>NC_139009.1:52383432-52961650 GCF_964374135.1 Grampus griseus | reverse complement strand
CCCAGGAATATGACCTACAGTAAAATTATTGATGAGGTTCTTTCAAAGAGTGCATTTTTTGCCCTTTAGTAGTTAAGAAGAAGAAAAAAGGCATAAGATCATTTTTTAAGTCTATTGATTTAATGGAAAATTAGAACATAGATTAAATGTGGCCCTTTTAGACCATTTTTTTCCCTATTGTGGAAGGTAAATACATGTATGGGCAAGAATTTCAGAATAGCAATAAACAACTACATCAAACTATTGGGTTGGCCAAAAAGTTCGTTCGGGTTTTTCCATAACATCTTATGGATGGAAGATGCATCATTCAGGTGTTTTTCCTTTATTACTCAGCAGTGTGTATTTCGGGGGGTTATAATTTATCTCTCATAGGACTTTCTCAAACTGGGCAGGACATAATAAGCCATGTGCTAGTTGTGTGAGTTGTTAATTGAGGATAAAGGAATTTCAAATTAAAGCACAGGTAGCAAATCTGGTAAAATGCCACACAAATTTACTAGAGGTTTAAAATGGACACTATGCTAGACATTGAAGTTATGGGGGATTTTTTTCTCCTTTTTTTATGTTTTTGAACTTTGCCAAGTTTTCTTAGTGAGCACATTACTTTTATAATAAAAAAAAGTAGAGGAAAAATAAAAATATTTTCATATAACAGTACAGCTCACCAGTAGTTCAAGTAAGGGGGTGGTGGAAGGTATACTTGGGTAGAGTCCAAACTGGTATTAATATGCCTTCACTCATCCATAATTCAGCAACTATTTATAGAATGTCAACTACTGTGCAAAGCACTGTGTGTGGGCTGGGCAGCTAATGATGAACTCCAGCGTGGAGCTTCTGCTCTAGGAGAGTTCTTCAATTAGCATTATGATAAGGACTACAAAGAAATAAGATTCTTTTTTTAAAAAATAAATTTATTTATTTATTTAATTTTGGCTGTGTTGGATCTTCGTTGCCCTCACGGGCTTTCTCTAGTTGCGGCGAGTGCGGGCTACTCTTCCTTGAAGTGCGCGGGCTCCTCATTGCGGTGGCTTCTCTTGTTGCAGAGCACGGGCTCTGGGCATGCGGGCTTCAATAGATGTGGCATGTGGGCTCAGTAGTTGTGGCTCACGGGCTCTAGAGCGCAGGCTCAGTAGTTGTGACGCACAGGCTTAGCTGCTCCGTGGCATGTGGGATCTTCCTGGACCAGGGCTCGAACCCATGTCCCCTGCATTGGCAGGCGGATTCTTAACCACTGTGCCACCAGGGAAACCCACAAAATAAGATTCTAAGAGTTTATAATAGCAGAACCTGACCAGGTCAGAGGGTAGGGAGGTCGAGGAAGGTGGCTGTGAGGAAGTTTCCGTTCTGAAGGGTGAGCAGGAATTAGCCAAGTAGGAGGGGTGGGGAAAAGGAAGCATTCTAAGTGGAGGGAATGGTTTCTGGGAAGGCCCAGAAATTGGAAAAGCATTTCAAGAAACTGCAAATCCATCATGGCTGGAGCCAGGAGAGTGAGGGAGTTACTGATTGTGAAATTTTTTTTTTTAGGACTTACATTTTTAAAAGAACATTCTGGCTGTTCTGTAGATTGCGGACGAGAAGGTGCAAAAGGGGATACAGGGAACCCTGGAGAAGGCTATTACAGTGATCCAGCTGAGAGATCATGGTGGCCTGGCATCCGGCTTGGGGCATAATAGACAAATTCCAGAGACAATACAGGAGGCAGAATTGTAAAGAGTTGCTGCTTGGTTGGTTACGGGAGACAGGAAGTTGTCAAGAATGACTCTCAAAATTTCTGACTTTAAAAACTAGGTAGATGGTGGTGTTACTGAACTAGAGGACATGGGAAGTTTAGAAGGGAAGGACGTGAGTTCTGTTTGGACCATAGTGGATTTTAAGGTAGCTCTGAGATATTCCAGTGGAGGTGTCAAATAGTGAGATATAAAGATCTGGAAATCACAAGAATATAGTAGCAGCAGCCTCAGACAATACTCATTGTCAGGAAGGTGAAATCATCTTAATTCCCAGGAGGTCAAGCCAGTTAGTTGCTATGTGGGGCTACTGGTAAGTAGCCCCTTAGAAGTGTGGGTAGAAGCACATTTACAAAGTGTCCCATATATCCCTGTGTACTCTCTAAGGAAGGGATATCTTCATAGTTTGTGAATGAGGAAACTGAAGCTAAGAGGAGTTACATGATCTGTCTGAGGCCATTCATCTCATCAGTAGTGAAGAGGGGCATATCAGTCTGGGTCTCAACCAGAAACGGGTGGCAAACTTGAAGGAAGATAATTCAAGGAGGGGATGTTTGTTTTACAAAGGATTACCAAATAAGGATGCAAAGTGGGGGACCATGAGAAATAGTTCAGTAAACTGGGGCTAGTAGCAGCTGAGCTGTTGTGAACACCCCTAGGATCGAAGTATCAAGAGGAGAGAGTTGCTCCCAGACCCTGCGAGGAGAAAGTTGTGTGAAGCTACTTTGAAAGGAACAGTGATCCTCAGTTCAAGGACACAGTCAGTTGACGCCACCTCATTCAACTCTCTATTTCTCCCACGTGTCTCCTATCAGGGCCCCCATTGGCCAAACCCAACGGGAAGCCAGAGGGCAGAGAGCTAGGAGGAAAGGGGCAGAGGGTGTGATCAAAAGGGAGCAAATAGAGAATAGCAGGACATTGAGGCTTCCATCTGGGTCCATCCGCACTCCAAAACCCAGAGCGCGATCAAGAAGGGGTTGCTCAGCGTAAGGCCCTGACCTGATGGAGTACACACGGAGACCTGAGGAGAAGCTCAGTGAGCTCTCAAATCCTGGACCCCAGGTGAGAGTTAGAGCAAAGCTGAAGTTAGCTCACTGAGGAGCTCTGCCCAGGCCCATCAGATACCTGCGAGCACACCACCTCTGATCCCATGTGGTAGCGTGGAGCCGACTTTAACAGCCAGGATGACTCCTCTCATGACACCCCTTTGAAGGGAGCAGATAGGGAACATTCACTGTCATTTTATAAATTTGAAAATGAATAAATCATGGAATTGAGTGGCAGCTCCATTTATGCAGTCATGCCAGTTCTCCTCAACTCATGTATCTGAACCCCGTGTTTGAATTATAAAAGCAGGGATCGTCAGTGTAGACTCTCAGATAAAGAAGCCCGTTAAACAGCTGTTTGCTTCGGGGCTTTCTATTCAGATGTCCCTATTATCACTTGAAATGTCAGATGAGAAATTATTTTGCTATTGACATTTCAGGTTCTGGGTTAGTGACTGTCTGTCAGGTATGAGCATGCTCAGAGAAGTGTTAACTGTTTCTGACTAGGGGGAATGCAGCTTAAAAATGTATAAGGTAATTTAGGTGTCCCATTCTTGACATCCATTTCGATGGGCTGTGTTAATATTTACCTTCTTGTCCTGATTATTTTATATGTCCTCCATATTGTTTCTGTTTGACTGCTCTATAAATTACTACCTTCTCAAGCAGGAATTCTCAAAGAACAGTACAGCATATACATTCAGAGGTCTCAGGAATGTTGTTTATGTTCAGGAGCTCAGCTTTTATTTTTTCAGAAATCACCTCAACTTAAGGTCAATGGAAAGAGACACACTGAATTATAATATTGTTTGCTATGTAGGAAAAAACAAATGAGGGAGGGTAAGTGGAAATTTGGCATAACCTAGGATAAGCCATAGCAGCTATTCATCTTGCTTAAAATCCTACATGCTACAAAACTACCTTGGGAAACTGCCTTGAAAATGGAGTTAAAAAAAAAAAAAAACTGAGGTTAACGTATCTCAATTCCATTCAGCATTTTTTAACTAGTATTTTTTTAAGTAATGATAAAAATAGAATAAGATTCAGAATCAAAAAAAAAAAAAAGGTAAATTACTCTCCCACCGCACAGGCAACCACTATTAATGGTTTCTTGGGTGTCCAGATGTATTCTGTGCATATGTAAGTAGAGGTAGATTATTTTATGCAGATATTAGTATAAAATAGATAATGCTTCACATCTTATTCTTTTCAGTTAGAAATATATCTTGAAGGTCATTTCATATTAGCACATACAAGTCTATCTTTTAAGGCTGATTTCCAACTGAATTACATTATGTTCTATGTAATATCAATTCTTTAGCATTTGATCCTCTGTGACCTAGTATGGTAAACTTTTATAAATATTCCATATGCTCAGAAAGAATGTATACTCTCTGTTGGCAGCAGGCTCTCTCTCTCTCTACACACACATGCACATCTGTCAAATCAAGCTTGCTAATTGTATTGTGAGGTCTTCTACATCTAACTCTTGGTCACCCGGTCTATCAGTTTCTGATAAAGTGATGTTAAAATTTCTCACTACGATTATTGTGCTGATTATTCTCCATTTGCCCTATGATTTATAGATGCTCATAAAGAAAGACCTGCTAGTATCAAATGATAAATTCCTTTTAAAAATCTATTCTTAGCCCTCTGCCCTACTCTCTTGCCCTTTGGTTTCCTGTTAGGTTTGGTCAGTGGGTTTGGCCCACCTCCTTGCCCCACAGAGGTCTGCCTTCCTCCAGGGCAGGAACTCATTCTGGGCAGCCCCTTCTTCACAGCTCTATCTCTCCGTGGGCTCTAGTAATTCTGTTCCCTCCCTTTGTTCCTTCAGGCCTAGAGGAGTAATGGCTTCCCACTGTTGTTAGTTCTTTGGTGCCTCACCATCCCCTCTTGTCCTTTCAACCCTGTATGCACCTGTGTAAACAATCCATTCATTCAGTTCTCTTCAGGTAAACTCTCCTGAACACTATATCTGCAACTCTCCTGAATACAATATCTGCTTCTGTCGAGACTCTGAATTTTCCATTCTTCTTATAATTCAGTTTTTGCTTTATTAATTTCAAGGCTATCTTGTCAAGTGTACATAAACTTGTGGTTGATGGATCTCTTTGGTAGATTGTTCCTTTTATATATTAATGGGTTTTGTTTAAGTATTATTTTGTCTGATAGTAACTGATAAACCAGTCTTCTTTTAGTTTGTATTTATACGGTACAATTTTTTTTCTTGCCATCTCCTGTTTTTCAACCTTTCTGTGTTGTTTTGTTTTGAAGTGTATATCTTTAAGAAAGTTTATACTTTGATTTTTAACTCAATCTGATAAATTAACAGGTAAATTTTATCCATTCACATTTATTGTGATTACTGATATATTTGAACTTATTTTTGCCATATTACTTTCAGTTTTCTGTTTACTCCCTCTTCTAGTTTTGACACAGATTGTATTCTTACTCTTTAAGTTATAATATCCTTAACTATTATTTTCCCTAAAGTATGAAATTGTTGATATCTCTGTCCTCTTCCCTGAGAAAAAATGGACCTTAGCACATTTTAACTCCCCAATGAACACCTATCCCTGTCTTCCTTATCATTATAGAGAATTTTAATTCCACCTTTTTTAGCATAAAAATAGATTTCTTCTTATAGTCAGTGGTTAAAATGCATTTGCCAACATGTTTTATCAGTTCTGTGGTGGCAGCTCAGTGTCCTGTGCTGTGGTGATGTGAAGGTACCACAAATCTAGTCCCTGAATAAGCTGGTGATTGGGCAGGTCCTTGCTGCAAAACTCTGTCTGTTTCCTATTGCCTTCTTAGATAAGCAGCTTCTTATAAGCTGTGACCCCAGACAGCAACCATGGTGGCAACTTCATGGCTGGGAGAGCCTCATTCCTGCCCTGTCCCTGCCCTCAATCCTGAGCGGCTCTGCCCACTTTGGACATGGAGTGACCACTTCGTATTTCTAGTCTATTTCTGAAATGTGGAAACATTTACCATATTTTGATGATAACTGTATATTCAAATTGTTCTCTTTTTATATTGTAACTGTTATTGCCATGTATTGTTTTAGTGTGCCTCAAAGTGTAAATTTATGATGCTATCTGGTTTGGAAGTTGAATCCCAAAGTTTGTATTGAGCGCCTACAGTACGCCTTGCCCTATGTGGCAGAAAACACCCACAAAAGTGTCTCTCTCTTTAAGAAGCTTATAATTTCCTAAGTGAAAGAAGATATATACATACATGAAACAATTTTAAAAATATAAGGCAGAATGATATTCAGGTGTCAAAATCTGTGATATTTTCCCCAGGTATAGAAAGCAAGGTGAATGCCACAATAGTTGCAGTGGCTGGGGATGACTGTTTTGTTGCTCCTAGTTTATTTGGAGGGAAAGCGGCACAAGAAGATGACTATACATGTGTTAAATATCACCTAGGCTGGTGCATACATCCACACATATGAAAGGACATTTTATTAAGTATTATATGTTATAACCAGTCCTCTTCATGGAACTCTTCATGCTCTAAATATGCACCTTGAAAAAACACGTTTAACTTTCTCTAATAGATACAATTAACTTTGAATTAGGTAGATCCTTCTTACCTGCTGGGACTATTATGAGTAGGAATTGCCGCCCTGTTCATATAATTTAATTATTTATTTAGAAAACTGAAAAACAAGATGATGACTTCAGTTATGAACAATTGATTCAGACTGATCGTTTTCTCTTTTTTCATGTGTTTAGCATATGGTCCTAATGAGATTAGAGCAAAATCAATTGTATTTGTTTCCATCAAACTATATAACAGGCTCTTTGGAAAGATTTTCAGATGTCCTTCTAATCCTTGAGATGGCAGTGAAATCCCTACCCCCGGCCCCTTCCCTGGCCTAATCTGCATTCTCTCAATTGTTGACTCTCTAGAGTGAGTGACGTTCCCTTCAGTTTGGGGGCAGTGGACAATGATCTGAGTGAATTGTCCTGATTCAAGCGATTATAGATTCAGATATGTGGAAGGGGGTCCCCTTGAATCTGGACCTCAACCGGCTGTAAGTAATCCCACTTTTCCCTGAACTCATAATTTATCTCAATCTCTCTGGTGTCATTTTCTTTCATTTCTTAAAATTTATTTTATTCAAATATAGTTGATTTACAATGTTGTGTTAATTTATGCTGAACAGCAAAGTGTTTCAGTTATACATATATATATATTCTTTTTCCTATTCTCTTCCATTATGGTTTATCCTGAATGTAATTCCCTGTGATATACAATAGGACCTTGTTGTTTACCCATTCTATATGTAATAGTTTGCATCTGCTAATCCCAAACTCCCAATCTATTCCTCCCCCACCTCCCCCTTGGCAGCCACAAGTCTGTTCTCTGTGTCTGTGAGTCTGTTTCGTAGATACGTTCATTTGTGTCATATTTTAGATTCCACATATAAGTGATATCGTATGGTATTTGTCTTTCTCTTTCTGACTTACTTCACTTAGTATGGTAATCTCTAGGTCCATCCATGTTGCTCAAATGACATTATTTCATTCTTTTTTATGGCCGCGTAGTATCCCTTTGTATATTTATGCCACATCTTCTTTATCCGTTCATCTGTTGATGGACATTTAGGTTGTTTCCATGGCTTGGCTATTGTGAATAGTGCTGCTATGAACATAGGGGTATATGTATCTTTTTGAGTTATAGTTTTGTCTGGATATATGCCCAGGAGCCGGGATTGCTGGATCATGTGGCAGCTCTGTTTTTGTTTTTTTGAGGAACCTCGGTACTGTTTTCCATAGTAGCTGCACCAATTTACATTCCCATCTGGTGGCATTTTCTTAAGATGAATAATACCCTGAATTATAACTCTTACCCCCTCTAGCCTGTAAATTCCTTGAGAGAAGAAGCCATGCCTGATTAATTTTTGAATCCCTAAAAAACTACAGTAGAATACTAAAGTTGTATAGTGAGGCCATTTAATAAATATGTGACTATATAAAGACCAGGTAAGTAGGTGTATTTCTGGAGCTTGGTATATCTCGCAGTTTTGTAGAGTCTTACAGCATCTTTGATAAACTTCTCTGAAAATGTTGACTAGGCAAGTTCAGTTAAAATATAGTAGAAATGTTTATTCTGATATCTCTAAGTATACATTTAATTCTACAGAAAACTTACAGTGTGACATTGTGTCAACATTTGCAAATTGACTGTAAATGACCTTAATCTTAGCGCAGCCTGAAGGATCAGTGTAGTAATGCCAGGTAAGTGCTTTTTTACCTGAGACTTCTTTCTCATCTTCTCCTGTAAAGAGACCCTAATATGTATTTTGATTTGAAATTGGAAATGTAACTTTCACTGAAAGTGTCATGTGATGTTTGCATTACTTTTAACTGCTATGTATAAAGGAAACTCTATCCTTTGACTCTGTCAGTTATTTCTCTTGTGCACAGGGAAAATGCATTAAAATGACTAAAAAAATTTAAAAATTATAAATGAAAGCAACCCTGTCAAACCCTTACAAACACTATGCCTTTCTATTCAGCCTAGTCTCTTTCTATCCATGTCACATATTTCTTTTCTGCTTCTCATTGTAATAATAATAGTATTATTATAAGTGGCACAGAGAGGTTAACTAACCCACCTGAGGATACACAACTACTAAGACATTGAACCAGGGTTTGAACCTAGGCAATCTGACCCTAGAGTTCATGCTCTTAACCACCATATCATTTTTGGTATAGTATCAGAGACATGGAGAATTCAATAAACACCTATCTTCTTGCTGTTAGTCTTCAGCCCCATTCTTTTGTGAGAGGAACTCCAACACCAGATCCACTGCTAAATTACTCTAGAATAAGGCTTATCCCTATTCTGCTTTCTGGTGGCCAAACTCCTTTAGAGAGTGTGGGCATATCGCATCACCATGATAGAGAAATAGTCATAGGTGCAGTCACAAAACCAGTTAGCTAAAACTGGAATGAGCATCTAAAGGAATCCCCATCAGAAAGTGTGAAGAACAATTGCTTTACTTCTATTACTGTCAGTTGCTTTTTTTTTTTTAATATTTATTTATTTGGTTGCACTGGGTCTTAGTTGTGACAGGCGGGCTTTTTAGTTGTGGCTCGCAGCCTCCTTAGTTGTGGCTCACTGGCTTCTTAGTTGCAGCACTTGGCCTCCTTAGTTGAGGCATGTGAACTCTTAGTTGCAGCATGCATGTGGGATCTAGTTCCCTGACCAGGGATTGAACTCGGGCCCCCTGCATTAGGATAGTGAAGTCCCATCCAGTGCGCCACCAGGGAAGTCCCTACTGTCAGTTGCTTTTGAGGAAAAAGGGGAAGTGACTTATTATTTTCCTCGATAAGGCTTTACTTGGATATATCTTTTTTAATCTTATGAAAATACCAGACCATGTTCCTAACTTCATCTCTAAGCCCAATACTTTCTGCTGAGAGTTATCAGTGCTAACACAAAGGAGACGAGGAGGCAATAATCTAAAATGACAAATGACCCAGATAACTTTTTTTTTTCACTTTGGAATGCAATCAGAGATTCCACCCACTTGTTACCAGCAGTCTCAGCCTGACTGATGATAGTTTGTGGCTTCACTGAGTAGCAGAATGGAACAGGCCAAAGATAATCCACTTGATAACTGAGAATTAAAATTGTATTTATATTGTAGAAACATATATGCTTAATTCTAATAACACTAATACTTTTAACCCGTGATTCTTACATAAAGTATGTTTGGTTATATACTAGATATTTTTATTTTCTATTTATTTATTTGGCTGTGTCAGGTCTTAGTTGCGGCACGCAGGATCTTCGTTGTGGCATATGGGATCTTTCGTTGCAGCGAGCAGTCTCTTCTTTGCAGCACACGGGCTTCTGTCTAGTTGTGGTGCACGGGCTCAGTAGTTGTGGCATGTGGGCCTAGTTTCCCCACAGCGTGTGGGAAGTTTGTTCCCCGACTAGGGATCGAACCTGAGTCCCCTGCATTGGAAGGCAGATTCTTAACCACTGGACCACCAGGGAAGTCCTGTTTTTATTTTCTTTAAATGGGGCTTCGAGTTTGAGTGCCTCCTATGTGCCAGGCACTGTTCTTGGTGCTTAAGATACAAAGCAAAGCAAAAGGACAAAGCAAAGATCCCAACCTGCAGGGACTTTATATTCTAGCTTTAGAGTAACTAAGCAGTTATTTTTTTATTGGAACTCACATTGTAAATTTATCGGTTGAAGGCTGGGTGATTGATACACAAGAGTAAGTCATAAATTTTTAGTACGGTTCCAAATTACCAAGCACTTTTGATCCTCAAGGGTTCACTTAAGTAATATATGCAACAATAAAAAAAAATAGAATGGTATAGAAAAAAATAGTATAGAGTGGCCCTGTCTTGGGACAATTTAAACCCAGTCTTAGGAGATCCTGTCATCATCCCAGAGATAGTTAAAAAAAAAAAAAAAAAACAGTTAGAACTATGGCTGTAAATCTTTTTACTACTAAGAACACTTTTTACTTTTGTGCCCCATGTTTTGAAAAATTTAATGCTTTAAACAAATCCCATTTATTAAGTAATAATTTATTTCTCCCTGTATATACCATTTCTGCTACTTCTGTAGGTACCAGAAAAACCCAGAAACAGGTTGAGCTCAGGCGTATGCCTACTCAGTACCCAGATAGTTATGCCCCATCTGCCACCCTAGGAGCCCTTGTTTTGGGCTGTTGAGTGTGAGTGTGTGTGTATACCTGCAGAGATAGATGGTGGCATTAGAAGTCATGTGGGCTTTTAAGATACCCCTTCATGAGAGCACAGTATAATTGGTATATTAGTTTCTTAGGGCTGTTGTAATAAGTGACCACAAACTTGGTTGCTCAAAACAACAAAAATTTATTCTTTCACAGTTCTAGAGGCTGGAAGTCTGAAATCAAGGTGTAGGCAGGACTGTGCTCCCTCTAATGGCTCTGGGGGAGAATTCTCCTTGCCTCTTGCAGTTTCTGGTGGCTCCAGGCATTCCATGGCTTGTGGCTCCATAACTCCAGTCTCTGCCTCTGTCTTCACACGGCTTTCTCCTCCTTTCTGTCTGTGTATTCTCCTCTGCCGTCTGTAATAAAGACAGTTGTCATTGAATTTAGGGCCCACCCAGCTAATCCAGGATGATCCCATCTCAATATTCTTAATTATATCTGTGAAGACCCTTTTTCCAAATAAGGTCACATTCACTGTTCCAGAGGTTATTACATGAGCATGAATTAGGGGGCTATACCATTCAACCCACTACAATTAGGTAGGCCTAAAAAAAAAATCTATCAATGCTAGAAATCAAAGAATTAAGTGAAGGGTTTTGAATTCTCCCTCCTTATCCAACACCTCATACTTTGCTCTTGTCTGAAATATCTGGCCATTGCCTCAGCTCCCAGTTGAATGTTACCACTGGACTCAAGCTCTGCTCTTGGCTCTGACATCTGGCTCCTCATCTTGGGTCTCATCTTGGCTTAACCCCAGGAGTAGCTCTTGGTATCCCCTTGCATGGATGACTTCTACTGGCTCTGCAGCCCATCCAGGTTGCCACCCTCTGTGCTCGGCATGGCTTGTTCCTCCATTGCCCAGTCTTGTTACCAACAGGACACACCCATAGTGTTTCAGTAAGTCAAGTCCTTGTTGCATAAGGACATGACCCAGTGACCTCCCAAGTGTCCTCCGTATGGCCTGTATGGAGCTAGAAACCACTGCCTACCCAGAGTTATGCTTATAAAAATTTATAACCCCAGGATTAACATGGAGCTATACCCCTCCATGGTGACAGAAAGCAGGTATGTGCCAGAGCCTTTGTATTCCATGGCTACCTTTTGTCCTGAAGTTCTTATTCACCCAAGAGGACTGGTCCTGAGTGCTTGGAATTTATATTATTCTATTTTTAAAATTGGATTTCAGATATGCTTTGAGATAAACCCATCTTGTTTCTTTCTTTTCCAAATGCTGCATTTCATTTTTCATATTTATCTTTTGCTCCTTTAATGATTATATTCTTTTTCTTCTCCCTTCAGAATGAACCAGTTACAATTTTCCATTTGAAAATAAATTTCATCATATTTTATTTCCTGTTTTCCAGGCCATTTGTTTTTCTCAGTGACTCAGATCTAGCTGAGAATTTTGTTAGCAGCTCCAAAGTAAAATGCACTATAATTCTCCTGGAAGGTGAAAAGTGAAAAGTATAGGAGCAAGTCTAGCCTTTGATCTGAGGCTCTTACACTAGAATCCTAAAATTGAGTGTATCTTGTGACTTTGATCTACAGATTGACATTCTCCCCCACCAAAGAGGTATCCAGAGACTTCACACCTAGTAAATCACCACCATAACCTCTGTGCCATAAAGACCATTAAAAGCAATAAATGCAAGTATCATGAGAATTACTTGTTATTCAAATATTTAAGTTTACAGTCTTGCTTTGCATTATTGCTTTATAAAGAAACAAGTCCTTACAACACATCTCATGCCTAAGAAAGTGTGGTGATGTCAATTTGATCAAAACATCAAATTGCTACCAGAATGAGATTACAAAATATTTTTTGCAGAGTGCTTACGTGAACAATATCACAATATATTTATTATGTTAACTGGCTTCAAATTTGGGCAGTCTACCTAGTTCAGTAGACTGAGCACTAGATTGGCAATAAAGTTCTCCTAAATTCTAACTTCAGTTCTACTGCTGATTTGCTCTGTGTAGTAAGTAACTATTCGTTGTTTCTTTGCCTTTGGCCTTGTGAAACATAAAAGTAGAAAAAGAGTAAGGCACGGCCAGTTGAGTCCTTAATATTTAGTTTGAGGAATTCTTGGCTGCAGGGCCAGTTTTTATTTTCTAAAAATGGAAATTTTATTTTCATGGGACAGTGCATCGATAGCTTCTCCTCCTTGCTCCTTGGTCTCCGCTTGGCCCTGCACCACACGCACCAACCTTTCCCAAACAAGGGCATTTTTGTGGCCAATAGAACAATAGCCACTATCCTTGGAACCAAGTGAGTGAACAACTCAGATATATTCTGGGTTTGTTAGCATATTTATTTAGATAGCACTTGTGCTTCTTTTCTAAAGTTAGGCTGCCCAATCATAGGTGATAGGTGATTTCAGACTACAATAAAGAGCTTTCAAATAATGATAAGAATGCCACAGATGATCAAGTTAAGAACTAATATTCTTTTACCAGAGAATAAAGAACTTATCAGTATCTGGCGTGGGGCTGAGCTTATTGCAATCAGCTTCAACTGTTTGAAAGATTATATTTTGGATAATATCTTTGCTCCTTATCCCCACTAAGGTTAGGACAAGAAAGTAATCATGAAGGAATTATGTTAGATACAGGTAGAGAGGTCTATTAATACACCAGACAGGTAGTTGCCTTCTCTAAAGAAAAAAAAAGATCCTGATGTGTTACAGCTTCCCCAGAGTTGGAGAAGGGAACTGTAACTTCACAGCTCATCCCATTCCTCAGCTTCCCAGAATTTAAATACCTCCTGAAGAAACATGGTAGCCCTCCTTAGTGTCTTATTTCAGTCTCTTTTAATCCTTACAGCAAGAACATATTAAAGCTGAATAGAAGCCCATCTGTACATTTAGGCTTATTTCCTCTTTCCTCTGGGAAAAGAGGACAGATAATCACCACTTCATGTGACATCCCTCAACTACTAAACCCCTATAACACTGTCTCCTTTTTTCCCCTAGCCCTCAGTGGGTCTGTTTCCCAAAGACTTACTTATTGTTGTTGCCCCTCTGATTTTATGATGAATGGCAATTCTGACACCTCTGACCCTGAGAAGCAGAGAATTCTCGGCTTTATCTTTGCACTAAGAATTTAAATGCAGCCGAATGTATGAGCAGAAATAGGTCATTTTTCTTCTGCAGATCACCAATTGCAAGATTTCTTTTCATACAAAAACAGTATATCAATTTTCTATTGAAAATACATTTTTGTAAAGCATGAAAAAATGGAATCTCAAGCTCTGTTGCCATCAGAGAGGTGAATGGCTCTTCTTTTTTGAAGCAGCTGCCAACAAGTATGAGGACTGGGTATCATTTCTGTCCTTGGTGAACTGTCAGGCTTCTCTTTATGAGTCTGGCACATTCCAGGTGGCTGAAGTAGCTTCTCATTGTCAGGAACTGGAGCAGTTGTTTCTCTACCTATGGCTTACAGTCCTGTTGCCTAGGACTGAAGGATATTCTGAGTTGAATAGTACTTAATGCAGATAATTGAATAAAGTGCTGTTTTACATTTATTGAAGGTGAAATTCACGTAACATAAAATTAGCCATTTTAAAGTGAACAATCCAGTGGCATTTGGTACATTCACAATATTGTGTAACTACCATCTATATCAAGTTCCAAAATATTTTCATTGCCCCATTAAGAAATCCCATACCTAACTACCTCCAAATGCTGGTAACCATCAGTCTGCTTTTTGTCCTATGAATTTACCTATTTTGCATATTTCATATAAATGAATTCATGTAGTATGTTACTTTTTGTATCCAGCTTCTTTCACTTGACACAATGTTTTCAAGGTTCATCCACATTGTACCATTATCAGTACTTCATTCCTTTTTTATGACTGAATGATATTCTATTGCATGTGTATTCCATAATTTGTTTATCCATTCATCTATTGGTGGGTTGTTTCCACCTGTTGGTTATTGTGAATTATGCTGCTATGAACATTCACGTACAAGTATTTGTTTGAGTATCTGTTTTCAGTTCTTTTGGTTATATACCTGGGAATGGAACTGCTGAGTCATACAATAATTCTATGTTTAACCTTTTAAGAGATTGCCAAACTGTTTTCCTACCCTTACTTCTGAAAGGGAAAACCCATGACATTAATGCAATGAACGTTATCTTAGCAGGAGGAGCACAGCCCTCTGAACCTCCAAAGAGAATTTTCCAAAGAGAATTTTCTGACGAATCAAAGGGCACAGAGTCATTGGTAGCAAAGGTGTTTTAGCTGACTGACCTCTGCTCCTGTACAGACAGAACCAAAACAACAATCAGCACAGTTTCCATAAAATACCAGGGAAAGAAAACGCAAACCAGCCCAACTCCAGCTAAGTGTTGGCCACATGAATTCCTTGAGATGCTTCAATCAGTGCAGATCTATTGCGCTTTGGCCACGTTTGTACTATAATTAAACTCAAACTCAATTAAGAGAACTGCTTTAAAGGAAGAAGGCAATTCTGATGAGGTCTGTTTTGAGAAAAATCTGAAAGATAATCTAAAGTTGCCAGAAGTCAGGTTTGTGCCCTTTCTTCCTGTCAGCATAAGGATCCATACTTCGAATGTTTGACTAATTTTGGCAAATTAATTACCATTTAATTATCACATACGAAGACATCTACTTATTTTCCCAAAAACTGTTACTCTGCTGTAGGCAAATTGGTATAAAGACTAATCTAATTTGCCTATTGTAGAAACACACTGGGCTTTTGAAAGTCCACACCTATGTTCAGTTTTCTGAATGTCCCCATAGACATTTCCTTTTGTGACATTGATGTTGAAGATATAGTGGGTACTGAATGGTAAACAGCCCACACCTATACTGCAGTGCCAGTAAAAGGCAATGTTAGGATGTCTGACCTCTTGATGTAGGAAACACTTCACCATCCCTGGAACCACATGCTTGATCAAGCTGTGCTAGTCATGATGTGCAATGGAATTACGACCATAACAGAGTTAAGATGAAAGAAATTAGAAACGAAAACCATCCTCTTTCTTGGAGGTCTTAATTCAAGTTAGTATAGTTGAGATAATGTGCCCAAATAGTGCACCCAGAAAATGAGCTCATCCACTGGGGATTTTGCCATGTTGTAATTCAGAATTACTCCTCAGAATTACAAAACTATTAGTCGGAGTGGCATGGTTGCCAGAAAATGAAACCTCAGAACACTGGGTAGCCTGAGTTAGAGGAACTGGTCCTTGACTGCTAAACCACCGTGTCTATAATAGTTCAGCCCTGATCCCTGATACTATGCTGCTTGAGTCACACGCTCTTGGAGATTACTTCAAGTTTAAGCAGAAAGGTCAGAAAAGGTCAGGGAGGCAAGGCAGCTCTGCAGATGCACTCTTTGGTTAGATTTCACAGGAACAGATTAGGGAGATCAGACTACGTGGAGTCTCCCTCCCTCACATGGAAAAAGACTTCTGCTTGAGGAGGAGTCACAAATTCCTGGGCAGAGAGTAATGTTTGTGCCTGTGGAGAAACAAAATGTCCCTGAGGTGGAATTTTGGAACCCAGTCATACATAATTGGTGGTACCAGACAGGAGAGAGCCTGACATTTCAGACTGTAACCATATTCAGGAGGATTTGGTTCATAGAAAAGTTTATGTTAAAACCGTAAGTCTCAATCTCTCTGTATCCCAGGTTATCATCTTGAGATGCTAAGCTAGCTGGACCCCTAAAGGTCGATTAACGTTTTCCAAGGACAGGAGAAATTATTCTTCATATGAGAGTTGATATTCATTTCTCAGTAATTATCTTCTTGAGCTGTTACAAAACTCTTAAGATATGAAGGTACTCTTGATTTGTTTTAAAAATCTTGAGAAATGTTGGGGCTTCCCTGGTGCTGCAGTGGTTAAGAGTCTGCTTGCCAGTGCAGGGAACACGGGTTCGAACCCTGGCCTGGGAAGATCCCACATGCTGCAGAGCAGCTGGGCCCGTGTGCCACAACTACTGGGCCTGTGCTCCAGAGTCTGCAAGCTACAACTACTGAGCCCAAGTGCCACAGCTACTGAAGCCCGTGCACCTAGAGCCCGTGCTCCACAGCAAGAGAAGCCACCGCAATGAGAAGCCTGCACACAGCAACGAAGAGTAGCCCCCACTCACCGCAACTAGAGAAAGTCTGCATACAGCAACAAAGACCCAACACAGCCAAAAATAAATGAATAAATAAATAGATAAATATTTTAAAAATTAAAAATAAAAAGCTTGAGAAATGCATCTGATCCAAGTTAATAACTCACAGCAATATTTTTAGATGATGCCTGGGTACAATGCTTACATAAACTGAGTCCAGGCTTCACATTATATTAGAGATTGTCAGGTGATGTCCTTTCAGCTGACACACAGGGCCCTTGCTTCTTGCCAGAGCGAAGGGCAAGTTCTTAGTAAACTTGCAAGGCTCATATGACTAATGAGAGTTGGTTCGGCCCCTAAGGAGATTCTAAGTTCCATTAAACCAAAATAGGAATCAGGTATCACAACAACCTTGTGAAAACTCCAAGAACTATTTCTGTCTCCAGTACAGGGAAAATGAATTGCAGAACCTCAATGAAAACAAAATCCATGAATGTTGCCGTACCCACCTATTCCTGCATTCTGACTCCAGCAGAATTCAAAGGGAGTTTTGTGGAAGGGAAGCTTGGTTTCTTCAGTATCAATCCTCAGGGACGTATTTCACTGTCCATCGATAAACTACTATCAGTCCACTAGAGATAGGGTTTACTTGACCCTTCAGAAGCTATTTCTATAATCCATGTATTCCCAGCTTCGCAGTCTATGACTTACAATGGAAAGTATCCTTTCATTTTATACCAAAATTATGACAGCATTCTCTCCTACCAGGCTGTTTGCTGAAAATTCACCTCTCTCAAAGGGCTCTCAACATTATCTGAAACTTTATTTGTACTACTTTATATATAAAGCTCTGAGAGAGAGCTTTCCCTGTGTCCCCTCTGGCCTTCTCCTTGCTGCTTTGACCTTCAGGAATGTTCTGCTGTCATGGGCTTAGTTCTCCCCACCAGTGCCCACTGTTGCCTTCACTTCAGCTTCAGAAGAAAAAACCCATTTTCCTTTGGTCCAAAGAGAACATCCCAATAATGCTTCCTGCTTTTTCGTGTGGCTAAGAAACGGATACAAGGCCTTTCCAGGCTAGGGGTTCCTTACCCCAGGGCCTCAGTGCTTGTTATTTTCTTCTCTGAGCTGCTGTTGTTTCTACTGCCGTTCCTGACAAAAACAAAAGCTTGATGATGGTGCTGCCCTGAAGATAGCTCACCGCCAGCACAAGCCTGCTCAAAGCTTCTTCATACTTCAAAGTCCAGGGCCAAATGGATCCCTAATCCAGAGAGATGTGCCCCTCCTTCCACAGTCCATAGTTTCACTTTATTTCCTACATGGAGATTATCCATTTCTCAAGATTATTGATGGTGGAAATATCCATTCTCTAAAAGAAAAAGCCTACATCCACTCAAACTCTAAGCCCAACTGTTGTCCTCTGGCTCCAATAATACAGTCTCAAAATGGTATAATAGTGGCTGTTTCCCAAAGTCAGGGTCATCTCTTTTATCCATGGTCACTTTTTCACATTTGTGTTTTCTACTCTTATTATTTCTTAGGTGCAGGGATCTCTAGGTGCAATAATGTGTCAGTCAGGGTCCAGCATGGGTCTGGACATGGATGGCATACTCCATGTAGGTAATTGAAGGAAGTTAGTAAAGGCACTATTTACAAGGTATGGGCAAGGTTTACAGGAATCAGCAAGGAACAATGCAGTATCTGGGGTTAGCACAATGGGGAGCTGTTACTGCTCATAAGTCTACAATGGGCAAGGGAGGATGCATTTGCCAGAACTCAGAAAGAGTATGGAGAGAGCTGACAAGAGTGATAACCTTCAGTGGATAGACTCAGCCAACCCTGCACACCTTGCTAGAGAGGGAACTGAGGAACAAATACCCCAACGTCATTCCCCTCCATCTTCCAGTCTCCTGCCCCAGTACCTCTCATCACCACCCCACTCGCCAAACCCAACCCTGGCCAGAAGGCAAGAGAGTTTGTTGATGCTGTCCATGTTAGTCAGTCTCCCAGGGCCAGAGCAGGGCAGAGAAGGATAAAAATTAGATCTGAAGAGGCGAAAGAAGGTGCTTAGCAAAACTACCTCTTGTGAAACTCAACAGCTTTAAGTTTTTTCTCTAAATCTATTTTTTAAAAGTTTCATAAAATGTTCTAATATTAGTGTAAGGATTCTATCAGTAGATTCACCTAATCTTTGCCTCTTGATTTCAAGTCATTTCTTTCCCAAACTTAATATCCCTAATGATTGTTGTTGGTCCCTACTCAGCAGCATCCCTTTCTCTTTACACATTTTATTGTATTTCTCCGTTCCTTCTGAATATCTCCCATGATTTCCTTAAGGTGCAGCAATTAAAACTGCACACTTTATTCTAGAAGCATGCATCCTAAAGTAAGAATAGGAAACATGCTAATTCAATCATGAGAGCTTTAAGAGCAATAAAGCTAAAATAAAATTTAGGGAAATAGAAATTACAGCAGTATCGAAAATTAAAACAATTTAGAGGTAGTTAGGAATTATTAGGAATTAGCACAACGTGGACCATAAACTGAAATTCACTGCAGGCCATGGGTAGAAGTTTCCATAAGGTTTAATATATTTTTGATGGCTTGAAATTGATCCTGTTTTGGGGGAGTATTTTGCATAGCATAATTAAATAACCCTCATAACTAGGTATGAAATGTGCCTGAATCTAGCACCCAAATAAAATTCCAAATGTGATAATATGAACAAAGCCTGAAAGGGGTGGGGATGAGGATGGAAGAGAGAAAAACCAGTTAAATCTTCCATTCTGGGCTTCCCTGGTGGCACAGTGGTTGAGAGTCCGCCTGTCGATACAGGGGACGTGGGTTCGTGCCCTGGTACGGGAGGATCCCACATGCCGTGGAGCGGCTGGGCCTGTGAGCCATGGCCGCTGAGCCTGCGCGTCCGGAGCCTGTGCTCCGCAACGGGAGAGGCCACAATAGTGAGAGGCCCGCGTACTGCAAAAAAAAAAAAAAAAAAAAAAAAATCTTCCATTGTATTTCAGAATGAGTAGCTCTTAATTTTTTATGTTAACATAAAAATGTAGGCTTAAATATGCAAGGGCAAATATTATTAATATAAAGATGGGAATAAAAACTTTTAAAACACTAGATAGGGGAGAAAAAGAATTACAAAAGCTACCATCTAGCCAAAATCAGGAAAGGAAAAAATATGCAAGAAGAAAACATAATGAGTTGGAAACATAAAATATGATAGGCATGGCACATTCTTCCTCATTACCCATCCGGAATTCGTCTTTGACTCCTCTCTCACTCACAGTGTATGTGTGGTTGACTCACTTGGGTTTTCCTTGGAAATATCTCATGTCTGACCCTTTGTGTTCCCACTACCGCCCCTCTAGCTTCCTTGGTCCTGAACTAATGCAGTAGCTCTAACACAACATAGCCTACCTTGGCCTCCCTGCAGAAACTAGAGTAATCTTCATAAAGCATAATATCACACCCCCACTCAGAAGCTTTCCAGGGCTCCCCCTTCCTTACCATTTACCCTTCTTATCTGATTTGCAAGACCTTTTATAATATGACCCCAGCTAACTGTGTTTCATCTATTCTAAGACACATTTTTTTTTAAAACCATGAAAACATCTCTGAAATCAGAGTGCATCTTACAATTCATGGCAATCGTGTCATCTTAGATTTGATGAAATATGGTTCTCTTCTCAGTTCTTAGCTTGGCTACGGGACACCTCTATCCTAGAAAACATGACTTCTCATTTTGCTGTGCTATGACTCATTCTTTCACAGCTCCAAAATTTTGTTCAGTCATTTCCCACTGTCTGGGTATCCCTGTCCTGCTGCCCCTCTTCTTGTATGGGTCCACCTATAAGGCCCAGCTCAAAGGCCATCCCTCAAAGAATGCCTTGTTCACTACCTCAGCTGGAAACAACCTTCCCTTTGAAACCTCTCAGTTCTTTCTTTGTAAGTCTAGCAACTCTTATCACATAGTTCTGTTTAGTTTAAATACTGGTGCACATATTTTGTCTGTACACAAGACTCCTAGAGTTGTGCAAATGGCTTGGGAAGGCAGTGAAAATTGTGACATTCTGTGAAAGAGCATAGGCTTGTTTCACTAATGTACTCCAGGACATTTGGAACAGTTTCTTTAAAATCTGCGAAGTGCTATCATTCCAGAATTCAGTGAGAGCCCTGCTTTGAGCTGCCTTCTAGAGGTAGTACATCATCAGAGCCAGAGCCAGAGAAAGACCCAAGACCTGGAATCAGCAAGAGATACTGGAAGACACCCAGCTGGGAGGGGAGCTGCTAGGAGGGGCTGCTCTACCAGCAGGACCCACTGATTGGCCCTGTTCCTGGGAGTAGCCGTTGGAAAGGTCAAGCTTTGAAAAACCATGTTGCTTAGAGATTGTCAGCCATCTCCACTATCCTCACATGAGTCACCATGATGTCTTGGGAGGGTGGGGCTGGATGGCAGACTCTTGGTTTTCCAGTTTACCCTTCCCTCAGGAAATCCAGACTAGACAGGAAGTCTAAGAACTCTGGGTTACCGCCATTGGCACCTACAGGGAGACAATGAAAGTCTGTAACCCAGCCCTGGGAGAAGAAGGCTATGTGTCCTTGTCATCATCTGTAGCAGATTCTTCTCAGTTACAGCGAATTTTGAACTCTCCCAAGTTATATGCACGGATCTTTGCTGCAATACATTCACAGGGCTCTCTCCTGGCAAATTTCTCTGGCCACATGAAGATAAAAATCTCAAATGCCCTCTTGCTATTATCATGAAATTTTTGTGGCTAAATTTGTGAAATTTCCTGCTGAGTTCTGCTTCTTAAGGCTAATGCCATTTTTCTATAAGGGGCTCCCAGTTAACCATCTTTCTACGGGTAGCCTCTCAAGCCTCAGTCTTTACCAAATGAGGGGGTAGATTCAAGAAGCTTGAGGTCACTGCCAGCTTCAACATTCTAACATCTGCTCGGTGCTCTACAGAGATCACCTCCCATGCACTGGATTTATAAGTTTGAAGCTCACTTTTCTCTGAGGCAGAATGGTTGGCATGATGTGATCTGGGCATGTCGGTTAAACATTTTCCATATGATATGACTGCTCTCCACGGCTTCACACCAGGAGGCCTTGCATAAAGGTCACAATTGTTGAGCTGATTTCACCAAGAGACGGTTTTGTTTTAAGAATCTTTTCCTCATTAAAGAAGTCAATAACTTTATTACAGAAAATGTAGACAATACAGAAAATTGTAAAGAAGGAATTAAGAATCACTTAAACTCTGACCTCTCATTGTTAAAACTATGGCACATATCATTACAATAATTTTTCTTTGCATGTATAGTCATATGATTTTTTAAATGTTTGGTATAGAATTGGAATCACAGTTTTCAAACCATTTTTGTTTTTGTTTTTAACCTGGCTTTTCTCCCTTACTGATAAATGATTAACATTTTCCTTTGTCATTATGTAGTTAAGAGTGCGGGCTCTGGACCTACCTGAATTTGAATCCTGGCTCTGTCACTTACTAACTGTGTGACCCTTGGGCATGCATGTCCTTTAATTGATAAAGGTACTTCAGTTTCCTCATCTGAAAAATGGTTCCTACTTCACGTAGTTGCTGTGAATATTTAAGTGAGTCAACATTTGCCAAGTAGTTAGAACAGTACCCGGCAGGTAGTTTAGGCTTTATAGGACTAGCTTCGGGTACTATGACTGCTACTACATTTTCTTCTACAATGTCATTTTAAAGACTGGGTAAGATTACATTGTTTGGGATGTAGCATAATGTATTTAATCAAGGTCCCATTGTTAGTTAATGTTCTACTTTCTTGCTATTATGAACAATATTGCAAACAGACATCCTTCTTTTTCTTTATTTTATTGAAGTATAGTGTCATGTTTAATTTCTGCTGTATAGCAAAGTGACTCAGTTATACATATATATGTATTCTTTTTCATATTCTTTATCATTATGGTTTATCACAGGATACTGACTACAGTTCTCTGTGTTATACAGTAGGTCCTTGTTGGTTATCCATCCTATATATAATAGCCTGCATCTGCTAATCCCAAACTCCCAATCCTTCCCTCCTCCACCCCCACCTTGGCAACCACAAGTCTTTTCTCTGTATCTGTGAGATTGTTTTTGTTTCACAGATATGTTCATTTGTGTCGTATTTTAGATCCCACACATAAGTGATATCATATCAGACATCCTTCTTTCATTGTATTTGTAACAGGACAGACTGTGCACTAGGTAGGGAAAGAATACAGTGATAGGGACTGGAAGTACCATGTTTTGCCTTCTTGGTTTTTTTTTTTTTTTTTTTGCCTTCTTGGTTTTGACCTTGGTTGGAGAGGCAGAGAGAATGTCAGTGCCTCCCTTTTGCCTGGAATGTTGCTGCTCAGAAACTATTCAGACTTTATGGCACCACCCAGTCAAATATCTGAAGGTCTTTCCTAGATTGAATCACTAGTAATCCTATCCTCAGATTCCAACTGGAGAAGAATCCTTGGCCAGCTGTGTCATATACTTCCAGTTCTTCATGCCATGGCTCTCATGACATAAAATGACTCAGCCCTATGGGCTCAGCTCCAAAGAAGACTTGGGGGATATTTAGTGAACTCAGTGAGTCCCTGAACCCTCCATCTTTTCCAGGATGGTGCATATAAAGGTCCTGTTGGAGGTGATCCTGCTCTCTCTTAAGGCTCAATTCCTGTGGCCATCTTTCCCACCACTACTGGAGAGAAGGGGAAGGGATCTTCTTCTAGGTTCTGATCCCCTGTCTTTAGTTATAGGAATGATTATGATGCATTCTGGTAGAATGGGACCAGTATCCTCTCTACAGGTTGAGGGATTTACAGACTCAGAGGTATTTGGAGGCTTCATGGAAAAACTTTATGAAAAAAAGCTATGCCAGTGCAGATGAACACTGCTAATGGGCAGTCCTTGTTGGGGGGACAGTGACTTATAAGATTACCTTCAAGAAGCTCTGCATGGGGGAGTGTACTGAATGCTTAGTTCTTACTATCTCTCTGTTAAATATACCACCAACCAAATCACCTGTTTGGTCCTCAGTCTCTCCTAGCCAAAAGTGCGTCACCTACCATATCCTGGAAGACTCATGACTTCTGGATTTCTGCCTTTGTTATCTCCTGGTTCCTCTGGAAGTATTATCTCCTAGGTTCCCTGGAAGGTTCTGCCCACCTTCTATCCTGTAGGGTTTTGGGTAAATACACTTCCTAGATAATTCACTTTAAATACATGGCGGCAGGTGTGTTCTTCCTTAACCTCAACTGTATTCAGTCAGCTGGACATTTAACCTAGTACCATGGGTCTGTGTTTCTGCCAAGTAGATGGAAACCTTCTTAGAATATAAGGATGAAGCCAACAACCCTAAGTAGAAAGAGTGGTGAAATGGGCAAATCTAGTCTTTACTGTTAGAAGTCAGGATGGTAATTATTCTTAGTGGAGGGAAAGGAGCACAAGGGAGGCCTCTAGGGGGCTGGTAACAGTCTGGGTTTTGCCCTGGGTGCTGGCTACATGGGTATGTTCATTTTGTGAATGTTCAGTGACCTGCACACTGAAGATAAGTGTTCTTTTTGTACATGTTCTGTACTTCAATTTAAAAATATATTTTTAAGTAGGGGATATTGATAAATTGGATTAAACAAAGGACCATCTACCTCTATTAAGACTAGTGGCTCTGGGCTTCCCGGGTGACATAGTGGTTGAGGGTCCACCTGCCAATGCAGGGGACGCGGGTTCGTGCCCCGGTCTGGGAAGATCCCACATGCCGCGGAGCGGCTAGGCCTGTGAGCCATGGCCACTGAGCCTGCGCATCTGGAGCCTGTGCTCCGCCACGGGAGAGGCCGTGGCAGTGAGAGGCCCGCGTACCGCAGAAAAAAAAAAAGGCTAGTGGCTCTTTCCTAAGGCTACCAGATTTAGCAAATAAAAATACAGGATGCCCAGTTCAGGTAAACAACAAATAATTTTTTAGTATAAGTATGTCCCATGCAATATTTGGGACATGTTTATACTAATAAAGTATTCATTGCTTATCTGAAATTCAAATATAACTGGTCATCCCGTATTTTATCTAGCAACCCTTACCTTAAATCTTCTAAATATGTCTCATCTTTAATTTAATGAAAAATTTAAAAAGGGATATATATTGAATGATATGTATTTAAGATACATATAGTCTTAGAAGGAAATATTAAAATAAATTGTAGGAGATAGAAATGAGAAAGTAAGTGCTCTAGTATTTCACTGTCTCCATTCCTCCTTCATTCATACCTCTCTTCTGTTGTTTTGGGTTTCTCATTCCCACATTCATATCAATAAAAAGAGGAGAAATAACATAAGCAAAATAAATAAAATATCACCCCAATCATTTACACTTTTATTTATTTTTTGAATCTGCAACTCTGTAGGTTGATGTTTCTGAAAATTTCACTCCTGGTTTGTCTGTGTCCTTGTTTCTTATTTTTTCTTCCTCTTTTTCTTATTTTTTTTCCTCTCTATTTCAGCCTTTCTCAGAACTTTGTAATCTTTGCTCAGACGGAAGTTGAACCCTTCTCAGTATAATCAGTGTTTTTCCTGCCTTTTCTTGTCTAGGTTTCATAGGCTAAACTTGAAAAATCTATTTGTTATTGGTCTCAGAAAGGTCACTTTTCCTTTTTCTCTCCAACAATGATAACTAATATGTACCTGGTACATTTCAACTATGCTTCTTACACAGTTGGTAGATTTGAACCAAGTTTTCAGAATTCCATCTTACTTCCTTTTCTATACTTTCCACTCCTACAGGTGAAGAAATTCGAGTATGAATTATTTAGGACAACTAGGCTCTGTCAGCAAATGGAATCAGATCCCGAAGGTTTTGTGCTTTGACACGTTTTCAGTTTATAGAGATGGGTGATAATAAAATGAAATTATTTCCTGTCTCCCTGAAGGCTTCCAAGTTGTGATTTTGTAATGCCAAGGGTATTACCCACTTTATTTAGAGTAAAATTCTCAAGTCAAAAATGATTTTGATATCCTTTCATTTAAACAATAAGTACATCTCCTAAAATGCTTGAGGGGAATATGAAACAGGAGGGATAAAGGAAGTTGCATCCACATCAGAGAAAGATCATAAGGTATCTCAATAACCCATATTTGGAAGCTTTGCTCTAAAGGCTGGCCACCTAGTCCTTTCAAAAGTTTGTGGGTTTTCTGCAATGTTGTCAACTTATATATATTTCTGATTGAATCACTTAACTAATCATTGATCCAGTCATTTCTAAACAATTCTGGGCAACACTTTTCACTAATTATTTTTCACACAGTTGATTGAACTGACTGGTTATCTTGTCATGGAAACTCAAAACTTTTAAAATCATATATATATATATATACACATATGTATATATATATACATATATATATACATATATATATATATATATATATACATTACTCCTGTGTTAATAAGTTCTACTCTGACCAATTTCTTTTGCTGAGAGAGAGAGAGAGAGGAAGGGGATGGGGGCAGAATGATAAAGGCTCAGGATGTGCAGAGGAGAATTTAAAAATACACAAATTAGTATAAAAGCATCATAAATAAGGCAAATAAGTGTTAATTTTTATGAAACAGTATTACCATAGATACATAAATCAAGTAGCTCTGGTTTTTTCAGGGTACTTCATAAACGTTACTGAAATGTTTATTAATCAGTAAATGACATAGACAATTGCAGAATCTTTAACAACTGGAATAGTATTTTCAACTCTGAGAGTTCCACTGCAAATGCAGCAGTGACCTTCAGCAGCTAAATCAGCTCCCAGGAACATGCTGGGTTGTTACTAGTTACTTACCAAATACTTGCCCTTGTAGTCCCTGACATTTCTATAACAAAGGTCTCCAAAATCTGTCCCCAACCTACTTTTCCACCTTTATTTCCCTCAACCCCCAACTGCCTTGGGTTATTTCTAATCAGGTCTCATTATTGGCTCTGCACCCCTAGGGCTGCCAGAATACCACCTCCTCACCTCCACCCTGCCTACCAAATCCTCCCCCACTGTCCAGGCCCAGCTCAAAACCCACCACTTTCATTAAATTATATCTGCCTCCTCTAGTCCACAGACATCCTCTCTCTTACCTGCCTATATTATTAAATCACTGTACCATTAATGTGGTGTTTTATTACATACTAGCTTGCACCGTCTTCTGCAGTGCTTTCTTAAAGAGTTAGTTAATATTCATGGATGTTTGAACATACTTTTGTCAACTATAAAGCTTCATACTAATGCAAATATGATTGTTTTCATTAACTAGTTTATGGCCCCCACCCCACCCCTGAGATGGGGATTGTGCATACATTTTTGTATGACATCTAGAGAGTAGTGCATACTCCATGGCGCCTCCAAAAAATATTTTCTGATGTATGAATGCATGGAGGACCAGCAGAATTGGAACTAAACCGCCAGAGTTTGCATTTGCCACTTGTTACCTGTCTGAATTGGAAAGAGTTATTTAATCTCTGCTTCAGTTTCCTTATCTATAAAATGGGATTATAATGACACCTGCTTCATAGAATTGCTTTGAGAATTAAATGAATTCATACAAGTAAAGTGACTGAAAAAACATACTTAGGGAATTCCCTGGTGGTCCAGTGGTTACAACTTGGCACTTCCACTGCAGGAGGCAGAGGTTCCATCCCTGGTTGGGGAACTAAGATCCCACTAAGCTCCCTAGTGGAATCCCACTAACTAAGCTGCACACTGTGGCCAAAAACAAAACAAAACAAACAAACAAACAAAAAAACAAAAAGCATGCTTGGGGCTTCCCTGGTGGCGCAGTGGTTGAGAGTCCACCTGCCGATGCAGGGGACACGGGTTCGTGCCCCGGTCCGGGAAGATCCCACATGCCGCGGAGCGGCTGGGCCTGTGAGCCATGGCCGCTGAGCCTGTGCGTCCGGAGCCTGTGCTCCGCAACGGAAGAGGCCACAACAGTGAGAGGCCCGCGTACCGCAAAAAAAAAAAAAAAAAAAAAAAAAAGCATGCTTAGCACATAGCAAGTGTTCCATAAATATTAGCTATTTGAATGAATGAATAAAACAGTATGGACTGCAATTGAAATCTAGAGAAAATAATGGCTACTTTTCTTATCCCTGGAACTAGGATTATAAAATAATCATATGCATAAGAATGTTAATGGAAATTATTATCTCTCTTTAAGATATGTCATGATGTGTATATTTATTACTGGAAAGGTTTTTCAGAATGAAGTTTATATTATATATTACTTTGTATTTTTTAAATAAAAAGTCATGTAAGATATATAAAAGAGATTTTGGTACACTTATTTTTCTAGACATCACATTACATGGGCCCA
This sequence comes from Grampus griseus, assembly GCF_964374135.1. Lineage (NCBI taxonomy): Eukaryota > Metazoa > Chordata > Mammalia > Artiodactyla > Delphinidae > Grampus > Grampus griseus. The sequence continues at coordinate 52,933,679 of NC_139009.1, read as the reverse complement.
GCCGCTCTGCGGCATGTGGGATCTTCCCGGACCGGGGCACAGACCCGCATCCCCTGCATCGGCTGGCAGACTCTCAACCACTGCGCCACCAGGGAAGCCCAAAGTATGGGTTAATTTTGAAGTAGAAATTGACAATAACAATTTCATGAGGAACTTCTTGAAAGATATTTGTTTCTAAAATTTTCTCAAAACATTTAACTTGCCTAGGTTAATTTAGCAAATTAAATATTTTCTTTTATACTAGTCAAAGTTGTTATGATTTTATAAATAGCTTAACAGAATAGTTTATTTCTCTCTTCTTTTAATTTTGATTGGAGTATAGCTGATTTACAATGTTGTGTTAGTTTCAGGCGTACAGCAAGTGAATCAGTTATACATATACATATATCCACTCTTTTTTGGATTATTTTCCCGTATAGGCCATTACACAGTATTGAGTAGAGTTCCCTGTGCTATACAGTAGGTCCTTATTAGTTACCTATTTTATATATAGTAGTGTGTATATGTCAATCCCAATTTCCCAATTTATCCCCCCTCTACCCCCCTTACACCCTGGTAACCATAAGTTTGTTTTCTACATCTGTAACTATTTCTGTATTGTAGATAAGTTCATTTTGTGGATAAGTTCATAAAACCGAAGATTTCCAGCACTAATGATTTGCAGATACAGCAACCTTAAATCATTTCAAGTGATTTTTATTGCTCTGTGGAGCCATCTGCTGGTCAATGGTGTTATATGTCTATAAAATTTTTTCTCTGGGTAAAGTGAGGCTCTAACAAGATCAAGTACTCTCCATGAGATACAGCTAGGAATTTGCGACCCAAACAAAACCTGAAGAAAATATCCTTCCAGATATAAATAATGAGAGTAATTTGGCTATAGGATACTGGCAAAAATCACATTTAGAAAACAAGTAAATTCTATTGTATATTTGGGGGAATTGTTTCATTCATTCAACAAGTTTTCATAAACTTCTCCCTGCTAATAGGACAGAAAAATACATATACATATATATACACACAACATATATATACTTTATAGTATGTAATTTTTAAAAAGCTGTATAGATCAATACCTCTCTACTTATTAAATTAATAAAGTAAATTGAAACTTTATTCTTCTGTATGGCAACTATATTATTTTTATCACTTTTAATAAGCATTTATTTTTCAGCTTCACTATGAACTCATAGACTTTTACAGTCATAATTGTTCTAATAACCATTATTTATGATTAATTACCACTTCTTATTGGATGCTTAAATGTCCACAACCTGTTCAGGGGAAGGTCCTTTATATGGTTTCTTTTGTCCTCTAAACACTACTATCATTGTATACTTGATTTCTGGCAACAACCTGATGTTTCAGACCCAACATAATTTTTCCTGCCCCCAAATTATGGAGTCAGCTATCCTCCAAGAATCCTGGTTCATTTTAAGGGAGAATAGTATTAGAGACGAAAATCTTGGTACTAAGGGTGCTCACGTGAGATTTGGTTGTGAACAAAAATGCTATTGTTGATGTTACTGTTGCTTATGACAGAGCTAAGTTAATAAATATATATTTAAGAGTATGCATGTGCATTGATTTTAATGCCAATTTGATATACAGTATTATGTTTATACACTTTACTTTTTTTTACAATATGTGCGTGTTTTCTTTTCCTACCACCATGACATTTCCCCATGTAATTTAATTTGCCATCTTTGGTAGATATATATATTAGCTCTGATCTTTTGACTTCAACAGCTTTTCAGTGGGATCATTAGATAAATTTTACATATATCCATGATTACTACCGTAGAACAATCTGCTTGGGGTTTTTTGATGTGTGTTGCCAAGATATAGAGGGCCAAGTTTGTTCCTGGTAGGGAGTTATTGGGATGGTGTGAAAAGAGCACAGAGCCAGGAGTTAAAACAGGGTTTGTCTCAGTTTCTTCATTTGTAAAATTATGATAATTAACCTTTGCAGCTGAATTTAACAGTTTTAATATACTTTTACAATAATTTCCTCTCCAACCTAGTCCACAGGAAACTGTTTTGCAGGTTAATTAAAATAACTGATTGTAAGTACTTTGAACAGTGTAGAACAGGCTGTTCAGAGGGATAAATGATCTAACACTTGACCACCCTTTATTAATGGTTTCACTCAGCCAGTCTGCCTAATTCCTATTCATGCCCTAGTCTTGACCTCTTTAAACACTCATCCTGGGGTTTCTACCGCCATCTGAATGCAAGGGTGGTAGGTATATAGTAATAAGATATTGCTCACATCTCTCTGAGGTCTTTAAAAATCTTGCTAGTTGCTTTGTAATGATGTTTTACGACTTTTATTCTTGTTTCTGTGTAATACAGTGTGCTAATAAGATCAAGTTGACCCCTTGGCAGGGAAGGTTGAATTGAACCTGGCAATTTCTGGAGGTCTTCATTTTGTATGACACTGAATAGCTGAGTTAGTAACTTTGAATAAGACAAGAAGTAATAGAGAATAATGGGAAAATATTAGGTCAGGCCTTACTTTGTTTTAAATGTGCATCTATTTTCTTACAAACATAATAAAGTTGTATTTTTCTTAGATAGAACATTGAAAGAAGCCAAGGACCAAAAGTAGTGTCTTTGATTTGAAGGTCATTGTGAAGTGGACTCACTAGCAGGATCTCTGTAATTTTTGTTACTTCGTGCATGAACAGCCCTTGTGGGTGTTCTCGCACCAGGGTTAGGTAAAAACTTTCCATCATTTTGGCGTCTAGTGAGTATCTGCAACGAGTTTAACTCCTATTCTTAATGTTTCACGTTGTGCTCTCACATTTAGAATTCATATTCCCTAAGTCAGGGCTTTTCCTGACTAATTATTGCTTATTGGTTATTCTCACCTGGAACTTGTCTGTGATAAATTTCACATCATGTTGCTCTTCTTACCCCATGTCTGACTTTTCCTTTCATTCTTTGGTGTTCTCTGATGGTTTGGGTCTCTATCTTATTGCTTCTCTACTATTTCACAAGCATTTCCTCTACAGTTAAGATTGTTTAACCATGCTCACATATTTTTTTAAAAAACTTTTAAACCTTTAAGCAACTACTCAAAACAATGTGTAGAAGTCACCAAGTAGGTAAGTAGTACTCAGAAACAAGCGCAATTCTTATAAACACTTGTTATGAGCTGTATTAAGTTGAAAATAGATGTTGTAGAATTTTCTAAACTTAATTTAATAATGTGAAGTAAACCAATGCTTTGAGATATATGTAATTCCTCTAAAACATCACTATGCATTTGTCATAGGTTTGTAAATTAACAGCCATGGCCATCCCTACATGCTTATGCATTTGTCAGTGGAAGTGAACCCATGAAATGTTATCTGAGTCTCAGTATTTTTTCCATTTACAAAATGAGACTATTAATTGTACCTGCCTCATAAATTTCTTGTAAGCATTGTATAAGATAATACATATAAAACCAACTATTGTGTTCAATCAGTTAGTTGTTATGGTGTAAGATATTTTTACTCCTGTTTGGAATGAAAATTGGAGAGAGAAAAAAATCAGCTTCTGCAAACCCTCTTTTATAACTGCTTCTGGAAAGGGCTGACCTTGTGACAGACATACTGGTGATGCTAAAGGAAACAGGAGAACTCACAGCCTTTCCAGAGCCACAGATATCAATACAGCTTTCATGTGCTAATGTCCTACAAGCCAATCTTGCTGTTGAGCTGATTCTCTTCTCCTGTCGCCTTCCATGATCAAACACATGGTTGAGAAAATAAAAAACAGCAAACATTGACATTCTTGTCTTTTTTTTTATAATAGCCATTCTAATAGGTGTGAGGTGATATCTCATTGTGGATTTGATTTGCATTTCCCTGATGATTAGTGACACTGAGCGCCTTTTCATGTACCTTTTTTGGCTATTTGTATGTCTTCTTTGGAAAAATGTCTGTTCAGGTCCTTCGCTCATTTTAAAATTTGGATTATTTGTTTTTTTGCTATTGAGTTGTATGAGTTCCTTATGTGTTTTGGATATTAACTGTTTATTAGATATATGGTTTGCAAATATTTTATCCCATTCTGTAGGTTGCGTTTTCATCATGTTGTTTCTTTTTGCCTTGCAGAAGCTTTTTAGTTTGATGTAGTTCCACTTGTTGACTTTTGCTTTTGTTGCTTATACTTGTGATGTCATATCCAAAAAATTATTGCCAAGACCAATGTCAAGGAGCTTTTCCCATACGTTTACTTCTAGGAGTTTTATGGTTTAAGGTCTTACATTTACGTCCTTAATCCATTTTGAGTTAATTTTTGTGAGTGGTGTAAAATAGAGATCCACTTTCATTCATTTGCATGTGGATATCCAGTGTTCCCAACATCATCTATTAAAGAGATAATCTTTTCCCCATTAAGCATTCTTGAATCCCTTGTCAAATGTTAGTTGACCATATATACATGGGTTTATTTCTTGGCTCTCAATTCTGTTCCATTGATCTATGTGTCTGTTTTTATGCTGGTACCATACTGATTTAATTACTATGTCTTTGTAATATAGTTTGAAATCAGGATGTGTGATGCCTCCAGATTTATTCTTTCTCAAGATTGTTTTGGCCGTTTAGGGTCTTTTGGATTGTTGTTTCTATTTCTGTGGAAAATGCCATTGAAATTTTGATAGGAATTGCGTTGAATTTATAGATGGCTTTGGGTAGTATAGACAATTCAAAAATATTAACTCTTTCAATCCATGACCACAAGATATCTTTCCATTTATTTCTGTCTCCTTCAGTTTCTTTCATCAGCATCTTATAGTTTTCAGTGTATAGATCTTTCATCTCTTTCGTTAGATTTATTCCTAAGTATTTTTATTGTTTTTGAAGTTATCATAAATGGGATTGTTTTTGTTATTTCTTTTTTGTATAGTTCATTGTTACTATATAGAAATAAATTGATTTTTGTATGTTGATTTTTTTTGTCCTGAAACTTTACTGAGTTCATTTAATTGCTTCTAACAGCTTTTTGGTTCAGTCTTTAGGATTTTCCTATTACCATCAAACAGAGACAATTTTACTTCTTCTTTTCCAGTTTGGATGCCTTTTATTTCTTTTTCTTGCCTAACCGCTCTGGCTAGGACTTCCGGTACTATGTTGACAAGAAGTAGTGAGAGTGGGCACCCTTGTCTTGTTCTTGATCTTAGGGGAAAGCTTTCAGTCTTTCACCATTGACAATGATATTAGCTATGGGTGTGTCACATGTGGCCTTTATTATATTGGATATGTTCCCAGTTTGTTGAGAGTTTTTATTATGAAAGAATATTGCATTTTGTCAAGTGCTTTTTCTGCATCTATTGAGATGATCATTTGATTTCTGTGTTTCATTTAATTAATGTGGTTTGGGACAGTGGTTAAGAATCTGCCTGCCAATGCAGGGGACACAGGTTCAAGCCCTGGTCCAGGAAGATCCCACATGCCGCAGGGAAGCTAAGCCCATGTGCCACAACTACTGAGCCTGCACTCTGGAGCCCGCGTGCCACAACTACTGAAGCCCGTGTGCCTAGAGCCTATGCTCTTCAACAAGAGAAGCCACCGCAATGAGAAGCCTGCGCACCACAATGAAGAGTAACCCCCACTTGTCACAACTAGAGAAAGCCCGCATGCAGCAATGAAGACCCAACGCATCCAAACAAACAAAACAATTAATTAATTTAAAAGACTTTAATGTGGTTTATCACATCTGTTGATTTGCATATGTTGAATCATTCTTGCATCCCAGGAATAAATTCCATTTAATCATGTTGTATAATCCTTTTAATGTGTATTGAATTTGGTTTTCTAGTATTTTGTTGAATATTTTTGTATCTACATTCATCAGGGATATTGGCCTGTACTTTCTTTTCTTATAGTATCCTTATCTGGCTTTGGTATCAGGGTAATGCTAGCCTCAAAAAAGTGAATTTGGGAGTGTTCCCTCTTTAAGTTTTTTTGGGGAAAAGTTTGATGAGAATTGGTACCTGTGAAGTCATCTGGTGCTGGAATTTTCTGTATTGGGAGATTTCTGATTACACCTTTGATCCCCTTATTTGTATTGGTCTGTTCAGGATTTTTACTCTTAATCCTGTCTTGGTAAGTTGTATGTTTCTACAAATTTATTCAGTTCTTCTAGGTTGTTCTATATTTTTTTTGGTATGTAATTAGTCATATTAGTCTCTTATGATCCTTTGTATTTCTGTGGTATCAGTTGTAATGTCTCTTATTTCATTTCTAATTTTATTTATTTGAGTCCTTTCTCTTTTTAATTGATAGTCTAGCTAAAAGTTTATCAATTTTGATTATCTTTTCAAAAAGCCAACTCTTAGTTTTGTTGATCTTTTCTATTGTTTTCTATTCTCCATTTTGTTTATTTCTACTCTGGTCTTTGTTATCCCCTTCCTTCTGCTAACTTTGAACTTTGTTCTTTTTTCCCTAGTTCCTTGAGGTGTGAAGTTAGATTCTTTATTTTAGCTTTTCCTTGTTTCTTAATATAGGTGTTTATCACTATGACTTTCCCTCTTAGAACTACTTTTGCTGCATCCCTTAAGTTTTGTATCTTGCATTTCCATTTTCATTTGTCTCAAGATATTTTTGATTTCCCTTTAGATTTATTCTTTGACCCATTGGTTGTTCAGTAACATGTTGCTTTATCTCCACATATTTGTGAATTTTCCAGTTTTCTTCTTGTAACTGATTTCTAGTTTCATACCCATATGGTCAGAAAAGATGCCTGATATGATTTCAGTCTTCTTAAGTTTATTAAGGCTTGTTTTGTGGCCTAACATATGATCTATCATAGGGAATGTTTCATTTGCACTTGAGAAGAATCAATATTCTGCTGATTTTGGATGGAATGTTCTATATGTTTCTGTGTAGACCATCTAACATGTCATTTAAGTCCCATGTATTCAAGCTCAATAATTCTTTCTTCTGATTGATCAAGTCTGCTGTTAAGGCTCTCAATAAATTCTTCAGTTCAGTTTAGTCATTGTATTCTTCAGCTCCAAAATTTCTACTTGGTTCTTTTTTTTCTATCTCTTTGTTCAACTTCTTGTTTTGTTCTTATGTTGTTTTCCTGATGTTGTTAAGTTGTATATCTGTGTCCTTTTGTAGCTCTCTGAGCATTTTTAGAACAATTATTTTGAATTCTTTGTCGGGTAATTCATGTATCTCCATTTCTTTTGGGTCAGTTGCTGAATGTTTACTACATTCCTTTGGTGGTGCTTTGATTCCTTGATTCTTTGTGATTCCTATAACCTTGTGTAGGTATGTGCATATTTGAAGAAGCAGTCACATCTTCCACACTTTATGGACTGACTTCAGTTAGGAAAGACCTTCACTTGTGTGTGGGGGCACACTGGAGCATGCCGTGATCTGGGGTCTAGTGGTGCAGGGCAACAGGTGTGGGTGTTTGTGGTGACTCCAGGTCCAAAGAGGCATCGTGGCTCTTTGGCTCAGTCTGCTGGGGTTCACAGCATCATCAACTGTGTGGTCCTTGGCTAGTGCTGTAGTGGGTGGGGGTCTCTAGTGGCTTCACAGGCTGTTGGGGTCCTCAGTAGCATCTCCAGGTCCAGTTACTAGGGATCAAGGCAGCAGTGGTGGCTGGAGCTGGTGGTGAGCACACATTCAGCTGCAGGAGCCACCTGTAGGTGCCTATACAGTGGCAGGGGCCTATTGCAGACACACACATAGTAGTGGGGGCCACAGCAAGCAGAAAGGGCCGGGGCCAACTGTGGGTACACTGGCAGCTATGAGGGCCCAGCTGTTAGCATGCACTATTGTGGCTGCTGGGTCTTACCACAGGAGAAGTGGAGGCTAGTGCTGGGAGTCAGGTTAAGGTTTTCGGATACACAGCTGGAGGGCCAAGCTGCAGATGAGTCCCATGGTGCAGGTCAGTGCCAGGAAACAGGGTCAGTGTGCACTTCTGTGGCTGTAGGATCTTGCCACAGGTACACAAATATCAATGGAGGATGATGACAGATGACAGGCTGGCAGCATGCAGGTACACAGCTAGAGTGGCTAGCCCTGAGTGTGCACACATTGATAGGGCACAGCTACAGAGGTCTAGGCTGATGTCTTGTACTCACATAGCTACAGAGTCCTGGACTGGCTGCCAGTGCCGGTCCCAGCCTCCAGTAAAGGTCGGGGTCGGGCGGGAGGAAGATGGAAAAGACTCAGATGGCTGGTGTCTGTGCACATGAATACTGTGGGGTGAAGGTGGTGAAGTCTGGAGGGATTCTGTGGCAGCTGTGCTGGCAATTGGGAACTGCAATTGCTCCTGCTGTGTGGCTGATATTGGTAGCCCCTGCTTTTTCTCCTTGTTTGTAGCTACCTCTATACATCTCAGATCTGCAGTTCTCTGGGTGAGGTGAAACTAAAGAGGGTCCTTCATGTGGTGCCCCAAAAGGCTGGGGACCTCGTTGCTCACTCTGCTCTCTGAACGAGGGGAACTCTTTCCATTTGGGAAGTTTACTCCCGGTGCTGAGCAGTGCCAGCCTGAGGGATGGGATGCTGCACGCAAAATGAAGCTATTTTCCTTCCTCTTTTGTGCACTTAAGTCCTGTTTTTGTTTGGCTGTGTTGCTGAAATTTCTTAAGTGAACTCCAGATCTCTCCCTATAGCTGATTTTGTTCATGAATTGCTGTCTAATTGTTGATCTCTATGGAAGGATGGAGGCTGGGGTCTCATAAACCATCATTTTGGTGACATCATCCAGGCCTTACTTTTAAAAATGCTTTTCAGTGGAGAAAATTTATTCAGTTGAAGAAAATTATTTAGAGGAAAGTAAACCAGTTGCTCAGAATACCCTGGAGAGTTTAAAAACAACAATTTGATCCATTCAGTTATGCTCCTCACACTCCTGCCCCCAATACACACCCTATTCAGAATGACTGCCACTTTCTACAAAGTCTTACAATAGAGATGAACTTGACCTAGGAATAGCCAATCTAAAAGGCAGTGGCCATGAAGCTAAGGGCTGAGGGGAAGAATAGCACACAGGCCTGGAGGTAAAAAAAAAATCTTTGGACTTAAGATTATATCAAAACAAGCCTTTGACTATGGTTACTTACACATGGGATTGACAAGAAACCTCCTAAGGAGGTTCATGGAAGCTTCAAAGGAATGCAAGGCTGGCTGACCAATAACTAGTTACAGAAAATTTAGCCCTGAAAGCCATCCTTGGAACTCTGAATCCATGTCAGTAGGAAGTAGGCTACAAAATAAAATGTGGCCATGGAGGATAAAGGGAAGATTCTCACAGAGGGCAGAACTGGGACTAAGAGACAGATGGTTCAACCATGGAGCTGACTCCACTATCAGTGTGGAGAGTCCTCACCATTCCTGTCCAATAGGATTCTGTGTGTGCCATGGACCACTGATAATTCCAGGTTTTACGTTCATATTGTAGTTATCCTGCTTCTTTTCCTCACACTGTAGACTGGGAATGTTGAAGGCAGATTAACTCCATGGTTCCCTGGGGAGCCACATATGAAACTGACAGAGGGATAAAAATCACTCAAACTGAATGTAGCAACTGGGTGAAATCTTGGGGAAGGAATGATCCCTCCAAATGAAGTATATATTTGATGAAAAGTATGGGTATTGGGAACCTAAAGATGTGGACCGTAGAAGATTATATGAGTCAGGATCAACTATGGAAAACAAACTATTTTAAGCAAAGGTGTTTAATACATTTAATTAGAAACTTAAAAGATTCTGGGTAGAGATGAAGGGTTAAGTACCAGGCTAGGGCTTCAAAATTAACTCCCAGAACAGTTTTGCTGAATTAGGTATTGATGGAGATGTGACTTCTGCCACCAGCAGGAGATCACCATAGTAACTGTTGGCTTCAGGAGCACATACCTGGGGTCAGGTAGCTGCTGCCATCACCACCACACTGCTAATTTCAGATCTATGCCGAATCTCTGAGGTGTGTGTTGTAGAGGTACAACAGGTCCATTGCTATCCATGAAGCTAACAACTTTCCACTAAAATGCTGTCATAGAAAAAGCCAGTGCTTTACTGCTGCTAGCAGAAAGGGTCAAAGGAACAGCAAAACGGCTTTCACCTCACTCACTTCCACCTTCCAAGTCTTCATTAAGTGCATCTGATCAGCAAAACCTGAATTATACAGAATCCTAGTTGGGAAAAGTTGTTTTTAGCTTTCCAGCCTCTGCAGTACAAAAAGGTACACTAAAAGGAGGGTGGAGTGAATATTTAGAGAGCTTATTGACCTTATCCATCATGCAGGTACTGTAGGTCGACTTACTTCCCACTAATTCCCAGCCCCCTTCCCTTTTGCCTTCCTCTGCAGTAGAGACCGAAAAGAGAAAGGCTCCATCAATTCCCAGTCTCTCTTGCAACTGGAGGTGCCCTTGTGAAACAGTTCTGGCCAATAAGGTGTAAGCAGAACTTTGCTAAGCGGATTTGGGAAAGCATTGCTTTCCCCCAAAAGGGGAACAAAAAAGCTAATGAATCCTTTTGATCTTTCCTTTTCTTCCTTCCCAAACTGGGAATGTGCTGCCTGGAGGGACAGCCGTCTGTTGACCATTAAGGCTGAGAGCTAACAAATTAAGAATAATGAAGCTGAGAGAGAAAATGCCTGAGTCCTTGATTACATTGAGCAGCTGCAAGCGCCATGGATTGCCTACATTATATTTCTTGTTATATGAGAAAAATAAACCTTTATTTGTTTAAGTTATTATTCGCTTTTCAAATACTTGGAGCCAAACATTCCTAAATGATATACAGACTTTCCTGTTGTAGAATGGTTATGAAAATGAAATGATATACTTCATTTGAGAATACTTTTTAAAGTGTTATGTAAACAAATATTTTGAAGCATCTACCAAGGTGTATAGTCAACAAAACATATACAGTCAGTATTCATGTATGTAGACTTACCCACGTATTACCCTATTGTTTTTCAATCCTTGCAGACCCATATTTCCATCTGGGATTATTTTCCTTCTATTGAAGAGCACTCTTTCTTATTTCCTTTAGTGACAGATTCTCTCAATTTCTAGTAGTCTGAAAATGACCTTATTTTATTTCATTTTTGAAGGATGTCTTCACTGGGTATAGAATTCTAGGTTCGTGGTAATTTTCTTTTAGCATTTTGAAGCATACCTTTACCCTGACTTTCATTATTCTGTTGAGGATCACACTGTTTAATCTTATTTCTGTCCCTTTATGTCTTTTATTCTCTGCCTGCTTAATTTTAAGACATTTTTGTCTTTGATCTTAGTACTTTTGCTCTGATGGGCATAGGTATGGGTTTTTTTGTCTTTTTGTTTTGTTTTGTTTTTTTGCAGTACGTGGGCCTCTCACTGTTGTGGCCTCTCCTGTTGCGGAGCACAGGCTCCAGACACGCAGTCCCAGCGGCCATGGCTCATGGGCCCAGCCGCTCCGCGACATGTGGGATCTTCCCAGACCAGGGCACGAACCCGTGTCCCCTGCATCGGCAGGCAGACTCTCAACCACTGCGCCACCAGGGAAGCCCTTTTTTGTCTTTTTAATGCTTAAGAATTTTTTTCTGTTTGCAGAGCTATTTTAAGAATGGTTTTAAAAAAAAAAGAATGGTTTTGTTTATTTTCAGTTTTATTGAGATATAATTGACAAGTAAAATTATAATATATTTAAAGTGATGATTTGATATATATCCTTGTGAAAGGATTCCCATAACCAAGTTAAATAACACATCCATCACCTCACCTTTTTTTTTGATGAGAATGCTTAGCAAATTTCTGTCATACAATATTATCAACTATAATCATCATGCTATACATTAGACCCTCAGATCTTATTCATCTTATAACTGAAAGTCTGTACTCTTTCATCAGCTTTCTCTCATTTTCCCCACTCCCCCAGTCCATGGCAACCACCATTCTACTTTTGGTTTCTATGAGTTTGACTTTTTTTTTTTTAGATTCCACATGTTAGTAATACCATACAGTACTTGTCTTTCTCTGTCTGGCTTATTTCACTTATCATAATGCTCTCCAGGTTTACCCATGTTGTCACAAATGGTAAGATTTCCTTTTTTTATAAAGCTGAATAATATTGCATTGTGTTTATGTGTATATGTGTGTGTGTGTGTGTGTGTCTCACATTTTCTTTATCCATTCATCCATTGATGAACATTAAGTATAGTCATTTTTAAATCTTTTGCTGATAACTTCAATATCTAGATCTTCTGTGGATGTTTCTATTATCTGTTTTTATTCTTAGTTTTAGATCAAATCTTGTCTTCTTGATGGACATTGAGTTTGAAAAATTATAGAGACAATTTTTAACCCTGAATGATGCTATCTTCTTCCATAGAGGATTTACTCTTGCTCTGGAATAAACTAGACTAGTGGCAGATAACCTTAATCCAAGTACTGAAATTATTAAAAGTGACCTTACAATGCTGGTAAGGCAGTGGTTCTCAACCCTAGATGTGCATTAGAATCACAATGGAAGCTTTAAAAATATGCAGGTGCCTAGACTCCACTCCAGAGGTCTGATTCAATTGCGCTGGAGTGAGGCATTGATTTTTTTGGAAGTTTTTTTAAACTTTTATTTTGAAGTAACTATAGATTCATAGGTTGTTACAAAGAAATGTACTGGGAAGTCTCATGTACCCCTTTCCCAAATCTCTCCCACCAAACACCAACATCGTACACAACTACAATATGAAAACCAAGAAATGGACATTGGCACAATTCATACAGCTTATTCAGATTTCAGTAGTTATCTGTGTGTGTGTGGGGGGGCTCTATGTCATTTTTTCAGATCTGTAGCCTTCCATAACCACCACCACAATCAAGGTGCTCAACTGTACAACCCCTCCCTGTGACACCCTTTATAGCCACACCCATCTCCTCCCCTCCATCCCTAACCCCTGGCAACCACTAATCTGTTCTCCATGAGTGTTATTCCATGATTGTTATATAAATAGAAATCATGCAGATCCTCATGAAATTGGCTCTTTTCATTCAGCATAATTGCATAGATAGTTTTTAAATTATAGGGCATCAATATCTTTTTCAGTCTCCCTAGGTAATTCTAATGTGCATTCATGATTGAGAACCACTGTTGTAAGGGCTGGACTGTTTCCTGTTCGCTGTTACTCCTCCTCATAGCCTTTCAGGGTCCCAAACAAAAGGCTGGTGTGTTTCCCGGGACCACTCCTCCTTGGTAGGTTTTCCAGCTGGAGGAGATTGCTCAGCCTCTCATGCCCTCAGCCACAGCTTTCACTTTCAGAATCAGCAACTACCTTGAGGGAAAAGAGGACCAAATGCTGAGTTCCCCTCTCTAGGCTTTTTCTTTTTGGGGATTCTGGCCCTATGAACTGTCTCAGCAGCTTTTTGGTGCCTTAAACAGATATTTACTTTCTATTCTGGCCATCTTTTGCAATTGTTATCAATGCCAGGCTTAGTCCCTAATAACCCACTCAGCCATTGTCAGGGATAGAACTCTGTTCAATAATATTTAAGTAAAACTAAAACATTGGGCCTAGAGAAAATATGTAGACTAAGGGGAAAGAATTAGAAACTATGGGGAAAAAATTGGTAATAGAATATCTTACCATAAGGTTTTCATATTTGCTATAACTGAACCATAAATTTGTGTTACATCAGGCAGTATTTTGATATTAAATTATATTTTACATTGGGCAGTATTTTGATGTTAAATTATGTTTTACATTCATTTTATCACCACACTTAAACAAGTGATATTGTATATATCTGGACTTCAAGGGGAAAATGGCTAGCTGCTTTAGACAAAAAATGTCAACTGAATTTCTAAATGAATTTTTAAATATTGTTTCTCAGAAACAATAGGCTGAAACCTTTTGATATTTAAGACTCAGTTTTTGTTAAAAGAAAAAAAAGGTTTTCTTGTAATTCCACACTAGATTTAAATAGAAAGTGCCAAACTTTGAGGGCTAAGCATACTTTATTCTAGAAAACAGAATAGAAAAGAGTACATGACAATGTATAATAGCCATTTGTCTGTGTCCTCTCCCTACAAAAAGAAAAGGAAGCAAGAAATTTGAACAGCAGTCAGGGAGAAGAGATTTTAGAGGGAACTAAATAAAATAAAGACTCTTTACTTTAGAACCATCCCCCCAACTTGCTTCACTGTTATACATGCCACCTACCTGGAGTCAAAGCCCAAATGGAAATAGTGTAATGGAAACACCCAGAAAGCTTTGAGGGAATCCCAGACAAAGAGACTGTAGAACTCTTAGAGAAGCCTCGAGTTTAGTGAGTTCAGCAGGATTCTGAGAAACTTGCTGCCTGGGTGGCAGATGAGCCAGGCTGAGGGAGGTATGTAGGCAGATGGGCCTAAGAGGCTGTTGGCAGGATCTCATACTCCAGGGTGGTCCCGGAAGACACTGAAAGTTCCTGAGCTCGCAACGACGATGAAAAAGTGTTGAGAGAGCCAAAGGACTAAAAGAAGCTTGGGATGGGGTTCAAAAGGACCCTAAGATCAGGGTGCTAGTGCTTAGAGATTATGTTAGCCTGGGAAGCAGGCACCAATAAATATGCAAGGATTTTTTTTAGGAGGGACCACTTGTGAAAGACAATGAGGAGGGAGCCCAAGGAGGCTAGGAGAGCCATCAGTTCATGAAGCAAGTCTGACCCCAGGAGAAGAAGAGAGAGAGGGAAGGATGGGTGGAAGATCTTAGACTGCCATGGTCTAAGAAAGGTTCAGTAAGGCTGTTCGAGAGCCAAGGTCATCACCAGAAGATTCCTGTGTCTCCCAGAAGTGGGCCTGCCCTAGAATTCCTGCTGTACTATGTCAGTGACTGGGAGCAGCCTGTGGGAAGCCTGGCCTTGGGACAAAAGTGATGATGGATTTCAGAGCACAGGAGCTGGGCCCTCCATCTACTTACACTCCCAGTAGTTGGAGGTCTGGTAGGCACATTCTCAGTCACAGTCAGAGAGACGGGAGTACTGTGTCAGCAAAGGGAAGAGGATCCTAACTGCCTTCCTGGGCACTCTGAGCACTACTTTAGCCTCTTTCAAAATCTCAAAGCTGGGCCTGAGGGGGACAGAATTAAGGGTCCTGGCTGTGCAGTGAGCTTTACCTCTTTCACTCCCTTGTCTGCAAAACGTGTTATGTGTAGCAGTGGCAACCATGCCTGTTAATTGGTTCCTCAAGAGCAATAACTTTATTTTAGCCTTCCTTTTCCTCTCTCCTTTTCTCCAGTTTTCTTCTTTTTCCCTTTTCTACTTCTCTCTCTCTGTCTCTCATTTCACACTTGTGCCTTAGGTTTGCCCCCATTACTTCAGGTAATAAGAGGTTGCTGACCCTTGTTATTTACAGTGCTAACTCAGTACAAAGGTGAGTGTGATTAATAAACTCAGAAGCCGTTTCTGAACAGATCCTAGACCTTGACATAGATTGATAAAGGGCAGATGTCATCATGGTCTCCAACAACTCTACTCTCATCACTTCTTTCCTCCATCTCATTTGCTATTATTCCCTGTTTTTACACCACTTTCCCTCCACCCTTTCCCTTGCACACATTCCCCCTTACATTCCTATGATCTTCCTGCTGTATTGCAATTTTCCATAGGATCTGACTGAAAAGATACCTCTGTAGCTTCTCCCCATGGAACCAGACCTGGATTTCAAGGACAGGAGGGAAGAACCCCAGAAGCCACCTTTCCCAGTATACTTGGTTATAGTACTTACAGCTCCCTACGTTAGATCCCAGGATCCCACCTTCCCTGGGTCCTAACTCTATTTAAGGTTCATGTAAAGTCTTCATGGTGGGCAGTCATTGGGGTGGGAGAACTGAAGTAAAGGGGCTATGTGGCCAGAGGCAAGGCAAGTCAGGCAGCACTGGGTACATAGCGATGTCAGGTCTGCAGCAGATCTAAGGGGGAAGACTGGTAACATAAAAGCCTGGCACCTTGAAAGAGCTTTCTAGGAGCCAAGATTCATAAAACTACATCAAATTAGAGCCTTGAAAAACTATGTTGCTGTTGAATGGTGGCAATGTGCTCCTGCCCTATGCTCATTTACTACTATTACAGAAGTGTTCTCTGCAGCTGAATACCAGAGAAATAGGGAACTTAGAGTATCAGGACTTTAGTACCCATTTGTTATTTTTATCAATATACCTTAAAGTTATTACCATGTCCTTAATTAGTTGACCTCATTTAATCCTCATAGCAATCCTAAGTGGGAGGTACCATTAGCATCCCCTTTCTACAGTTGAGGAACATGAGGCTTAAAGAAGAAGAAAGCTTCCCTGAGTTCACACAGCTGGTAAGTAGCAAGCCAGGATTCCAACCAGGGGCTCCATATACCGTCATGCAGGCTGCACACTGGACACCTCTTGGGAGAGCTATTCACGTAGACCAAGATACGTTCACTGGAGTTGGGCACCGCAGGAGTCCTGACAAAGCCAGAGTGCTTGAGCACACCACTGGGCTTTTGAGTAAATGTAGGTAGAGAAGAGCTTTTCAAATGTATGTAACAAAAACATGTATCCTTTAAACTAAAAAGTAAACCTGTAGAAGAATCGGATTGCTTAGATTGCATTTAAGCATGTATCCATGTTGTATTTAGACTTTTTACTACTCTGCACTGTGCAGGCTTTAGCTGCTGTGTTTATTCTGCTAGACTTCATGGTTTTATCTTCTGGAGTTCCAGAGGGAAGGGGTAGAATTCAGAGAAGCCAGTTCAAAGCTCTCCCCCTAATTGTTTGCTGGGGTGTGGCTGTTGGGACACTGTTATCTACTTCATACCAGAAAAGAACAAACACACTGTTGATCTATGCATCCTGGAATGGTTTACATAATAACTGCTAAGTTTTGAGCTTTTGAGATGACTAGGATCTGGCTGAAAGGATGCTAGCAGCAGTTTCCAATGCCCATACTTTCCCTCCTGGGAAAGGAGAGTTATTATAGAGAGCAATTAGTGTCCTCAAAATTACACCAGCAGTAATTTATGGGTGATAGGCCAAGATCAGGTTTAGATCTAATTCCTGTCTATTAGAATCTCCCACAAAATAAGTAAACATATATATCTAGGAGAGAGACAGGAGTATATGGAAAGGAGGAGGAAGGAAAGGAAGAATGAAAGAGCCAAACTCCTCAGTTTGCCTGGAAAGGTTGGGGCGTGGTGGGACGGGGTAGAGTGTGTGATAAATCTATCATCTCATCCCCATGCTATCTGTGGCATTGTCAGCAGGGGAGGGAAGCGCAGAAACCTTGATCTTGAGTACTGCTGATGAATGTATGTTTACATTTTAAATAAAAAGTATAATTTCACAGTTTTTAATCAATACCCTGATTTTCTAAAAGTGCAGATATAGATTTTCTTCTGGGTTAGACAGCTATTCTCTTGGGGTCGGGGTGGGGTACTATGAATGATTCTTTAGCTGTGCTAAAGCCAAATCCAGAAGAACCAGAACTTGGTGAGCTAAAACTTTTCTGGTGGTTGTTGTAAAAGGGTTGGTTTCTTTTGGTGGAAAAATCATTTCTGTGTTAAGTCTTTAAACTTTTTAGTTTTCCTGGGAACACGGAACCTGGAACTTTGAGGCCAGGGAATGGTGGGAGAGGAGGAGCAGGAGAGAGTGAGAGACCGCCCCAGATTGCTAAGGAGAGCTGTCCAGGGCCAGCCAGTGCCTCCCTGCAAAGGAACAAGGATGCCCAACATCTCATTCTGTGTCCTGTTCTTGCCCAGTAATGGCCACCTATTTGTTGCCTCCTCCTCCACTAAACCCTTAAAAAGCTTTTGTTAGGGCTTCCCTGGTGGCGCAGTGGTTGAGAGTCTGCCTGCCGATGCAGGGGACAAGAGTTCGTGCCCCGGTCCGGGGGGATCCCACATGCCGCGGAGCGGCTGGGCCCGTGAGCCATGGCCGCTGAGCCTGTGCGTCCGGAGCCTGTGCTCCGCAACGGGAGAGGCCACAACAGTGAGAGGCCCGCGTACCACAAAAAAAAAAAAAAAAAAAAGCTTTTGTTAAAAAAACAAAACAAAACAAACCTCAGGGCTTCTCTGGTGGCGCAGTGGTTGAGAGTCCGCCTGCCGATGCAGGGGACATGAGTTCGTGCCCCGGTCAGGGAAGATCCCACATGCCACGGAGCGGCTGGGCCCGTGAGCCATGGCCGCTGAGCCTGCGCGTCCGGAGCCTGTGTTCCGCAACGGGAGAGGCCACAACAGTGAGATGACCGCATACCGCAAAAAAACAAACAAACAAAAAAGCTTTTGTTAATCATCACAATTTAGTATTAGATTTGAGTGAGCACTCATTGCCTTAGAAAATCCAGGTTTCAGAGCAAAGAGAACCAGAGAGAAGGTCCAGCATCCTGGAGAAGCACAAATCAGGTAGAGAGAAGTGGTGGCTGGGGAGGATCCAGAGTGTGTGAACACCCACGAGCCTTAAGAAACATGCAAGAAGGAACTGGGTTTCTAGCTGTTCAGCGTGGGACTCAAGGTACTTTACTTGAATATGAAAGGAAGGAAGCCAGGAGAACTCAAGGCAGTTGGTTTCACTAGCTGGAATCCAGAGGGTATATGGAAGAATTAGCTGAAGCACTTCTCCCCTGGGTTATGACATGACCCTACCTCTATACGTTTTCCCTGCACCTCCCCATTCTCCACCCTATCCTGCAAAAGACAACCATGGAAGAAAAATAAGTTTAATGCGGCACTGGAAAAAGAAGAAAATAAGAGAAGAAGGGAGCAAGAAAACAAGGGGAAAATAACAAAGTTTCTGAACTGCTTTTGGATGTGCATAGTCTAATCACTCCTTGAAAAGCAGAGGGGGTGGGGAAATGAACCAAACCTACAAGCAGTTAGCTGTTATTATTAAAATGTTAGCAAAATATCATTTCAGTGTTCCATCTACTGAGCCGGAAGTCACTGGATTATTTGTTCAGGCTTTTCCAGTCACTTTGTTTGCAGCGTGAAGTGCTCACCTATCCCGGTACCTCTGCCAACTCTGCCGTGCCTTAGGGGACAAGTCCATTACCAGCCTTACCGTATGGTGAATAAATGGGCGTGTGAATGTCACTGGCCAAATTCTGAGCTATTACAATGTCAATGAGACACCAAAAGATAAATTTGCTCAGGAGTCCTCACATTTTCTTAACAGCCTTGAGACATAATTGACATACAATAAGCTGCACGTATTTAAAGTGTACAATCCGTTAAGTTTTCACAGATGTATGCACCCCTGAAATCATCACTACAATCAAGATAGGGTCCCACCATTTTTAAAAGATCTTTTCTTTCTTTCTTTCTTTCTTTGGCTGTGCCAGGTCTTAGTTGCAGCATGTGGGCTCTTTTAGTTGCACGGGATCTAGTTCCCTGACCAGGGATCGAAGCTGGGCACCCTGCATTGGGAGCGTGGAGTCTTAACCACTGGACCACCAAGGAAGTCCCCCACCATTTTAATAAACAGTTTTGGATGCTTCCAGGAGATTGTTTCTTTCTGAGTCAAGTATCTCATGAAATGAAATAAACTTCCTAAAATCTTTTACAAAAGCATCTGCATTGTGAGTGTCTATGCCCCCTTTTTTTGGTAGATTTTTTGGTCTCTATCAGTGGGAAATTTGATAAGATTCCAAGCTTGATTTCCTTGATTCTACAGCAGAGAACCCCTGTGGAACGTGGAGAGTGTGGGCTATTTGTGTGGGGTAGGATTCATGGTGAGGTTCCAACACACTCCACATTGGCTCTCACAATGTTAATGGATGAAAGTGGTGGAGCGGAAACAGAAGGAAGTGGAAAATACCCAGAGATGAGCAACTTGGCTGTAGTAGGAACTTCAAAAGGCCCCAGCAGCCAGGTGACCGCACTCTGGGAGAATCAGTCATTAGCACATAGGACTAAACTATTTCCAGCCTGAAGGTGGGAGCATAAAATTCAGTCCTGCGGGATCATGTAAGAACTGAATTCACTGAAACAGTAGCGAAGTTTGAAAAGGAATAAAGCATTTCTTTCAAACTGGAGTTTTAAACATACGTGGGACACCAATTCCATGTTCTCAAGTCATACATCTTTGCTTTCAGAGCTTCTCTGTTTCTGAAACACAACAACTGACCCTAGCAAAGAGAAATGAAAACACAGCAGGCACTGAAATTGGCCTTCTAAATCCTACTCCTTCCTGCTGTACAGCTCAAAAACCCTATTTGAATTTGCAGTTATTCGAGCTCTTGCACTGTAGAAGAGTGTCTCCAGACAGGGGAAGAAAGGCATTTCATTTTCAAGGAACGAAAGTGTCTGAAGTGTTCTATTACTCATTTGAATAACATTAACATTCAAGAGGGATATATGGAAAGGTCCTTAGTATCTAAAATTATGTCTTCATTTTGAACACAGAAAATACCCTACCCTGAATTTCTTACAGTGACAATCACTATGGCAGCACGTCCACATGTTATGCAGATGTCTGCCCAAAACCAGTTATTAACTTTATTTTTTGTTTATTTTTTTTTTCAGTTATTAGCTTTAAATCACAATTTCTAAAGATTTGGCTTGGCACATAGGAACTAACACCACCAAACCATAAAATTTCTATTTATACCATTGGGTACTTGGTAAAGGCTACTCAAGGGTCTTCCTCCAAATATAGAGATAGCCGTACATTCCCTATCACATCAAACATATAGAGAATTGTCTACGCATGTTCCCTCCGTGTCCTCTCCTAAGCACCTTTCCTATGTCAACTGCTTTATAATCTATGTCTACCAGTATCATGCTACTGAAATTGTTCTCGCCAAATCTCCGTAACCTCCTAGTTGCCAAATCCAATAGTTTATGTGCAGCCTTCATCGTTCTTGACTTTTCTGCAGCATTGGTATAGTTGACCACTATTGTGAGTTGAGTTGTGTACCCTCCCAAATTCATATGTCAAGGTTTTAACCCCCAGTATCTCAGCATGCAGTCTTATTTGGAAGTAGGGTCATTGCAGACGTAAATTAGTTAGGACGATGTCATACTGGAGTATTGTAGGCCCTAATCCAATATGACTGGTGTCATTATAAAAAGGGAAAATTTGGAGGCAGACATATAAAGGGGGAAGACTATGAAGAGAATGCCATGTAAAGGCAGAGCTCAGTATGATGCACCTACAAGCCAAGGAATGCCAAAGATTGCCAGCAAAGCACTAGAAGATAGGAGAGAAGCATGAAACAGATCCTTCCCTCATAGCCCTCAGAAGGAACCAACTCTGCTGACACCCTCATCTCAGGCATCCAACCTCTAGAAGTGTGAGACAATAAATTTCTGTTATTTAAGCTACCCAGTGTGTGGTACTTTGTTACAGCAGCCCTAGGAAACTTATACAACTACCATTTTTTATCCCAGGACTTCTGATATAGAGAGTACTCTTCTTGAGGTTCCTCTAGCTCTATGATCATTTATTGCTTCTCAATCCATTTCACTTTCTCTATCTACTCCCTAAGTGTGTTTCCTAGAATTCCATCTTCATCCTCTCCATGGAGAGGTAGTATAGTGTATTCTGGAGTCACCCCTCCTTGCTGGGTCACCTTGGGCAATGTGTTTGCTCTGTTGAGTCAGTTTCCCTACCTGCAAACCAATAGTTTCTACTTGAGGCAACTAAGTATGACCATCCATTTCCCAAACATGTGTGCTCCTTATTAAAAAAAAAAGTTCCTAATTGAGAGAGTTGATCTAAAGGGTAAGTTATTTTATATATATGAGATACTGAATATGTAAGCACTCAATAAATATTTGCTGTTAATTATCTTCTCTCTTTTCTTCCACATCTCTCTTTCACCATCTCAGCTTCTATTCTTTTTTATTTTTTTATAAATGTATTTATTTTAATTAATTTATTATTTTTGGCTGTGTTGGTTCTTCATTGCTGCGCACGGGCGTTCTCTAGTTGCGGCGAGGGGGGCTACTCTTCATTGTGGTGCGCAGGCTTCTCATTGCAGTGGCTTCTCTTGTTGCGGAGCACGGGCTTTAGAGCACGCAGGCTTCAGTAGATGTGGCGCATGGGCTCAGTAGTTGTGGCTCACGGGCTCTAGAGTGCAGGCTCAGTAGTTGTGGCTCACAGGCTTAGTTACTCCGCGGCTTGTGGGATCTTCCTGGACCAGGGTTCGAACCCGTCCCCTGCATTGGCAGGTGGATTCTTAACCACCACGCCACCAGCGAAGGCCCGGGAATTGTTTCTTATCATAAAGTCTCTAAGCTTGGTCCTCTTGTCTTCCTGGAGATTCTATAAGCTACCTATTATCTCTAATAAATTATTTCCTGCTTAAAATAACCAGGGTTGGCTTCTGTTGTTTGTAACCAGGAACCTTGATGGATGCAACTTTGGTTTCAATGACCACTTATATACTGATGATTTTCAAACCTGGAGCTTCAGCCTCTACTTCTCACTTAGAATTCTATCTGGACCTCTCCATCTATATGTTCTAAAAATGACCTTGAAATAGATAAGCCACAAGGATTTACTGTATAGCACAGGGAACAATATAATATATCTTGTATATATAATGGAAAATAATCTGAAAAATATATATAGAAAAATGTGTATATATAAAACTGAATCACTTGCTGCAACACCTGAAACTAACCCAATATTGTAAATCAACTATACTTCAGTAAAAAGAATATGACCTTGAGACAAACATGTGCATAACCAAATGTAATGATTTAATGATCTCAAATCTCACTATAGTTTCTCAGTTGAATGGAATTACCAGATGCTCAAATGCCCCTCAGTACAACTTGGGTTAGGTGTGTGTGTGGGGGGTGTTGATATAGGGGGCAAATGCCCAACTCCCCAAACTAGGAAAAACATTGTTTCTATTGAAAACATGAAAAAAATCAACAAATGCATGGAATCAACACCAATTATCAAATTGAAACATTCTAGTACTAGTTGTTTCATAATAGCATAAGAGTCACGAATATTTTTTATCAACCTATAAGGTAAAAGCCCATCATTACAAAATCCAATTAATCTATAACATCCCTCCAAATATTTTAGTCACAAATTACCTAACTTAGAAATCTGAGTCACTCTGGACTCCAGCCAAATCTTATAAATCCCACCTACAAAAATCTTAAAACCTCCAAAGTTCATCCTTTTGTCCTTTCTCCATTTCTGTGCTCTTCACTTGCCACTTTATGGGGGATTCTATTCCTGCTTCCTCCCTACCCCCTCAGTCTGGGTGAAGTTGGGAGCCAATCTACATCAGAGTTCACTATTGCTCTCTTATTACTTTCCCTTCCAGGGATCTATATCTAATCCTAGGGTAGAGAAGGAGTACATTGTATAATTATAAGTACCTTGTGTGTTTTATAAGATCATGTAGTTTCCAAATATTTGTTTCAGGTCTGAACCAGAGCTCTTGAAGTACTAGGCATCTTTGTTCTCTGATTCCCTGGTGATAAAATTTCCCAAAATAATAGTGATCCCATGTGTAGCTGCCAAGTTTGGGGGAGGGCAGGGGGCAGGGCACAGGAAAACCATCAGTTAATAGTTAAAAATATTATCTCACTACAGACAAGATGCTTTCCAGAATCTTGACTCTACAGAAATTACATGTGTGAAAGAAGCTCAAGAAAGCGACCAAAAGATTGCTGGGTTATAGGCCAGAAAGTGAACAAGTAGAAGCAGATATGACATGGAGTAATGAGGCTGTTCATCTCTCTCTTACTGGCTCTGTCTCTCTTGTCCTCTTGCTTGCTACCATATTGGGAGATTCTCTATGGAAAGGCCCATGTGGCAAGGAGCCAAATGCTCATAAGGAATTGAGGCCTCAATTCAGCTGTGCAAGGAAGTGAATCCTGCCAATAACCACTTGAGCGAGCTTGAAAGTAAATCCCCCCCCAGTCGTCTTCAAATGAGATGACATCCCCAACTGACAACTTGATTACAGCCTTGTAAGAGACACTGAAGCAAAAGACCCAGCTAAGCTGTGCTCACAGAACCCAGAAAAGCTGACTCACAGAAACTGTGAGATAATAAACATGTGTAATTTTAAATCACTAAGTTTTGAGGAGATTTGTTACATACACTCACACAAATGGAGATATAACTACAAAAGATGGTAAGTGCTATGAAATACAAGGATGGAATGGGAGATTATAACAGGGTTTCCTAATTTAAATTTAGATTCAGGGACTTCCTTGGTGGCGCAGTGGTTAGGAATCCGCCTGCCAATACAGGGAACACGGGTTCGAACCCTGACCCAGGAAGATCCCACATGCCGTGGAGCAACTAAGCCCGTGCGCCACAGCTACTGAGCCTGCACTCTAGAGCCTGTGAGCCACAACTACTGAGCCCACATGCCACAACTACTGAAGCCCGTGTGCCTAGAGCCTGTGCTCTGCAACAAGAGAAGCCACCGCAATGAGAAGCCCACGCACCGCAACGAAGAGTAGCCCGCACTCGCCGCAACTAGAGAAAGCCCACGCACAGCAATGAAGATGCAGCACAGCCAAAACTAAATTAATTTAAAAAAATTAGATTCGTATTTCCTCTACTAAATGGAATTGAATTATCAAATACTTGTAGTTAAAAGATCCTTTTTAGTGATATTGAAGAAAACATTTGCCATAATAATTTGTACTTAAATATATTCTTATGTGAAGAGTTCTCACTAAGCTCAACTACTAAACTTTAAAGAATAATAATACTGTGTTACTAAGACATTATTCAGACCTTAACATAGGTTGATAAAGGGCGAGTGATGATCTCCAGCAACTGTAGGTTCTCATCATTTCTTTTCTCCATCTCATTTTCTCTGTTCTTTTCTTTTTTTTCACCACCTTCCCTCTACCCTTGCCCCTGCACACACTCGCTCTTGGGCACTCATATTCTATAATCCTCCTGCTGTTTTTATTTTGGCTAGAGTTGCATCTTCGCAGAGATTCTTAAAATGGTTGGATCATTAACATGGAGGAGTTTTCACCATTCTTCAGAATAAAAGAGAAGCTGGTCTAGACTCCAACTAGACCATGAGGAAGTGAGCTGGTCCTACAGTGTGGCCACAGACCAGGGACTGAGGATGGAGGTGGCCATTATGAGACACTGTGGAAGCTTATGGATCCATAGTCAGTAGCATCTAGTATTAGATTCTTGTGATTGCTCTCACAAATTACCACAAACTAGGTGACTTAAAATGACAGAAATTTATCCTCTCACTGTTCTATAGTCCAGAAATCCAAAATCAAAGTGTGCCCTTTCCCAAGGTTCTAGGGGAGAATCCATACCTTGCCTCTTCCAGCTTCTGGTGGCTACAGGCATTCCTTGGCTTGTGGTGACGACACTCCAACTTCTGTCTCCATGGTCACATTGCCTCCTCCTCTTTTCTGTGTGTTTATCTCCCCTGTGTTTTTCAGTCTAATCTCCCTTTCTCTTATAAGAATACATGTGATAAGTTTAGGGCTCATCTAGATAATCCAGGATAAGCTTTTCCTCTCAAGATCTTCAACTTAAAATTACATCTGTAAAGACCCTTTTCCAAATAAAGTAATATTTACAGGTTCCAGGGATTAGGACTTGTGTTTTGGGGGGCCACCATGTAGTCCACTATATCTAGTTTTATTTTTTTTCTCATGAGCATTGTAATTTCTTTCTGTTGTCCTGAATTTTTCAGTCAAGTGAGGTCAGGCTTAGTTTTGTTTTGGCACAGACTCATCCATTTGAGATGACGTTGTCCTCAGCAGCCCAGCTGAATGTGAAAGTTAGTGAGAGGAGGTCTGAAGAGAGAGAAGCAGTGGGTCATAGTGAGCCAGTTGCCTGAGATGATCAACGAAAAGCACTTCAGCCTTGTGGAACATATCAGCATTTCCCAGGGATTCCTGGAAACACTCAGATCAGAGAACCCAGTAAACCATTGGACTTTCTGCCATTACACAGGATTGGGGGGTGCAAATTATTGTTATTTGAGCGTTTGAAGGAAGTGTAGCTAACCCCTGCCTTTGGACATTACTAAGTTGTATTTCCAGTGTCCTGATTTTATAATAAACAGGATAATCAATATTTTAAAAGTTTCCTTTTGGTTGAAGTACTCAATTCAGGGCCTTCCCTGGTGGTACAGTGGTTAAGAATCCGCCTGCCAATGCAGGGGATACGGGTTCGAGCCCTGATCGGGGAAGATCCCACATGCCACGGAGCAACCAAGCCTGTGCTCCACAACAAGAGAAGCCACTGCAATGAGAAGCCCGCGCACCATAAGGAAGAGTAACCCCCACTCGCCACAACTAGAGAAAGCCCACGTGCAGCAACAAAGACCCAACGCAGCCAAAAATAAGTAAATAAATAAAACATTTTAAAAATATTAAAATAAAATAAAAAGAAATACTCAATTCAATCAAAATACTCAATTCTGTTTTGGTTTCCTCTTTTATATTCTCTGCTATCTGTCCTATGAAGCCACTTTCTCTCACTATTGGATCCAAGTGACCTTTCTGCATAGTCAGTACATAGGGCAGATTACCCCATCACAGAGGTGGAGCAGAAAAGTATGTGGCTGCAAAACAGCTGGCACATCCCAGGAAGGACTTTCTTAAACCACCCACTCTGTCTTTTTCCAGTAATACATTTTGACATTGCACATAGATTATCCAGGGCAGAGATCATCTGGACCTTGGACACTGTCCTTGCACTATTGCAGGGTATATATGAAGCAACTCTATCCAAGCCATTTAAAACACACTTGGTTGGGTTATTTTTGTTTTTAACAAAGAGTCAAAATAAGAGTTATAACGTGAAGCGATTGCTATGTTCAGCGCAATGGATACGTAGACCACTACTCAGACCAATAGAGAACAATGAGCACATTTATATTACTTCTGATAGTTCTTTTAAAGTTCTTGTCTACCAACTTCATCATCTGTCATTTCTGGGTCTGTTCCTATCAACCAATTTTTTTTTCTGGGTTATGGGTCACATTTTCCTGTGTAATTTGAATGTCTAGTGATTTTTTACTGGATGTTGGACTTAAATTTCACATTACTGAGTGTGAGATATTGTTTTGTACCTGTAAACAGTGTTTGACTTTGTTCTGGTAGGAAGTTATTTGCAGATTAGCTTGATCTTTTCCAGCCTTGCTTTGAAGGTTTTCTTAGGACATGTCTAAGGTTACCGTGTATGTTGACTTTAGCCCCACTACTGAGGTTTGACCAATCTGGGGTCTCTATTAAACTTCCCACATATTCAGCAAGGTCTTTCCACTCTGGCTGGTAGGAAACTGATGCAATCTCATTGTGAGCTTTAGGAACTATTTGTCAATTTACTAATCTGTTCTCCATGTCTATGATTTTATCATTTCCAGAATATTATAGAAATGGAATCATACAGCATGTAATCTTTTGAGATTGGTTTTTTTCACTCAACATAATTCTCTGGAAATTTATCCAGGTTGTTTCATGTATCAGTAGTTTATTACTTATTATTGTAGAGTAGTATTACACGGTACAGATGTACCACAATATGTTTAACTGTTCACCTGGTAAAGAACATCTAGATTTTTTCCAGTTTGGGTCTATTAGAATAAAGCTGCTATAATCAGCCATAAAAAAAAAAATGAGATAATGCCGTTTGCAGCAACGTGGATTGACCTAGAGATTATCATACCAAATGAAGTAAGTCAGACAAAGACAAATATCATATGATATCACAGAGTGGAATCTAAAAAAATGATACAAATGAACTTATTTACAAAACAGAAACAGACTCACAGACATAGAAAACAAACTTATGGTTACCAAAGGGGAAAGGTGGGGAGGGATACATTTGGAATTTGGGATTAACAGGTGCAGACTACCATATATAAAATGGATAAACAACAAGGTCCTACTGTATAGCACAGGAAAGTATATTCAATATCTTGTAATAACCTATAATGGAAAAGAATCTGAAAAAGAATATATATATATATATACGTGTATATATATATACATATATATGTATATATATATCTATATACATATAACTGAATCACTTTGCTGTATACCTGGAACATTGTAAACCAACTATATTTCAATAAAAAAAATAAAAATTTAAAAAAAACTAAAAAAATCGAGTTGGACATATTTGTATGGATTTATTTCTGGGTTTTCTATTCTGTTCCATTTATATATGTGTTTACCCTGCACCAGTCCTTGTTAGTCTGATTACTCTAGCTATACGTATTAAAATCAAATAGAATGTTTTCTCCTTCTGTACTCTTCTTAGTTATTCTAGTTCTTTTGAATAATAAATCTTAGAATAATCTTGCCTATATCCACAAAAAAATCTTAATGGGATTTTTTTTTTTTTGTGGTACACGGGCCTCTCACTGTTGTGGCCTCTTCTGTTGTGGAGCACAGACTCCGGACGTGCAGGCTCAGCAGCCATGGCTCACGAGCCTAGCCGCTTCGTGGCATGTGGCATCTTCCTGGATAGGGGCACGAACCTGTGTCCCCTGCATCGGCAGGCGGACTCTCAACCACTGCGCCACCAGGGAAGCCCCCTTCAATGGGATTTTGATAGGAATTGTGTTTACCAATTTGGAGAGAATTGAGATCTTTACTATTTCATATCTTCCAACCCATGACACAGTATGTCTATCCATTTATTTAGATCTTCTTTGATTTCTTTCATCAGCACTGTGTAGTTTTCAGTGCAAAAGTCCTATAAATGTTCTGTTAGATTCACACTTAAGTATCTCTTTTTTTTTTGACAGATTATAAATGGTATGGCATTTTAAATTTTGATGTCAATGTATTCATTACTAGTATATGAAAATACAACTAATTTTATATGTTAACCATGTATATTATGACCTTACTGAAATCACTTATTAATTCTAGGATACTTTTTGTAGATTCCTTGGGATTTTCTACATAGGCATTCATATCATGGGCAAGAACAGAGGTTTTATTTCTTCCTTCCCAATCTGTATACATTTTATTTCCTTTTCTTGCCTTATTGCACTGGCTAGAACTTCCAGCACTATGTTAAGAGTGGAGAGAACAGATATCCTTGCCCTTTTCTGATCTTAAAGGGAAAGTGTACTAGTTTTCTAGGGCTGCCATAACAAAATACCACAGAATGGTGGCTAAAACAAAAGAAATTGATTTTCTCACAGTTCTGGAAGTTAGAAATGTGAGATCAAAGAGTCAGCAGGTTTCGTTTCCTTTGAGTCTGCTCTTTTTGACTTGCACATTGCTGGCCTGGTCTCCTGCTGTCTCTTCACACTGTCATTCCTCTGTGTATGCACACCCATGGTGTCTCTCTGTGTGTCCTAATCTCCTTCTGCTTATGAGAACACCAATCAGACACACTAAGAGCCTCATTTTAATTTAATTATCTCTTTAAAGGCCCAGTGTCCAAATAGAGTCAAATTCTGAGGTACTGGGGGGTTATATCTTCAACATATGCATTTGGGGGACACAGTTCAGTTCATAACAGAAAGTGCTCATTATTTCACCATTGAGTATGTTAGCTGTAGATTTTTTTTAATTTGCCCTTAATGTTCCTATTTTCCTAAGAGTTTTAAATCATGAATGAGTGTTGAATCTAGTCCAAATTTTTTTCTGTATCAGTTTATATGATTATGTGGTTTTCTTCTTTAGCCTGTTACTGTGATAGAGTACACTGATTGATTTTCAAATATTGCAACACCTTTAGGTTCCTGGAATAAACTACACTTAGTCATAATGTATAGTTCTTTTCAAATATTGATGAATTCTATTTGTTACAATTTTATAAACTATTTTTTCATCTGTAATCATGAGAGATGTTGGCCTATAGTTTTCTTTCTTTCTTTTGTTTTCTTTGTCTATTTTGGCTATCAGAGTAGTGCTAACTTCATAAAATTAATTGAGAAGTGTTTCCTCCTCTTCTATTTTCTGGAAGAGATTGTGTAGAATGAGTGTTAATTCTTTTAAACATTTAAAAAAATTCTCTGGAAAAACGATCTGAGATTGGAGATTTCTATTTTAGAAGCTTTGAAATTATGAATTCAATTTCTTTAATAGTTATAGGGTGATTCAGATTATCTATTTCATATTATATGAGTTGTGTTAGTTCACCTAAGTTGTCAAGATTCTGAATGTAGAGTTGTTTTTAGTATTCACTTATTATTATTTGTGTCTGTAGAGTCTACAGTGATATCCTTGTTTTATTACAAATATTAGTAATTTGTGTCTTGCCTCTGTTTTTTCTGTGTCAGTCATGCTAGAGGTTTGTCAATTTTATTGATATTTTCACAGAACAGTTCTTTATTTCATTGGTTTTCTCATTTTTGATTTTATTGATTTATGCTCTGATCTTTAATATTTTCTTCCTTCTGCTTTTTTCCTCCCTTCTTCTTTTTTTAGGTTTTTGAGGTGAGAGTTTAAATATTTGATTTGAGATTCTTCCTTTTCTCTAATGTATGCACTTAGTGCTATAAAATTTTCCCTCAGCTCTGCTTCAGTTGTGTCCAACAATTTTTGATATGCTGTATTTTCATGTTGTTTTCAAGTGTTTGGAGAATTTCTGTTACCTTTCCATTTTTGATTTCTAATTTTATTCCATCATGGTCAAAGAATATACTCTACATGATTTCATTTTTTCAAAATTTGTTTAGCTTTGCTTTATTGCCCAAAATATGGTTTATCTTGGGAATATTCAGGGACACTTGAAAAGAATGTGTTTTCTGCTTTTGTTGGGTGGAGTGTTCACTAAATGTCAATTAGATCCTGTTGTTTGATGTTGTTGAGTTCTTCTATATCCTGCTAATTTTCTGTCTACTTGTTGAGAGAGGGATGTTGAAGTTTCCAACTGTAATTGTATACTTGCCTCTCTGTCCTTTCAAGTCTACCTTTTTGCTTCTCATATTTTGCAGCTCTGTTGTTTGGTGTATACACATTTAAGATTGCTATGTCTTCTTGGTGAAATGATCCTTTTATCATTATGTAAGGCCCTTCTCTGATCTTGTAATTTTCTTTGTTCTGAAGTCTATACTTTATCTGATATTAACATAGACACTCCTGCTTTCCTTTGATTAATATTTGCATGATATTTCTTTTTTCCATTGTTTTGGTTTGTTTTCAACCTGTCTCTTTGATTATATTTGAAGTGAATTTCTTGTAGACAGTATATAGTTGGGTCATGTTTTTTTAATTCTTTCTGTCAATCTCTGTCTTTTAATTGGTATATCTAGACCATTCTCATTTACTGAAATT
Organism: Grampus griseus; assembly: GCF_964374135.1. Classification (NCBI taxonomy): domain Eukaryota; kingdom Metazoa; phylum Chordata; class Mammalia; order Artiodactyla; family Delphinidae; genus Grampus; species Grampus griseus. Next base: position 52,902,522 of record NC_139009.1, on the reverse strand, counting down.
ATTAATATATTAGAGCTCAAGTCTGCCATTTTATTTTTATTTTCTGTTTGTTCTCTCTGGATTTTGTTTTTGTTTTCTTTTTCTTGCCCTCCTGTGGGTTATTTGAACATTTTGTAGAAACACATTTTAATTTACAGTTTTTGAGTGTATCTCTTTGTTATAGCTTTTTAGTGGTTGTTATAGGTATTACATTATATAGACATTACTTACGCTGAGACTTTCTATTTTTTCCTTTGTTTCAAGTATGCTTATAGTTGCTCATTGAAGCATTTTTATAATGGCTGTCCAAAATCCTTGTCAGATAATCCTAATATTTCTGTCATCTCAGTGTTGGCATCTATTGTCTTTTTTATATAATTTGAGATCTTTCTGGTTCATGGTATGACAAGTGATTTTCAATTGAAACCTGGACATTTTGATTATTATATTATGAGATCTTAAATCTTACTCTGAGTCTTACTTAAATCTTTTGTTTGAGCTGGCTTTCTCTGATAGCACTCTGGCAGAGGAAGAGGGGAGTACCACCTCATTATTGTCAGCTGGGGGTAGACATCTAGGTCTCTTCCTCAGCCTATGTTGACACCCAACTGGGGTGTGGGGGAAACTACTTGTACTGCTGGGTGAGGGTGGAATTCCAGCTCCCCACTAAGCTTCCACTAATAGTTCCCTGGCTGGAAGGTGTAGGAGTGCCTCATTGTTGCCTCTACTGGCACCAAGAGGGGACTGGCCTTCTTATTGCTGATACAAGTCCTGATCATCCACTAACCCTCCTCTGACACCACCGTAACAAGGAAGTAGAGGAGGGTTGCCTCACTGCTGCTTTGTGGGATGGAGGTCCAGACTCCCCATGTAGTCTCCACTGATACCATGGAGATAGCCCCAAACTGCCTATCCCTATGGGGATGAAAGTCCTGGAATCGTACTTAGCCTTTTCTGATAGCACCCCAGTGGTGGGGTTAGGATGTATCTTTAGAGCATGGCCTGAGTGGAATTCTAGGCTCCCCACTTGGCATTTGCGGGTGTGGGTGGTAGTAGGGCCACAGTTCTTTTCCGTGGTGTTTGGCTGGAGTAGAGCAGCTTATTGCCTGGAGGTTTTTTCTCTTGCCAGGCTGCTTCTTTGGCTGGAGAGAGCAGCTTATGTAGAAGCTTTTTTGTCTGCACTTATTGACATTTCCAGGTCATTGCCTTCTGCAATGCATAAGGCAAAAACAAACAAACAAACCAAACCAAAAAACCAAACCAAACCCAGGGAACTCAGCAGCATGTTTTTCCTTGGGGGGCCTGAACTCCCTATCCAGTCTGCCTTCTTCTCTCAACTTTTCAGAGCCTTTTAATGTTTATTTTATATACGATGTCCAGGGTTTTAAGTTATACTTGGAGGAATAGAGAAAATAACATCTACTTCACTTTTCTGGAAATAGAAGTCCTGAGGGTTGTTTTGTTTTGTTTTTTTTTGAAGCTTCTAGTTGAGTCCAAGTTTGGACCACTGGACTAAGCATCAGTGAGGCTTGTTCCAGCTCTGAGATGCAGTGTTCTGTATTCTGGTCCTGGGGCTGGGCTCTTTAGGAGAGACCTTGCAGGCCATTAGTGTTTTCCAACTTAATCCAAGTGATCGCTAAACCATTGTCAAAGGATGCGCCCTCCTCCCAGACTCCTATGATTTTCTACTAAAAATGTGGGCAGGGTTTCCCTGGTGGCTCAGTGGTTAAGAATCCGTCTGCCAGTGCAGGGGACACGGGTTCCATCCCCGGTCCGGGAAGATCCCGCGTGCAGCGGAGCAACTGAGGCCATGCTCCACAACAGGAGAAGCCACCGCAGCGAGAAGCCCGCGCACCACAACGAAGAGTAGCCCCCACTCCCCGCAACTAAAGAAAGCCCGCGCACTGCAACAAAGACCCAACACAGCCAAAAATAAATAAATAAATAATGAATTAAAAGGTGGGCAGCTATTGCAAAGGGCTTTGTTATCAACTTCCTTAGGCCACGTACCAAGGTGTTAAATTGAGAGCTGCTCCTTTGTATGGAAAAACTGAATTCCCCTAAACCAAATGAAGCTTAAATTTATAGCTCTGAATTCCCTAACGGAACAGAAGCTTAGCAAAAATTTTTTTGAATCTTAGACTGAAATCTCTCTCCTTATTTTAGCATCTTCCTGTCTTACTTTTTCCTCAGTTGACATTTATGCCTTTTTTCCCCCCCTTTGGTAGATTTTATTTTTCCAAGGACTTTATTTTTTAGACATTTATACCTTTTAAATACATTTTTAAAAATGAGCTCTGTTGTTGTTTCTGTTCCTAAATTCATAAATAGAACGGTCAGAAGCTGCTTCTGATCTGGAGGAGACAGCAGTGAGCCATGGCTCAAAGCAGGATCTTAGTTCCCTGCCCAGGAATTGAACCTGGGTAGCCTGGATAAAAACCAGGAATCCTAGTCACTAGACCAGAAAGGACTAGAGGCTAGAAGCAAAGTTCCCCTGGCTCTTGCCCCATTTGAAAGCAAGAATGTTTCAAGGAGGCAAAAATGATAAAAACAGGTACAAAGTTTATTATTACAGATACAGCACAACAAGTGGGAGAGCACACAGAGAAGCAGTTTGTTTAATTAAGACAGAAGCAAAGCAGAGATACACACGCTGAGAGAAAAGGGTGTGGGCATCCTCTGTAATGAGGAGGAGTGCAGTAAAGAGGCGGTTAAATCAGCGGTCTCCACCTGTTTGGCACCAGGGACCGGTTTTGTAGAAGACAATATTTTCACGGACTGGGGGCTGGTGGCGAAGGGGTTGGTGGTTCAGGCGGTAATGTTAGCGATGGGGAGTGATGGAGAGCTGCAGATGAAGCTTTACTCACTGGCCTGCCGCTCACCTCCTGCTGTGTGGCCCGGTTCCAAACAGGCTACAGACCAGTACCGGTCCACGGCCCAGGGGTTGGGGACCCCTTGGTTAAATCATTTAGGTAGGGCAGTTCTTCTGACTCTTTGTTTACCTTTGGCTAATTTTCTTTTTCTTTTCTTTTAATTTATTAATTAATTTATTTATTTTTGGCTGTGTTGGGTCTTCGTTTCTGTGCGAGGGCTTCCTTTAGTTGCGGCGAGCGGGGCCCACTCTTTATCGCGATGCGCAGGCCTCTCACTTTCGCGGCCTCTCTTGTTGCGGAGCACAGGCTCCAGACATGCAGGCTCAGTAGTTGTGGCTCACGGGCCTAGTTGCTCCGCGGCATGTGGGATCCTCCCAGACCAGGGCTCGAACCCGTGTTCCCTGCATTGGCAGGCAGATTCTCAACCACTGCGCCACCAGGGAAGCCCTACCTTTGGCTAATTTTCTTGTTTCTTTTTCCACACCTGACCTGCCCTAGGACCCTCTGCAACATGCGTGCATAACTTTTTGCCAAGATGGATTCCAGCACAGAGACCTGTGGGAGGCTTGGCATCACCTATTATGGGGTAGTGCCCCCTCCTTTTTGACCCCCAAGGAGCTTTTCTGTGCATGTGTAGTTGGGGAGGTCTCCTTGACCTCAAGAATGAGAAATATGTGGTCTCTATCTTTTATCTGGGCAGGACTCAGCTCCTCTCTGCCCCTGCCATTACTCTTATCTTAAACTGTCCACCAGAGACAAAGTCCAGCTATTTACCCTGTTCCTGTTGTTATTTTTATCCGGAAGTGTAAACAGGAGGCTGGCTGTAAATATCTAACCTGGAGCCCATCTATTTCTTGCCTCAAGAAATATAAACAGGAGGCTAGTTGTAAATGTCTAGCCGGGAGCCCGTGCTTTATGTTCACTATCAAAATATGTATATACGGGGGGAATCCTCTTAGGTTCTCTGGCTGGTTCTGTGAAATAAACTGACAGCAGGCAGGTTAAGAGGAGAAAAGGCATAGGGATTTATTTGATGTTACAAGTTTTACCTGGCCCTGGAGACTTCATAGAGAGAAGAGAAAACCCCTAAGGAAACAGCTAGGCTTGCAGGCTTTTATACTGTTTGGACAAAGGAGGGTAAATTTAAAGAGAAGTGACAAGATAATGGAAAGGAACCTTGGGGCTCTAGGGGCAGTAAATTGTAGGAAGGCACATATGCAGGGAACTAATAGTAGATAAGGGCTAGTTAGTAAGATTTGTTTGTGTAGACTTTTTCTTGGTGTCATATTGTCTTTGGTGATAAGGTTGTTATTCCCCTCCTGGTCTGGGAAGTGGGGTGGGGGAGGGACACCTTCACAAGGGGAATTTATGATCTGTTTTCAGGTAGCTGGAGGACGGCAGAGAGCTCATCCTGCGTCTGCTTTTTCTCAGTTGCCTTCAGCTCTTATGCCAGAGTGGCATATTTGGGGGTGGCATATTCTGATTTCTTACATTTATTATTACTATCTTTTACTAAGTAGATGTAATTAACTACATGATATTCATTTTGTTTTGAGAGTTAAAAGAGTAGAAAATAGTAGCAATTTTTTCTAGTGAGAGGGAAAAAAACTCTACCTTTTGTTGATCTAAAATAGAAAGATCCTCCTATTTTATAGTGCAAGAAGCTTGTATACAGAATATAACATTATAGTTATGATTTTCAGTATTTTTAAAGTACAAAAGTCATTGACTAGGATATAAAAATTGTCAGCTAAATGCTCCTTGAATATCATGACTATTGTGACTTTAGATCATGAAAATCTTGAGGAAAGTTGAGAATGAATGAGCTTTGTGTTTGAATTAAAGACTGTCTATTAGGATCCTGTTCTTGGGAAACTGAGAAAATTCAGTATTTGAGACTGATGTTTTAGAAAACAAAATGGGCTAATGAAGATCAAAGCAGGAACATTATCCTTTTATGGAAATACTCACCAAATGTGTCATTTACCTAAGTCCTGGACTTTTCATGTGAACCAGTTGCCTCATGCTTATTTTTAAATCAACAATAATTATTAAAAGTCCACTAGGTACAAAGCATGATGTTAGGCTGTTAGAGAATATAAGATGTAGATCCCACCCTTCGAGTGTTTACAATCTAGTGAAATAAGATATAGATCCATGGAATAGTAAATAATAATAGCAGTTTGAGCTTAAAGGGAGGTGATGCTGCAAAGCCAAATGAGTTAATTATACTGAATAACTCTATGGGAATTTGAGGAGGAAGAATCACTTCAGATTGCAGCTTTATAGAGACAGTGGCAATTAAGCCAAGTCTTGAAGGATAGGAGAGTTGTGGATAGATGGAGGTGAAGGAGGATGGGCATTTCAAGCCTTGAAATTCCTTCTGTTAGTCTTTTTAAAGGAAGATGTTTGGATAATTTTCGTGGATGATCTGAGTTACCCATGACCCAGCAGACTGATACCAGCTTAGAACCCTTTTCTGCCCTTCATTCTTTTTTCTTTTCCCCCAAATGGTCAGCAGACTAACATGGGTTGGGGAAGGAAGCAGTGGTCAAGAAATGAAATGGAAGGATCAGAGAATAAAGAAAATCCTCCTGGGAAACCTGATAGTGGTTGTGTTTAATTTTACATCTTAATATGGATAATAGGCCCACCTCACAACTTACAACTTACAACCAATTTAAAACCAAACAATTATCCCTCTTCTTTCAAGAGTAACACATTTTAAAAAGGGCTGTGGTGCCTGTGCTTGGAAAAGTGAACCCAGGGCATGCAGAACTGTGTCAGCTAGAGCGTAGGGGTATTAAAAGAGAAATTGCTCCAGCATGCCTGGCAGTCAGCATCTAAGGGATGAACATAGGAGATAATCACTTACCATTAGACAATTGTAGTAAATAGATTCAGAAAAAAAAAAAAAAGACCTGACACCTGGGCAATTAAATTCTTGATCATAAATTAGAATTGTGTTGAAGGAATACAACGAAGTCCATTTCTACCTAAGTTACAGATTTTACTTCCCCTTAAGCTATTAACTTAAAAGTTGCAGTATCACCCCCAGAAAATAAAGCATCCTCCCCGGCTTCCCAGTTCTCCACTCCACGCTGGCTGTTTTCATTCTAAGCACTTGCTTGAGCACTTTGGAGAATCTTCTTCTCAACAGGACATTGGTATCTGAGCAGAAAAGAAAATTGTTTCCATTTCCAATTCACAGGTGATTGTATTTACATAAGCTCCTCTTTCATTTAAATCTGTCTTAATCCTTAAGGATTTAGTAGTTGAAATGCAAAATGCATAAAATGCTTTTTTTTTTTTTTTTTTTACTAAATGAGAAAAAGGAGAAAACAAACAGTACAGAGGAAGAATTTTTAACAAATCACCTTTTTAAAAAAATTTTCATGTTTTGTCTAAAAGTGGTGTGGTTTCTAAGATATTTGTTTTTATTTTCCCACTAGAAGATTGAAATTAAAATTTATATGTAACTATACATATTCATATACATACGAAATGAAGGAATGAGGTCATAATTTCATTTGAAAGTACAATGTAATCATTTTAATCTTACTTTCAACCCATCTCTAAGTTCAAGAAAATTCTGAAAAATTTTGAGTTTGATAGCTGAGTTAAAGGACAATTGGTCTACATTATTACCCCAACAAACACATTAAACCATGGTTAATTATTAGCTCTTGGGGTTGCAAAAGCATGGCCAATGTAGATATTTCCCCCCTAGAGTAATGTGCAAGAATTTATTCTGTGTTGTGAATGGCTTAGTCGAGAGTTCTTAAAACTTTCTCCCCTGGTGAGGTGCTAATTGCTGGAGCTCAGTTCTGCCCCAGAGGACCTGCCAGCAGAGCAGAGACAAGGCAAAAGCTCCTGGTTTGCATCCATTTCTAAACCTATCTGTTTTTTCATTTAATCCACCCCTATTTTTCCTTGGGTGTGTTATAGAAAGGCATTTTGTTTTTTATAAGCAAACCAAAAATACTTAAACTTTAAAGATCCTTGTCATTAGATCAATTCTTTAAAAAGAAATGCAAAGGGATTTTACTAAATAATCTCAAAGGTTTCTTCCAGCTGTAAAATCCCTCTACGGATTGTAATTTTGTTTAGTTCTTTTTCACATTACCATTAATATCCTTATTTGCATATACTTTTTCATTATAGTAATTTTTTCTTCTATGCATGAACTGCTGTGTTTAAGTAATTCTACCATATTTGAACTGTAATACTAGAGGAAGGTAGTAGAGTGATATGGCCTCTTTCCCTTCAGGATAAAAAAAACTGTCCACTAATCGACATTATTGGCAATACCAAAGCCACTAGAATCTTAAAATTATCTTTTATCTTTATTTTTCCTTGATATTTCTTATTATAAGCTATAAAGGGTATACAAAAGACTCAGATTTGCACATTAGACTTTCTTTTTTCATGTTAAAAAAATTTTAGCCGGTTTAATTTTCCACTAGACTAGGCTGGTACCTTAGCAATGTATCAAATGGTTTTCTTCTTTCACTAAGCACAGTTTAAGTAGTGAAGAAAAATAACATTTATCTTTTATCTACTGAGTGTCAAGCACCTATGTGTGTATTACGTAATTTAATTTTACCACAATCCTGTGTGGTAGGTATCATAAACCTTATGAAACTTTAGTATGGCTAATAGTGTCAATACAGCCCACAAAGTACCAGGTGACACTAATGGGAAAATACCGCAAAGCTTACGTACTCCTGCTGAGTCACTAACCCTTTTAGGCTGTATGAGAACCGATTGATACTCAGAAACCCACACATGGATATGTTTCTTGTTTTGTTAAAGTTGTTTAAAGCCATAAAAATCATAAAGATCATGGATTCTTATTCCAATTTCAAAGGAACGACTAAGAACCTATTTCTGTTGTCTTTTGTTTTTCATAGCCAAGCTCTTAAGTTTGTATATCAGAAAGGTACCTTCTAATAGACTTTGTCCCTGGCTGACATTCCTTGAGAAATATTATGGCTGGTTTAATCAAGATCTTGTTAAAAAAAAAAAAAAAAAAAAAAGGGAGTTTAGAAGAAAACCAATTAAAATAGTATTAAATATACATATTACTAAAGGATCCAGAAGGCTGCTGCTTTTAAAGTGAATCAGATTCAACAGTGTCAAAAAAATCCATTGTGCTTTCTTTTAAGAATTTATTCCACGTATGTACTTGCACATGCGTGAAATAACATACTTACATAAATAGTACAGCATTTTTACAGTATAGTAAAAGATTGAGGGACTTCCCTGGTGGCGCTGTGGTTAAGAATCCACCTGCCAATGCAGGGGACATGGGTTCGAGCCCTGGTCCAGGAAGATCCCATATACCGCGGAGCAACTAAGCCTGTGTGCCACAACTACTGAGCCTGTGCTCTAGAGCCCACGAGCCACAACTACTGAAGCCCATGGACCTAGAGCCCGTGCTCTGCAACAAGAGAAGCCACTGCAATGAGAAGCCTGCACACTGCAATGAAGAGTAGCCCTGCTCGCTGCAACTAGAGAAAGCCCGCATGCAGCAACAAAGATCCAACGCAGCCAAAAATAAATAAATTAATAATAAAAATAAATTAGTTACAAAAATAAATTAAAAAAAAAGATTGAAGAGAACGTAAACGTCCATTGACTGGTGACTAAGTGTGTAAATTGTGGTATATCCATTCAATGGAATACTACATAGCTGATCAAATGAATGAGGTGGCTCTACTGCTATCAACATAGCTATAAGAGATATTATTGAGAGAAAAAAGCAAAGTGTGGAACAGTGTATTTAGTGTGCTATGATTTATGTACATAAGGGGAAGATTACAAACACACACCCACACATTCACATACATACTTGGGTTATGCATCACATATTTCTGTACTCTCAACAAGGAGAAAAAAATGGGGTTTAAGTGGGTGGGAGTTAGGTGAGTAAACGAAATTTCTTTTCACTGTATAGCCCTTCCCTTTTTTTTAACTTTCAAAATAAATATGTTTGTATTCTTTTTTCTTCCTGTAAGGATAAAAAAAACAACAACAACACATTTTCAAGAGAGTTTATCCTTGGGGGAAGGAAGGGGCTTTTGGTTTTCATTTAACACCATTTCACTGACTTCCTAACATGTGTGTATTACTTTTATGTAAAATATGGTTTAATTGGCAGGAGGATTGTAGGGGTTTTTTTTCCTCCTTCTTTATGGTTTCTTTCTTTTTTTCAAGATTGTTTTTATTTATTTATTTATTTTTGATGTGGACCATTTTTAAAGTCTTTATTGAATTTGTTACAATATTGTTTCTGTTTTATGTTTTGGTTTTTTGGCTGTGAAACATGTAGGATCTTAGCTCCCTGACCAGGAGCACCCCTGCATTGGAAGGTGAAGTCTTAACCACTGGACTGCCAGGGAAGTCCCTATGGTTTCTTACAATTAAAAACAATCCATTGTTTTTTTATTTTTTTAAAAAAGTTTTTGCTGACCATCTTTCTTTGTTGTTTAGGAAACATTACCAGTATAAGGATGTTTAGAGGCCAATTCTCTCCTAAGGTTTATTTTATTCAGATTGTAACTTTTCTAGAAAGTTTTTAAATCCAACATTATCTGTTTAACATGTACTGTCTTCTGCTCTATACTTCACCCATGTGAATTTCATCAAGTTCTAGTAAAATGATTATGAAAGGCATGGGCTCTTCACAAATTATCACGCTTCTTAAGGGCACAATTTCCTGGGCCTGGACTCTGTCCATGAAGAGAGGAGGCAATAAAATGCTTTGTTTTCTTAGTTAAGGTGACAGAAGTGAATAGCATAAAGAATACTCAATTTCACAAGGTGAATCTATTAAACACAAAGCTATGCTTTAAAAGCACAGCTGGTGAGAAATTGTGTCTACAGAAAAATCTCTCAATCTGAATCTACCAGCTCTCTCTCAAATGTACTGTCATTTCATTTATGTTTATGTCATCCCTGATTTTAAGGAGTTGGGTGAGGTTAATTTACAGAATCAAATAATAGGCCAGTATAGGGCTTCCCTGGTGGCACAGTGGTTGAGAGTCCGCCTGCTGATGCAGGGGACACGGGTTTGAGCCCTGGTCCGGGAAGATCCCACATGCTGCGGAACAACTAAGCCCGTGCACCACAACTACTGGCCTGTGCTCTAGATCCCGTGAGCCACAGCTACGGGAGCCCACGTGCCACACTACTGAAAGCCCGCGCACAATGAAGACCCAATGCAGCCAAAAATAAATAAATAAATAAATTTAAAAAATATGGACGATAAAATAGAGGTGAACACATTATTGAATATATTTAATTTTCTTTATACCGTATCTTCCAGTTGTGTCTCCTAGCTCTTATAACTTTTATACTCACACACTTCATGTAACATTTTCTTTTTAATTCCACATGAAATAATTTTGTCTTTGTGCTTCCACTTAACTGCTGTTTTAAAGATACGTTTGACTCATTTGTGTTCTTCTTTTCTGGCTTCTCTATAAAGTCAAGAGAAGGTAATGCTAGAGAAAGACAACATGGAGGAGCAGGAGCATGTCTTTCCTTCTTCCTCAGCCTTCTAGTCTCCCTCTAGTACCCTTTATGGTCAGATTTTAACAAGGAGCAGCTGGTAAAGAAATGTTTGCAGAGACCCAATCCCAGTGTCGCATGCAGAGCATGGAAGGGTGTGTTTGCCACATTCGTACTTTCCTTGTATAAATTTTTTAAAATTCTATGTGAAAATTTTAATATATCTAATAACAATTCTAAAAGCATTTTTCACTTGCTTTTTTCTTTTCTACATATGAAATATTGAGATTATGATATAGGTAACTTTTTTTAAATAAATACATTTATTTATTTATTTATTTTTGGCTGCATTTGGTCTTCGTTCCTGCACACAGGCTTTCTCTAGTTGTGGCGAGCAGGGGCTACTCTTTGTTGTGGTGCGCGGGCTTCTCATTGCGGTGGCTTCTCTTGTTGCGGAGCACGGGCTCTAGGTGCACGGGCTTCAGTAGTTGTGGCACGTGGGCTCAGTAGCTGTGGCTTGCAGGCTCTAGAGCACAGTCTCAGTAGTTGTGGTGCATGGGCTTACTTGCTCTGCGGCATGTGGGATCTTCCCAGACCAGGGCTTGAACCTGTGTCCCCTGCATTGGCAGGCGGATTCTTAACCACTGCACCACCAGGGAAGCCCCAATATAGGTGATTTTAAATAACAAACCCAGCCACATATTTGGGCACCCATGAACACTGTATTAGGCCCTGAGAGGTTTATGATATTGAGTATCTTTTATGTACAGAGTTAACGACAAGGATGAAAAGATAGATGTCTCCCATCCTCATGGATTTTGAAAATAAAAGGCTAGTTTTCTCGAACAACAGCATGTTTCCAGTAATACACTTAGATTAAGAATACTCCTACTAGCATAAATTTCAGTGGCATTTACTAGTTATGGAGTGTAAATGAATCCTGTCTGCTATAGAGGAATACCTCAAGGGAAGACTAACTACCTTTCTCTTCTGTCATGAAAATGATGGTTCTAATATCATCAATGGCATTAAACTGTTAACAGTATTATCTGCAGCCTATTTAACAGCTAATGTTAGAAGCAAATTATCCACAAAGCATAAATTAAGATTTAAAGTATATGATGTGTTTAATTGCCTAATGTAGGTAATGTTTAAAATTATATTCCGGAGTAGATTGATTCACGAGGTGGATTTTCCTATCCTATTTAAATATGAGAGAATTATGTTTTACCTTGTAACATTTTCTATCTTTTCTATCTTTACTTTCTCTGTGTTTTTTTTTTTTAAATCATAACCCCTTAGGCAAGCTGGGAAACATGCAAGATTGTTTTCTGAATAGAAACAAAATATTATCTAGAAATGAGAGTCTGAATCATCTTCATTTGAATATATGTTTATTTTAGAATGCAGCACTAACAGCATGATGATGAACTGTCACAAATCTGTACCAGGAAGCACACAATCTTTAAAGTGTGTTGTTTTTCCACAAGTAATTTAAGTATAGCATTATTTTATTTGGTGCTAGAATCAAAGACGACATTTAGATTCTTCAGCTTTGGGACACTTAGTAACATGGAAATGATTGTCTAGTCAGGCAGAGGCAAGAAATTCAAACGCAGTTTCTTTTTCTTCTGCCAGTTCCTTTGCAGTAAGATCCATCTTCTCACGTGAGAAATCATTAATAGGGAGACCTTCAACAACTTTCCAGGTCTTATCCTGTTTGAAAATAATTGCAAATAAGAGATTTATAATTTTTTTTTAAGATTTTTTTGATGTGGACCACTTTTAAAGTCTTTATTGAATTTGTTACAATATTGCTTCTATTTTATGCTTTGGTTTTATGGTCGTGAGGCATGTGGGATCTTAGCTCCCCGAGCAGGGATCCAATCCACACCCCCTGCACTGGAAGGTGATGTCTTAACCACTGAACCACCAAGGAAGTCCCAAGAGATTTATCATTAAACTAGAATTGATGTTCCAGCAAGCAACAACTTAGTTTGAACTTAATCTAGAGAAGTATGTTTTAAAGTGTGATTCTAAAGAAGCAAATCAAAATCCAGATCTTAACAGATAATTCTGATGAAAACAACACTTGAATCTGAAACTCATTGAATCTAGAAAAAAATCTTTAAACGAGGCTTTAATCAGCAAACATAAAAAAGACTGACTTTAGTACAGTTATAATACAGAGCAACAATACTTAAAACCATTGCTTCATTTAGAAGTAATAGAATATTTGTAGATATCCAATATTAGAAGCATAATATAACAAAATGTGTCTAGTGGGGAGAGTTGCAACTTGCCTTCCAGATTAATTTCAACATTTTAGTGACCTGAAGTTGTGCTTCACATGATTTTAAAGCTGAGAAAAATGTCTAATTTAGTAAAGGAACAACTTTCTAGACTAAATTATACCATTACTAATAAAAACACACAACTGCTTTCCCAGTAGAGGACAGAGGAAAATAACCCAAAATACCTTACCTTGATTGTAACAGGGAATGAGTAAAGCAGATCATCAGGAATACCGTAGGAGTTACCATCAGAGATGATGCCCATGGAAACAAACTCTCCCTGAAAATAACAAATAACAATGTTTTACATTCTCATGGTGCTAAGGGATTCTGCTTCCCACTAGCTATCTATTTTACATTTGGTAGTGTATATATGTCAATGCCACTCTCTCAGTTCATCCCAACTTACGCCTCCCCCTCCCCATGTCCTCAAGTCCATTCTCTACGTCTGCATCTTTATTCCTGTCCTGCCCCTAGGTTCTTCAGAACCATTTATTTTTTAGATTCCATATATATGTGTTAGTATATGGTATTTGTTCTCTTTCTGACTTACTTCACTCTGTATGACAGACTCTAGGTCCATCCACCTCACTACAAATAATTCAATTTTGTTTCTTTTTATGGCTGAGTAATATTCCATTGTACATATGTGCTACATCTTCTTTATCCATTCATCCGTTGATGGACACTTAGGTTGCTTCCATGTCCTAGCTATTGTAAATAGAGCTGCGATGAACATTGTGATACATGACTCTTTTTAAATTATGGTTTTCTCAGGGTATATGCACAGTAGTGGGATTGCTGGATCGTATGGTAGTTCTATTTTTAGTTTTTTAAGGATCCTCCATACTGTTCTCCATAGTGGCTGTATCAATTTACTTTCCCACCAACAGTGCAAGAGGGTTCCCTTTTCTCCACACCCTTTCCAGCATTTATTGTTTGTAGGTTTTTTGATGATGGCCATTCTGACTGGTGTGAGGTGATACCTCATTGTAGTTTTGATTTGCATTTCTCTAATTATTAGTGAGGTTGAGCATTCATTCATTTGTTTGTTGGCAATCTGTATATCTTCTCTGGAGAAATGTCTAGTTAGGTCTTCTGCCCATTTTTGGATTGGGTTGTTTGTTTTTTTTGATATTGAGCTGCATGAGCTGCTTGTATATTTTGGAGGTTAATCCTTTGTTAGTTGCTTCTTTTGTAAATATTTTCTCCCATTCTGAGGGTTGTCTTTTCGTCTTGTTTATGGTTTCCTTTGCCGTGCAAAATATTTTTAAATTTGTTTATTTTTGTTTTTATTTCCATTTCTCTAGGAGGTAGATCAAAAAGGATCTTGCTGTGATTTATGTCACAGAGTGTTCTGCCTATGTTTTCCTCTAAAAGTTTTAGGCCCAATATAGGTTTTAAGAAGGAAAAAAAGTCACCTCTACCATGTGTGCTAGCTGCTTTCCATATTTCATCCCATTACCCTTACAATGCTGTGAGTTAGATGCCATGTAAAAGATGATAAAACAGCTCAGAAAGGTTATGCAACTTTCCCAAGGTTACTCAGCTAGTCAGCAGCTGAGGCGGAATATGAACCTAACTGGCCTGACTGCAAGGCTATGCTTTTTTTTTTTTTTTTTACATTATAGCATTAAATGACAAAAATAAAAGAGTGGCCTGTGCAGTTCACTGAGTTCTCACCTCTGGGGTTCCAAACCAGATGTCTCTGACGTGGTCACAGATGGCTTTCGCAGCAGACATTGCACTGGACAGTTTTCGAGCCTTGATGACAGCAGCACCGCGCTGCTGCACAGTCTAGGTAGGGCAGGCAGAGACAGCAGTGTTATTCCTGGGGTGAAAGGCTGAAACCATAGCTTAATGTGTCCCCTCCAAAATCACTCAACTACCCCATGTTGACCTTACTAACCTATTTCACTTAGAAGCACCAGTCTTCCTGAAAAGTGAAAACTATATACCTGCACAGAAAGTTTTACCACAATTCATACAAAGAAACAGATCTCTATAAGATAGCTGGATGACTAGAGGGTATCTAGTTTTTCCCACTTTAACAATCTATCTTGACTGCTACGCAATAGATCAGATTGGATTATGACTGCCTTAGTATGACCCCCAAAGAAAATACGCACTCATCAAAGGCCTGCTGTCCTTGAGTTTCCTCCCACCACCCCTTGGGGCCACACTCAGGTCAGTAATGTGGTGTGTCTCTCAAGAGTTCTTAATGCTTGGCTGTGAAGAGAGCCCCCGGATTTTTCTCACCGTGATGAATTCTCCCTTGAGCCAGCTGTCATCTTTCAGAGCTTCATAAACACCAACTTCCTTTCCTTGCAGTTTCACCTTGGCATGGTTGACATCTGGATACTGAGTTGAGGAATGGTTTCCCCAGATGATGACATTCTTTACATCATCAGAAATCACACCAAGTTTAAGAGCAATCTAGTTCAATAGAAAAAAAATAAATTACTCTGACAAATTTTTTTTTTAAATTTCTAATTGTGACCCGTTTGACAAATGTCCTTAAGATAAAAAGCCTCTGGGGCTTCCCTGGTGGCGCAGTGGTTGAGAGTCCGCCTGCCGATGCAGGGGACACGGGTTCGTGCCCCGGTCCGGGAAGATCCCACATGCCGTGGAGGGCTGGGCCCGTGAGCCACGGCTGCTGAGCCTGCGCGTCTGGAGCCTGTGCTCTGCAACGGGAGAGGCCACCGCAGCGAAAGGCCCGCGTACCGCAAAGAAGAAAAAAAAGTTTAAATACAAAATATATATAATACTAAGATTGTAACAGAAGTAACAATCTCTAGCTGTAGGTTCAGAAAGCACTTCAGGATCCTGCATGCCTTGTAGTCACATGAACATCAATTATGTTTTATAGTACAGTGGTACCAGAAGGGTTAAAGTTATGTTTTGAAAGATCTAATAAAATCAGCTTGCTTACTTTGTTAATCACTTGATAAGGTAATGTGAGGAAAAGAAATTATGGTTAGTTGGATGTGTACAGGCATACCTCCTCTTACTGTGCTTCACTTTATTGCACTTCACAGATACTGTGTTTTTGCAAATTGAAGGTTTGTGGCAACCTTGTGTTGAGCAAGTCTACCAGCACCACTTTTCCAACAGCATTTGCTCACTTCATGTCTCTGTGTCACATTTTGGTAATTTTCACAGTATTTCAAACTTTTTCATTATTATTATATTTGTTATGGTGATCTATGATCAATGACCCTTGATGTTACTATTGTAATTGTTTTGGGGTGCCATGAACCCTGCTCACATATAACAGTGAACTTATCAATAAACGTTGTGTGTGTTCTGACGGCTCCACCGTCTAGCTGTTCCCCTTTCTTTCTCCCTCTCCTTTGAGTCTCCCTATTCCCTGAGACACAAACAATACTAAATTTAGGCCAATTAACAAGCCTACAGTGGCCTCTAAGTCTTCAAATGAATGGAAGAGTTGCACATCCCTCACTTTAAATCAAAAGCTAGAAATACTTAAGTTTAGTGAGGAAGGCTGAAAGCAAGATAAGCTGAAAGCTAGGCCAAACAGCCAAGTTGTGAATGCAAAGGAAAAGTTCTTAAAAGAAATAAAAAGTGCTACTCCAGTGAACACACGAATGATAAGAAAGTGAAACAGCCTTATTGCTGATATGGAGAAAGTTTTAATGGTCCGGATAGACGATCAAACCAGCCACAATGATCAAACCAACCACAACATTCCCTTAAGCCAAAGCCTAATCCAGAGCAAGAGTCTAACTCCCTTCAATTCTGTGAAGGTTGAGAGAGGTGAGGAAGCTACAGAAGAAAAGTTTGAAGCCAGCAGAGGTTGGTTCATGAGGTTTAAGGAGAGATACTGTCTTCACAACATAAAAGTGCAAGGTGAAGCAGCAAGTGCTGATATAGAGGCTGCAGCAAGTTATGCAGAAGATCTAGCTAAGATAATTAATGAAGGTGGCTACACCAAGTAACAGATTTTCAATGTAGATGAACAGCCTTCTGTTGGAAGAAGATGTCATCTAGGATCTTCAGAGCTATGGGGGAGAAGTCAATGCCTGGCTTCAAGGCTTCAAAGCTTCAAAGGACAGGCTGACTCTCTTGTTAGGGGCTAATGCAGCTGGTGACTTTTAGCTGAAGCCAAGGCTCACTTACCATTCTGAGAATTCTAGGGCCATTAAGAATTCTGCTAAATCTATTCTGCCTGAGTTCCATCAATGGCACAACAAACCCTGGATGACACCCTATCTGTTGACAACATGGTTTGCTGAATATTTTAAACCTGTTGAAATATTCACTGTTGAAACCCAGTGCTCAGAAACAAAGATTCCCTTCAAAATATTACTGCTCATTGACCACGCACCTGGTCACCAAGAGTTCTGGTGGATAATGTGCCTGCTAACACATCCATTCTTCAGCCCATGGACCAAGGACTCATTTTGACTTTCAAGTCTTATGATTTAAGAAATACACTGCATAAAGCTATAGCTTCCAGAGATAGTGATTCCTCTTATGGATCTGGGCAAAGTCAACTGAAAACCTTCTGGAAAGGATTCATCATTTGAGATGCCATTAAGAACATCTGTGATTCCTGGGAAGAGGGCAAACTGCCAACATTCATTGGAGGAAGTAACTGCAGATATGATGGAAATAGCAAGAGAACTAGAACTAGAAGTGGAGCTTGAATATGGGACTGAATTGCTGCAATCTCATGATAAAACTTTAATGCATGAGGAGTTGCTTCTTACGATGAGTGAAGAAAGTAGTTTCTTGAGATGGAAACTACTCCCAGTGAAGATGCCGTGAAGATTGTTGAAATGACAAGAAAGGATTTAGAATATTATATAAACTTAGTTGATAAAGCAGTGGCAGGGTTTGAGGGGTTTAACTCCCAATTTTGAAATTAGTTCTACTCTGGGTAAGATGCTATCACACAGCATTGTATGCTACAGAGAAATCATTTGTGAAAGGAAGAGTCAATCAATATGGTGAACTTCACTGTGGTCTTATTTTAAGAAATTGCCACAGGCACCCCAGCCTTCAGCAACCACCACCCTGATCAGTCAACAGCATCACCATGGAGGCAAGACCCCCCCGCCAGGTCAGCAAAAAGATTAGGACTTGCTGAAGGCTCAGATGATGGTTAGCATTTGTTTTTCTTTTAGCAATAAAGCCTTTTAAAATTAAGGTATGTATATATTTTTTAGACATAATGCTATTGCATACTTAATAGACTACAGTACAAATACAACTTTTATATGCACTGGGAAACCAAAAAATTCATTGACTTGCTTTATTCTGATATTTGCTTTATTGCAGTAGTCTGGAGCCAAGCCCACAATATCTCTAATGTATGCCTGTAATTTGTTCCTAATTAGATAGCAGAATTTATAATGATCTAGAAGAGAAGGTTTTGGAAAAAAAATTTAAAAAGCTGATGTATTAGGGTGACATTGTGAGTGACTTTTCTTTCCTTTATGTTAAAGTAAGAATGAGAGAAAAAAATAGTTGTACCAGAATCCACAGCTTTTGCACACATAAATAACAGCAGCACTGCATCAAAGCTCTGGTTGTGTATTCACCATACAGCAAAGGGAATACACTCTGATATTTTAAAGAAATTTTAAAAACAAGGATACCAATAGCCCCAAACTGGAAACAGCTCAAAAGTCCTTCAAGAATGGTTAAACAAAGTATGACTATTAGCATAACTGACACCATCTCAGGCCCTTACAGTCTCTTCTATCCTTTAAAACTGACCTGTGAAGTGAATCACATCAAGGGCTTTGTAGTTAATAGATACTGTTCAATAAACATGAGGACCAGGTAGCCTCTATGCTCTGCTGGTCCCCAAACAATGATGAAAACCTTCCTTGACATATTCCTGGCGCCCACGAGACTAGTTATCCATTCATAAATCTTAACTTAGAAATGCATGTCCTGTTTCAAAGCACCTACCCCCATACCCTATAGAATCGTCCCCGTGGTCCCTCTGCGGTATGAAGTGCAGCTGCAAATGCTTCTGGATCACTGTCCACCTGATCCTGATCCCACCCTATGAGTAAGTCACCCTATAATAAACTGATCCATTGGTTATATGGAGCTGCCTGCCTCATTTTAAGGTCTCAAAAATACCTTCTCAGTTTGGTGGGCACTTTTTGTTCCCTCTGTCCTCCAACACCAACTGTGGTACATTCATACAATTAAATAAATAAATGGAATAACAATAAAAAGGAATGAACTACTGATACATGTAACAACTTGGATGGATATTAAAGGCATTAAACTCAGTGGAAAAAAAAAACACCACAGTGTCAAAAGGTTACTTACTGCACAATTCTATTTTTAAAACATTCTCGAAATGACCAAAGTACAGAGTTGGAGAACAGACAAATGGTTGTCAGAGTTTAGGAAAGGAGAGGGAGTGTGTAACTACAAAGAGGCAACATGAATAGGACTTCTTTTGTGGGTGATGGTACAGTTCTGTTTCTTGAAACTATGGTGGTTATAGTAATCTATATATATGATTAAATGTCATAGGATCATCCATAAAGACACAAAAACTGCAGAAATCTGAGTAAAGCTAGTTAACAGTGTTGTGTGTAGTTTAGTCAATTTTCTAGTTTTCATAATTCTCTATAGTTATGTAAGATGTCACCACTGGGGGAAGTGGGTGATGGGTACATGGAATTCTCTGTACTATTTCTGCAACTTCTTCTAAGTCTATAATTATTCCAAATTAAAGAGTAAAAAATAAAATGACAACCAACCAACCAAAAGGAATGAAGATTAAAAAAGCCATTACCTAAAATGTTTGCAATGCCTTGACTCATCTTCACGGTAATTTATTCAGTCAAGTAAGAAGCAAGTTGTGCTTACTTTCACTGACCCTTCAAATAAGTCGAGACTCATTTCTTAAGTCCTCAAATAGATTTAAAAAATAACTTAAAATTCTTTGTTCCTGACATTTAAAATCACTTCTGATCTAAACCCTGCTTCATTTAGAGTTCTGCAAGTATTAGGACTATTAACTACCATATCAGTCTTCACAAATTATTTGGATGGTTGGTTTCTGGGGTACCCAGCTACTGATCTGCTTAGTGGTTGGGGTAGAGTGGTGTGCTGTGCAATGAGTACCATTTTCTGTGTGTGCCATGACCTGAAAGGACTTGCAAAGAACTGTCCTCACTTATATTTAGCTGGCTTCATTGAGAAAAAGGAATATTTATACTGGGGTAAGTGAGCCAAGATGTATATTATCAAAAACTTAGAAACCATAACTCTGCTGAATGTCAGTTTCAGCTGCTCCAAAGTAGGGTGAGGACAAACTGCCTGCAGGCCTATCCTCCCTACAGGAGGCTCCCCTTACTTCCTGTGTCCTATTGGCCACGTCCTCTTATTCTTTAGATCTCCTGAGCTAATCCACTTCTGTCTGGATAGCAAAGGCCAGTACTTTGCACCCAGAGTTTCTGAGAATATCATGCATGTCAGAGCTAGTCTAAACTACCATGTACCCAGGCTAGCAGTTCTTTGCTCCTTCAGACACTTTCACGTCTGTCACACAGATCTGTTAAACAGTTTTTGATTCATTCTCCAGCTCTAGTAATTTTCTTATCTCTGATACCACCAAACTGGTTTCATTGCCAAATTACCTGGTCAGCAGACAACATACGTAGCTCTGGTCTGCAAATACACAGGGGATTTCTGCAGGTGATAAACAGTCACTAGGTAGCTAGGAGCTCTGATTTGCAAACTAAATTATGTAAGACTAGTATCCATTCATGTAAGAAAAATTAATCTTTGGGTTTGTTACTTTTCTCACTGGATTAATAGCCTCTATAGGAGGAGGAAACTTCTAACAGCATTCACTGTACCAGACTGGCATGCTGGAACACGTGCCAAAGTCAAAGTACGATGAGATGGCTCCTTCTTTCCTCACTCAGACTTTCACCCCGCAAGGAAAACTGTTGCAGGCACTGGGACAAAGTATTATTTAGCTGTACTTCTGGAAGCAGAATTTTCCAATGCCTGCCTCCACCAAGGCCTCAGGTCAAACAGCAAAAATGGAAATTTGTCGGTGTCATCATTTTACCTCTTTTTTCCTGTTGTAACTAAGTGAATTGCCATCTGGTAATCCAGAGTCCACAGATGCAACAACTATGATGATCATCTTTTCCTTCATAACTGTTCTACAGTATCCCAATCTCCTGCCTCCAGGCATTCAAACAAACTCCCATTTCTTCCCAGCCCCTGGACACTGGCTAAATAACAAGGAAAAAGACACAGCTCACAGCCCAAAGCCTCTCAGGAAATATTTGCAATTTAAGCTTGTTATCCAAAGACCTTCTAAATTAACTGAGAGATTTCTGAGGTGTGACTCTTCTCAAACTTTGGTTATATCTCTCTTAATCATCATCATCATTATCAATAATAACTAGAGCAGCCAACCTTTACTGAGTTTTTACTATGTGACAGGCACCAGGATAAGGTCTTAACATAGATCTTATCTCAGTTAGTTTACATAACTACCATCTGAGGTAGATTCCATTATTATCCCATTTTATAGCTTGAATATACTTTCTCAGGGTCACAGAGCTAGTGCATGGATTAGGTCACTTGATCCCATTTTGTAAGAACACACATGAGGGTCTGGAGTCAGGCAGACCCTTTTACTGACTCCGTCATTTACTAGCTGTGTGACTTTGAGCAGGTTCCCTGACCTTTCTGGGCTTCACATTTCTTATCTGTAAAACAGTAATAATAACAGATATCTCATATGGCTACAATGAGAAGTAAATGACAAGTCAGATATAAAGCATTCAGCTTAGTGTAGAAACTTAAATGTAAATACTTTTCTCCTTCACTGGGCCCTCCAGAGCTGAAAGCTCTTAGTTTAAAGCAGTGGTTTTGTTAGCCAGACAGTAATAAGGAAGGTATGGGGTTAAACTAGAGGATGTCATGTCTTGCAGGAGTAGAATACTGGGCAATAAGAGAAACTGTAACATGCACTAGACAAGCTTAGGTTAAGAAATAGAGTGTGAATTTCAGAACCCTTCTGTTCTAAGGAGATTGGGAGAAAGGTGAACTATGACCTCCTAGGTCTTCAATGTGGAAACAAAGAATAGGTCTCAGTAATTAATGATTTTAGAAAGAACAAAGAATGTAAGAACAAACAACTGTTATTAGGCATGAGAAGTAACCACAGCAAAGATAACAAATCAGTTATAAAGACTCCCTGTTCTGTCCTATTTGGAAGGTAAAGATCAGCCTGATACACATTCTTGAGCTGTTTTGCAGTGTCCAAAACCCCTCAAGCACTCAGGCACCAGATTAACTGGAGCCTAAGGAATGAGCCTTTGCTGACCCCTGTGATTTCACTCAACTAGGCACCTGGATTTTGTCAACCTAGGGTGACCTTTGCCTCATTTTAATGCTAAAATCTCCACCCCAAGGGCTGGAATTTCTGTCATTTTTGAACATGCAAGGCATGTATGTTTGAGCATGTTGTTGTACTGCACAAGTGCATCTAGAACTCCACCTTTACATTGAAGATTACACTCACCCTTTCATGAATATACATGTACCCTTAGCTTAAAATGTCCCTGATCTGGCTATTTGGAAAGACAGTGCTTTGAGAGCTATCTACCTGTTTCCTTATTTGTCACAAGGAATAAACACTTCTGCTTTGACTGAAAGTACTTGGTATGATCATTGGCGATGCACCCCAAGTGATGGACCCACTGAATCTGGTAACAGTTTTTCAACTTAGACCTCACACCATCATTTGGTAAAAATAGTTTTCTTGAAACTCAATAATGTTGTCTTCTCTAGAAGAAAAAGAACTAAATTCATAGACCTATCTAGAAGATGAGCTATGGATAAGGAGGATGGCCAGAAAGGCGCTAGGGAAAAGGAAAGAGGTTATGTCCAAGAACTAGAACTTTGTCATGACATCTAAGGGCACTGGGATTGTCTAGATCTGAGAAAGCCTAGGAAACTAGCACAGATGAGTGGCATGGCCTCTAATTAAAAAAAAGCTATTGTTAATACCCTGGTCACTGACTGCTTAGCATATTTATCTAAGGCTCCAAGGGATAAGGAAACTGGATAACAATTGAAATTTAGCTACTAAGTAGTGAAAACTAGGAAATTTTATGGAAACATGTAGCGTATGAGGATATAAAAATGAAAATGAAATTAAATATAAAATTAAAATCAAGCTCGCATGCTTAGCAGTAGGGAAAAAAGCAGAACCACATATAATACACAAAGCTCAAGTTTTTCTATTATAATCTCCTATACATCTGACAAAAATAATTTGTGTGCCGTCATATGAATTATCTATGCTTATGACTAATTTTTAACCACTGTACTAAGAGGACATTAGCAATGATATGTAATTAAAGTTAGGAAATGAAATATAGTTGAGAAAATTAAGTACAAAGTTCAGCTACTTTAAGAGATAGATTTAAAGATTTCCTAACAAATTGGAATAGCTTCCTACTAAAACAAAACAACAAGAAAAAAGCACAAACTATGATTCAGCTACTTTAAAAGTGAGAGAAAAAGGGTTTAAAGTTGAACATTCATAAGATTTGAAAAGGCATCTTTCTTACCTGAGCTTTAGCTCGGTTGTGATCCAAACGAGTCAAGCAACTGAAGTTCTCCTTGGGGATGGACGGTGCCGACTTGGAGGCAGTCAGGCAGTTGGTATTGGCCGGGTTTCCCACCACGATAACCTAGGATGTAGGCGAGGCACAGGAGAGCTACAGACCATAACTGATTAACTAAACCAACTTAGAATATGACTCACATGTAACACATAGCCTTCGTACCAAGTTTGTGTAAGCTAAATATGTATAGTTATTATTGCAGTTTCTAGTTTCTAGTAGGTTTCTATCCTCCGTTCTAATAACTTTTCCCCCTTGTTAGCATTTGGTGCGACTACTAAAAACATTTACTAAAACCACCGTTATGTACACAAGTCATTTTGTTTTCTGCCAAAACAGAGACAGCATTTATCTAGTTGCCATAAAAAACTAGTAATCTAGGGCTCTATCTCAGAGTTCTATTCAATCATAAAAGTTTTCCTTCTTATAAAAGTAGTCCAAGAAAGAAATTCTACTTGAGAAGTTTACTTTAGGACAATGATTTGCCCTGATGAATGAAAAGTGTTTCTCAGTTTTGCCTAATCCTAAGAATTAACTGGGTTAGTTGCTAAAATACCAGGTCCCACCATTTCACACCCATTGAATCAACCTGTAGGAGAAAGCACTTCAGGCTTTTTTCTTTTTTTTTTGGAAGGGGTAGGTATAGGATGCCGTAAATTACAATACAGCATAGGAAAATGTATACATGAACATGTTTTACAAGTCTTAAAAATCTTTAATAAAATGATAAAAAAACTTACTGTGAAATATCAAACTTACAGAAAAGCTGTAAGCATATTACAAAGACTAACTCCCACATTACTTGTACCCAGATTCTCCAATTTGCCCCATCTCTTTCACTTTCTGTGCACGTGCAAATGCGCGCGTGCGTGCGCGCGCGCGCACACACACACACACACACACACACACACACTGCCCTTAGTCTTTTTTTTTGGCCTATTTGAGAGCAAGCTGTAGATATGATACTCCGCTATCCCTAACTACTCCACTGTCGGTGTATATTTCCCCCAAGAAAGACACTTTTGCCTAAGAGGCAATTACTATGCAAGCAGTACTACAACTCCAAGCAACCTTGTAATTTTTTTACTAAGAGACCTGGGGATTTCTACCCAACTCATTTCTATTATTTTCTGTTAATGACTACAGAAAATAAAAGTTAACTATTTGAAATAAAGTCTGCAGAAAGCAAAAATTCAGGTGTCTATGAAGTATTATAAAAGATAGAACATTATAAATGGCAACATTAAAAAACCTTATGAAATTTTCTTTTACCTTACTTTGAATTCAGAATTGGGTGGAAGAAGTGTATCAAAACCAGAAAAATCTCTAACTAGCAAGCCCTTTTGCTATGACAATTAAGTTCTAGGTAACTGATACTTAATTGGTAAAAAGAGGCTTTACTGTAATAATAACACAAATTTAGAAACCAAAATAAATAGGTTGAACACAAAGAGACAGAATAGGAAGTCATACTGACTCAGCTCCTCAAGAGACAAACATATCGAAATTCCTCTGGACTTGAGAAAAAGTGAGCATTCAGAAGCCCCTACCTCCTGTGACTAAAAACAGACACAGCTTATAGCCATCTCCCTTCACAATCACAAACACAAATCCAAATGTCTGAACAAATAGTTCCACACAGCTAAAAGGCACCAGAAAGTTCTGTGCCTTCTCTATAGGTTTACAAACTAATATTAAATCTCCATGTCATGGTAATAGGCAGAATATTTTTGAGCCCCTCAGAATACAGATTTCTACACTATATGAACAAAACCTAGAAAGGGAGGCCTAATGGAGCAAAACTCTGTATCTGTATTTACTGACCATCGCACAGAACTGGGGAAAAAAAAAGGCAAATACTTTCATTTTCACTTAAATGTTGAAAGCAGAAGTTTCAAATGCTGATAATAAAAAACCCAATAAAAGACTGCATTGGTCACCTTAACTGACTTCTTGGCATATTTGTCCAAGGCTGCACCCTGGCATTTGAAGATTTTCACATTTGCTTTGAGTAAATCTTTCCTCTCCATGCCATCCCTTCTTGGCATGGAGCCCACAAGAATGGCCACATCCAGGTCTTTGAAGGCAATCTCTTCTTTATCTGTTGCGATGACATCTGTGAACATGGCAATAAATATGCAGAGCTACTTAAACGCCAAAGTCTGAGGTTTTCTTTTTCATACTGAATCTACCCAGTAACTCTTTCACTTTGTAGCAAATGTTTACTTTTACAAATCACATTGATCAAAGTTTTAGGGGCCTAAAAAAAGAAAGGCAATATATTAATTCAACAACCATAACATCAGCAGAAATGTCAATACATTTGTTTTGCTTTTCCTATTTCAATAATTATCTTAATTTCAAAACTCTATAGCTTTTATCTTTTATAATGATGCAAGGTAACTTTCAGGGCAACATTAATTATTCACATTAATTACCACAGATAACACAAAAGAGAAACTAATTCACCTAACTTTTAAGTTATAATTACTTTAATTCTAAGATATCAATCAAATTAAAACAATGCTTATTGAGAAGTTTTTGCAAGGAATAACACTAAGAGATTTCTTTTGTCAAATTTAAACACTTTACACATGAAGACAATGAGGCTTAAAGAGATTAATTAGCTGCCTATCAAAAAGGAGTGGGGCTATAAGTCAAGATTGGTCCAGATTTCAACCGCTATGCTGCAGTGTCAGTCCAATACACCACCTGCTTTTTGATTGAAGAACATACAGTTGACCCTTGAATAACACAGGTTTGAACTGTGCAGGACCAGTTATATGTGGATTTTTTTCCCACAGTAAATACTATAGTACTGTACAATCTGAGGTTGATTGAACCTGTGGATACAGAGGATCCGTGAACAGAGGGCCAACTATAAATTGTACTTGGATTTTCCACTGCAGGGAAGATTGGCACCACTAAGCCCTGAGTTGTTGAAGCGTCAGCTATATATCATGGCTTTCTTTTGGTGACTGTATTAAAAAGGCCATGTGCTATAGACTGAATGTTTGTGTCCATATAAAATTCATATGTTGAAACCTAATTCCCAGTGTGATAGTATTAGGAAGTAGGCCCTTTGGGAAGTGATTAGGTCATGAGGGGGAGCCCTCATGAATTGGGATTAGTGCCCTTATAGAAGAGGCCTCAGAGAGCTCCCTCACCCCTTTTGCCATGTGAGGACACACTGAGAAGATGGCTGTCTGTGAACCAGGAATTGGGCTCTCACCAGACACACAATCTATTGGCTCTTTGATTTCTGACTTCCCAGCCTCCACAACTGTAAGAAGTAATTTCTTTTGTTTATAAACCACTCAGTCTATGGTATTTTTGTTATAGCAGCCCAAAGGTACTAAGACAATCAGGGTACAGTGTTGTCACTGATAAATTTTTAGACCAGGAACTTGTGTCAGTCAGGCTTCTGTAAGTCCCCAAATAGGTATACATAAGAGCACCAGCTGGAGAAAAAATATCCATCTTCTTCCCAGCCATGCACCCTTATCTGCTGAACCTTCCCTTCCCATCATATTCACAGCTGACCAAGGACAAGCCAACTGTAACCTGGGCCCACTAGAGAGAGCAGAGAGAACTCTGTAGAGAAGGGAATAAAAATGGAAAAAGCAACAGAGGAGGTTGATTTGGAAACAGTGCGTGAGGAAAGGGAGCCAGCAGAATAGCTTGGACAGGGTAATGCATTCTCTTACATAACTAAGCAACCAAATGATTGAGATAGCAGAGTACCCCTTCTACTAAATGTTTATTGAACAGATATATGAATTCTGAGCATTGTTTCTCTTGGGCGTGTTTACATTTTTGATTTGTGCAATCCTCTTTGAGAGTATTATTAATTAATCTTTACTCTCCCTCCCCCCAAAAAAGATGATGAAGGTATAGCTAAAGAAAAATATTCAAATTAGTTTACAACCTGACCTAATATTTTAATGGACCTTTCAACCAAATTTAGGATTTCTGTCTTACATTTGTTACTTGTTCATTGAGTCTCAAAGGCTCTTAGCAGAACTCTTTCTCAAACCATGGCTTTAGGCTTTCTCAAACCATGTAGTATAAGATTAGAACAATTTATATTATATCTTAACCTGACAACTGGCAGATGGGGTGGGACTATATATGGGGACCAACCAATTTCTAGTCCCCAAGCAGCATATGGTTCTGGAAAACATCATTTAGAGTTGAAAAAGTTCTCCATTACAGGACACTACTATTACTATTTAAATAGAATTTAAATAATAACAGTGTAGACAATCTCAGGTGGATAACCCTTGTGCAATATTACACTTAATTGGTAAAATAAATTACATATAGGCATGTTGGGAAAAAAGTATAATCTTTTATATTATACAGGTTATTTCACACTTTTACCCTTATTTATTCTTGGTATATATCTTAACAAGTAGTTGTAGTTCAAAAAACAAAAACTTTTTATGAAATAATTTCTAACTGAGAGGCCAGCTAACAAAACTCTTAAATCTGTTTTTTTAAGATGTAAAATACTATAAAATCCCTTTCTCCTCCACTCCCCAACTCACCTTTCAGGAGGGGAAGGGCACAGTCTTGCAGCTCCATCAGGACACCATCCAGGACACCCATCATGGGAGTAATATCCAACAGCATGAGAATGATAGGCTGCCAAATAAATAGCAAGGACAGCATCTGTCAGTGTAGGTTATGTCACTTAGTCACAGAAAAAGTCCTTTCACAGAGTTTTTGCTAATTGGTGTGTGTATGTGTATAATTCCCATTAATTAGTCATAATTATTTTAGGAAGTCAGGTGTCTAACATCAGGTGTCCTTTAAATAGGAATGCTTATAAAACCAGCAATGGTTTGCTAAACACAGTAAGAGGAATCACCATTACTGAATTTTAAAGGAGTACATGGAAGAAATATCAAGTTGAAGTGACATGCCACACCTTGCTCTTTTTGTTGATGGCTGTATATCTAATTTCAGTTCACAGAGAGCTAAGCACAGTATCTGGCATGAAGGAAGAACTTGATATCCATGGGTGAAGAGAATGGATAAATGAATACTGTATGAAAGGATTTTAGTGTACATTAATCAGACCTGCTGGAATAGGGGGTGCCTGCTTCAAACTGGGAAGCCTATGTGCCTGTCCAACTCTTTTGGGTCTTAAGACCATTTATGAACAAGAAAGTGCTGATTCAGCAACTTTCTCTCCCACGTGACTCTCCCTAACAGTTACTGTCATTATGATACCTGCTGGCTGCACCAAGTCAACTGAACAGTAGGAGGAATAGTTCTAATTTGCAAAGCATTTTCAATGCCCAGAGAGGTGAATATAAATAAGCTACCAGATTCCACTTATAGCCATGTGCCTAATACATTCGTTGGGATTATCCATTCCTTTACCATTTAAACATTTCTTTGCAACTAAATACAGGGTTTCATTGAAAATGTTCTTACTTTTACTTAAGATTTACAGACACTTGCCCCTACCTGGTCTTTACCGAAGACAGATCCATTTCCAATACTGTATAGCAGTGAATAAGCAATTTGACCAGCTGCTCCAGTCACAAGGACTCGGATTGGTTCAGACTGTAATGAAAGAGACCCATTAACACCTTATTAAAAAACGCTATTTTACCCTAAAGATATTCAGAATTTTCTCTATAATAAGACAACCACATACTTTAAAAGCTAATGTAAAATTTTAAAGACTCTTCGCATCTGGCTTAGTAGAAGACGTTTATCCCAGACTTGTCCCAGTAAACACAGCATGCACAAAGCAACTAAGCAACTTCTGGAACATGTGTCCTTTGGCTGCATATTTATGTGGTGTTATTTAACTCTCCCTGCTGTCTTGGATTTACTTACAAAATCTTATCCATCTTTTTTAGGATATTTTACCACTAAAATAGGCCTAACGATGTTGATGTGCATTATGTGAGGATACAAACCCTGGCGGCCACTAGAACCTTACAAATCCTCTTATGCAAATCCCCCACTCCCTTCTGCTGAAAAGAATCCTTCACACCAGGAAGAGGAATAATAGCGGTTACAAATTTCCATTTAGAAGGAGCCAGAAAGTTTTTATAAAACTATTAATCGTGATTCAACTTAACTACTTGGAGGAAGAAAAAATAAGCTTATATTTATTTAAGGAGAAAGAAAAATGAAAAAATGTTAATATCTGGATTGTAAAAAATTCTAGCATTAATTAATAAATAACAGTAGCAACGTGTGGTAACAGTTGACAACCTGATTTTAAGGGAAAATTAATATTAAAGGGGAGGAAGGGGAAAAAGTACAAAGAACATATTAGTTATAATAGATGGAAGTCATCTTACAGACCCTGAATAAAATATGAACATATGGACAAAAAATATATATAACTAATTCAAAGTGATGACCCTGAGTCATTAAAAATAAGTTAAATTAAGCTCAGAGAATTAAAAAGATAGAAATATTTCTATTAAAAAGAGCTGAACAAAAATGCCTGGAAACTTAATGGGTAAGTTTAATTAGATGGAAAAATTCAATCAAGGGAATTATTCCTTTCTCTGACAATACTGGGTAAATGTACTTCCACTCTGTGTCACCTCTATAGTTACCCACACTAGAGAAGTGGCTGAAGTGACTGGGGATAGAGGATTAGATTTCTTTATATTTAGAATTCCCTCTTAGAGAGGGGTCATGCTTCTAGAATAGGAGACTATGACCTGAAGGTTCCTTCTAACCTTCAAACCCTAACCTCTGGAGGTCAGCAGCACTTAGCAATCTGGTACCCATAGAATTCAGAGGAAGAAAAGTCTCAGGAAAGTGTCAACTGTTGTAGAGAAATGCATCTGAACACAGCAGACTATGTATGTGTTTCTTCTTCAGAGAGGTGAGCAGGGTGAAAGTGGAGAAAAAGGGAAAAAACTATGGAGAGTTTCTTCCTGACCTTCTGGGTCTCTTGTCCATACTCTTCACCAACTTCCCCTTATGCTTTAATATCTCTAAATATACAAAATACGATAATTCCCCCAATAATCCAATTTTAATACAATACATATTTATGTTCCCAAATAGACTTTAGGTTTATAAAGAGCACTGTTATTGTATATATTTATTTTCTATCACATGGTCTTTACATGTTTTAAATTCTGTCATTTTCCCCTCTTTCCTTGAAGTATAGCAGGTGAGGAAAAAGAAATAGAGGAAGAAATGATTCCCCCTCCCTCTTTAGAATGCAAGCTCTTTAAGGACAGGGGCTTTGTCTACTTTATTTACTGTTGTATCCCAGCTGCCTAGAACAATGCCTGGCATGTAGTTAGAGCTCAAACATTTGCTAAAGCTCAAATATTTGCTGGATCTTGTAAAATTACTATCAAAACCTTGGAAATGTAAAAGAATTGTTTGGAAGCAAACCCAACATGCTTTAAAAATTGTTTTATTCATATATACTTGCATTGAGAAGGCTGGAAATAATGACAATAATTCCAGCTATGGTTAGCAAAATTATTTATGTCAGTAGTTCTAATGAAAGTCTTCTTTTATTACATAACTTGTACTATTTTAGGCCAGAGACTCCATTAGTGAACCATATGCAAGAAACAAGAGGATAAGCCAATTTTTTTAAAACAGGGGGCTAGAGAGGCAGTAGAGTGTGACAGTTAGAGATGGCCTCTAGAGCCACACTTTCTGGTTCAAATCCTGATTCCTCAGCTCAGCTGTATGTTCTTAGGCAAGTTACTGTATTGTTTCTCCATAGTAAAATGGAGATAATAATAGCAGCTACCTGACAAATAAGGTAGTCGTAAGGATTGAGAGAGTTAACATACAAAGCAGTAAGAACAGTATGTAGCAAGCACTATAATTATAGGTCTCAGGTTTTTCCTCTAAGGACTCTTGTAGCCTGAGGCTGTTACTCTCCACTAGACTGTGAAACTTCCGGAGAACAGTCTGCCTCTGACTCAAATTTGCACTCCCATATAGCATTCAACAAGGATTTGTTGAATGAAGGAAAGTTAGAGTTAAGAAAAGCATAAACACATGCTACTTCAATGAAAGCAAGCTACGATAAGCAATGAGGGGAAAAGTAAACATTACTATCTGTAAAGCTTAACCTCCCAGAAAGTCAGGTAGATGGTTAGAAAAGAATAGTCAATTTTAGGCATTTATTTTAGCTACTAAAAAAATGGGTTCAAAGTACCACAGTCCCTAGTGAAGGGGTTGTGGGCAACTAATGAACAGGCACAAATTCCACCTGAGCAGTTTCCTTCTTCTCTATCACTGAGCAAATTATTTTCACAGGTAGGTGATTCCATCTTGTTAAGAGTAGTATGAAGCCCAGTGTCTGAAATGTCTGGTGATGAAACAGGAAAGAAGTGCCTATTTGGTTCTGTCTGCTCTTTGCAACGTTGCAGTAGAAAAGCAGGAGGGCGGGAGATTCCCACTGACATTTTCACAATGTTACAGTGTGAAGATAGGTTACTATTCTTTGCTTAGATATCTGGGCAGTCTGCCAAGATCCAAGGAAGGAATGTCTTTGCTCTTGGCAGGGCACTAATGACCTTCGTGCAGATGCAGGCTCTGTCTTGGGCATGTGTTCAAGTCTCAGTTGTAAAGCTTGAATTTAAGTGTTCCTTCTGTTATTCTACAGAAAGACCCATGTGTTCCTTTTTAACTTTCTCATTTATATATATTTCTGTAATATAAAAGACAAACAGTATTCAGATTCCTTCATACAGTTTATTCTTGCTTGTCATTCCCTATGGACACAAGGAAAGAATTGACTCCTTGAAAAAAACCTGATTTTAATAGCTTACAAAAGATGGCTCTTTTCTAACTCAGTGATTGTTCACACACTCTCCTGAGCAGGCAGGGAGATTGAGTCATGTGAGAATTTGCCATCAGTTTCAGCAAAATGGCAGGAAGGTTCTTCCTCATGGACATTATTTGGTGCTGGAGTGATCTTCCTGGGGTGAGGCCTGGCTTGATATACTGTGTAGAAAAACAAAGCAAGAATGGGGGCCCAGGAGCTTTCTGTGACCTTGGGAAAATCATTTGACCTCACCAGGTTATGTTTTAAGATTAGAAGAAATAATTTCCAAATTCCCTTCCAATTCTAGAACTACAATATTCTCATTGTAAAACCATCAAGTAATATAAATGCTGATACCTAGTTTAGTTTGTATTTGCAGTATGAGCTTGTATCTTCATCCAGAACCTCAGCAACTAAAAATAAATTTTCAGAATGACTTGATATGTGTCTGAATGATACAATATGGTAAAATGGAAAGTATGCGAGATCCTTGGGGGCAAACTGTTGTATGACCTTGAGCAAATCACATTCTTTTTGGGTTTCAATAAACTCAATTTTAAGATGGTCAAGATTTTTTTTTAAAAGGTTCCAACCAGTTTTAAAATTATTAAGTCTGAGGTTCTCTGATAATAAGTACCTCTGCATTCTTGCTAAGATTACTAGGTCAGGGGGCTTCCCTGGTGGCACAGCGGTTAAGAATCTGCCTGCCAATGCAGGGGACACGGGTTCGAGCCCTGGTCGGGGAAGATCCCACATGCCGCAGAGCAACTAAGCCCGTAAGGCCACAACTAAAGAAAGCCCACACACAGCAACGAAGACCCAACGCACCCATAAATAAATAAATAAATTAAAAAAAAAAAGATTACTAGGTCAGAAACCACTGAAACCATCATTTAAATGACTAATTATGTTATCTGACAAAATAAGTAGGAAACCTAGGTTTAACACTTACTGAGAATTAGAAGCTGTCCCCACTGGCTCCCTTATGAAGGTGGAAGAAGTAATCCCCTTGCCCTGAAAACACGTCTTTTCAGGTTCTGGAAATGTTCCAATTCCTTCAAATATTTTCCCACATTCCCCACTCATTTTAGTATTTTGAAATAACAGAGGAAAAACAGTTTCAACTACAAATACAGTACTGAAGCAATTTCTCTCAGTTTGATGTCAAATGTCACCTTCAAACAGCATGCTGATTATTCCTACGTCAGTACCCTCACCAACCTCCCTTCTCCCTTTCAGCAGAGACAAGATACCCATATCTTGGTATCCAAAGCTTCATGACACGATGGTTTTATTGTGTAACATTTAAAAGTAGTGGTTCTAGAATTCCTAACACACAGATCAGTAAAAAAAAAAAAAAATGCACTAATTATTTGCATAGGGGCACCGTCACTGCAACATGTCCAGGTACGACAAAAGGAGATCAATGAACAGGTTTTAAATAACATTTCGTGAAATTAGATATGGCGGAAACACTTCTCCCGAAAACGTAGATCGCAATCCCGAGCATCTGGTAAGCACTACCTTTGCAGTGAGGGCCTTCTGCTTTCAAGGGCTTTGTGACAAAAGCCCTTAAAAACACTGTGGGCTTAAGAGGAGAAAAAGAGGTTAGGGTCCAACACCCCCTCTCATTTCAAACCTTATCGTCCTTCTCAAACTCCTATACCGTGCTTTGGAGAAAATCCGCAGCTTCGTATTCTGTACCCCCAACATACAGAACGACTGAGATCGCGCCTCTCCAAGGACAGAGATGTCTCTAAAGTCCTTCTAAGAACCCCCAGCTGTAAATCAACCCCTTCCCAATTACCGGGTCCCTGCGACAGTCCCCAGATGAGTCGGGGCTTTCCAAAGGGCGCGAAGGACAATCCCTTGCACAGCCTTCCCCCAACAGTCCTTAAAACGCAAGAAACTCCACACACGGGCGCGAAGGTCGGAGGTGGGCAGCATGCAGAGGCCCACACTCACCATGACTGGGAACTGCGCAGACACTTTTCTGCACCTGCAAAAGGAGCTTCACGGAGTCCGGTCACCTCTATCGTGGAACCGACTCGGAAAAGGCGAGTGATGTTAGAAAGAAAAGGCTCGGCTCCCGGATGCGGAGGCCTCTGGGAACTGTAGTTTAAGCAGCCCTAATTCTGGCGCAATCTCCAATGCATTTCCTTCGAGTGTTGAACTACACTTCCCGAGGTCAGATTGTCTTCTCACGCTCTGCTCCTTGCGCTCTTCGCCGATTGCAAAGTAGTTCCCGAGGGCGGGCCGCTGTGATTGGAGGACGCCGACGAGCGGAGGATTTGGGCTCAGGAAAAAAGGACCTGCCGGATGGCGCCTAGCAATTGGCGAGAGGGGAGGCGAGTGTAACTCGAGGGTGGAGAGACAGAGCCCTTAGCTCCAGCGCTCTCCCGTAAGCTGCTAAGACTTTATCCTCCCCTCAAGGGTAAACGTGGGAGGTAAAGAGACCTTCCGCTGCGTAAAGCCGGTTCGACCCGGAAACAAAATCTTTTTTAAAACTATTCACAGTCTGCGGGGGCGGGAGGAATTGAAGTGTAGAGAAGACTGGACGGCTTCGCAGGTTGCTAAGCGACGAGGTGGGAGAGCGCGCGCACGTACGGGCTGCTGAGGAGTACCTGAGGGGCCCGTGGCGCTGCAGCTCAGACACCTAGGCGACCGAGCGAACGCGCAGCGTCCTCACGGGTCCTTCTTCACCGCCTCGGTAGTGTCCAGTGACGCGGTGAGGGGTTTGCAGGGACGCACCCTCAGAGACGGCCGGGGGCAGCACATCTTCCCCACTCCGGAGGCAGGTGAGTCCCCGCCCGAGGCTAGGGTCTTTCAACCTTAGGGTCCGGTGTGCGGTTGTGCGCCGTCCCGCGTTGCGTTTATCGACCCAGGTGCTGATCTTCTGCGCGGATGCCCGCGAGCTCTCCGGTCCCTCTCTGCGTGCATAGTGTTCGGGCAACAGTGTTCTGGATGGCGTAGTGCCCTGAAGTTCACGCCACCTCCCCGCAGTAAGATACAGCTATTTTCAAGTTAAGTGAAAAATATTGAGCTCCAGCTTTGTGGGAAATGAGCCCCTCCCTTCCTGGAGTTCACAGTCTAACTTTTTCTCTAAGTTTTCCGTGAATGTTGACACTTTTGTCCGTTCTTTTTTGGAAACTGAATGCTCTTTAAACCATCTTGACCTTTAAATTATGCCAAACCTGCATTTCTAAGGAAAGCGTGGCAGCTGAATGGGAGACACTCATTATTTCAGTCAGTCTCAGCTGGTAAAATAACTTAACGAGGTTTTCGTTTAAAATTAGTGCTGCCCAGGAAAATTGTGCTCTCTGAAACCTTGTTTCATGTGGATGTTAAGAGGAAGATGTGATGATCTGGAATAGCATATGTGTAATGAAATGAAAGAAATATCTATATTAGAAAACACTGGTGTAACTTCTGGTTACACTGGTGATTGAATGCCAAGTGGTATCTTTCAGTTTTTCTCTTCAGTTTTGGAGGGTTTGCTATTGTGTGAAAGAAATGGAACCTTACTTTCCAACTTGATCTATCAATAGCATTTATCATAGCTTAATGACTCTCTCCTCCTTGAATAACTATTCACGTGGCACTCAGACAGCATATTTCCTGGTTTTCCTGTATGTCACTGGTTGCCCCTTCTCAGTGTTCTTTGCAAGTTCTTTTTCACTTCTGACCTTTTAACCTTGGAGTGCCTGTATTCTTCTGTCTACACTTAATCCCTTAGTGATTTAATTCATGAGTTGCATAGTTTCAAAATGCCACTTCTATGTCAAAAACTCCCAAATTTGTGTCTCGTCCTGAATTCCAAACTCCTGTGTCTAACTACTTTCTCGTTATTTCTCTTAGAAAACTTGAGTTTCTAATATGCATCGTTTCCACTATTTTACAGTGTTTTCTACTGAGCAATTGTATGTAGAAGTAAAACACCACACCTGTTGGTACAGATAATATGACCTGTAATTTCTCCAGTTCTAAGATGTTCATTATGGATGGTGGGATTATGAGATTTCAGATGGTAGAGTAGTGAAGAGTATGGATTGGTTAAATGAAGACTGGTGTGATAAATTGGTTAAATGAAGACTGGTGTGATAAATTGAAGAGCATGGATTGGTTAAATGAAGACTGGTGTGATAATAGAGCAAGGATTTTAGGATGTGGCATTCTGCTAGGCTCTGGGGATTCAGAAGTTAATAATACACAACTGCTGCCTTTTTAGAGCCCCAGTTTAGCAGGGAACACAGATATGTAAACCCATAATGACAACATGGTGTGACCTGGTTAGTAATAGTTAGGTAACAAGTTAGTAACTCTGGGCTGCCACAGTTTCACAAAGGAGGTGCTGTCTGAATGAGGACAAATGGATGTTTCTGCCAGGCAGCTAGGGTAGGAGGAGGTAGAACCACTTTGCAGTGTTGCAGGTAGTGTTTTGGGTTGACATTCAACAATTTGCAAACATACATGTGTTAAGTCCCTGCTTTTTTTTAAAACTAAGGCTTTGGAATTGCATTGTCATGTGGCTGTTACATTTAAATTAATAAAAAATAAAATTAGCACACAAGGGTTCCCTTTTCTCTACATCCTCACCAACACTTGTTATTTGTTGTCTTCTTGGTAACAGCCATTTGTACAGGTGTGAGGGAGTGGTGTCTCCTTGTGATTTTGATTTGCGTTTCCTTGATGATTAGTGATATTGAGCATCTTTTCGTGTGTCTTTTGGCCATCTGTACATCTTCCTTGGAAAAATTTCAATTCAGGTCCTCTGTCCATTTTGTAATTGAGTTGTTTGGGTTTGTTTTTTTGATGATGAGTTATAAGAGTTCTTTGTATACTTTGGATATTAACCCCTTATTGGATATATTATTTACAAATATCTTCTCCATTTAGTAAGCTTCCTTTTTGTGTTGTTGATGGTTTCCTTTGCTGTGCAAAAGCTTTTTAGTTGTTGTAGTCTCATTTGTTTGTTTTTGTTTCCCTTGCATGAGGAGGCTTAACCAAAAAATATTGCTAAGCACTGTTGGTGAGATTGTAAATTGGTGCAGCCACTATGGAAAACAGTATGGAGTTTCTTTAAAAAATTAAAAATAGAACTGCCATATGATCTAGCAATTTCACTTATGGGCATTAACCCAAAGAAAACAGAAAAACCAATTCAAAAACACCTCCAGTGTTCATTGCAGCATTATTTACAATAGCCAACATATAAAAGCAACCTAAATACCACTGATAGACTAATGGGTAAGGAAGATGTGGTATATGGATATTACTCAGACATAAAAAAAAAGAAATCTTGCCATTTTTGTCAACATGGATAGATCTAGAGAGTATTATGCTAAGTGCAGTAAGTCAGAGAAAGACATACCACATGCTCTCAATTATGTATAGAATGTAAAAAGCAAAACAAATGAAACAAAACAGACTTATAGATAACAGAGAACAAACAGGTGGTTGCCAGAAGGGAAGGGATAGAGGAGTGGATGAAATAGGTGTAAGGGATTAAGATGTACAGACCTACAGTTATGTAATAAATAAGCCATGGGGATGTAATATACAGCATTAGGAATATGGTCAATAATATTGTAATACCTTTGTGTGGAGACAGATGGTTACTAGACTCATTATGATGATCACTTCATAATGTACGCAAATATCAAATCACTTTGTAGTATACCTGAAACTAACATATGTCAACTCTATGTCAATAAAAATTAATTTAAAAATACAGTTTCTCAGTCACACTGGCTACATTTCAAGTGCTCAATAGCCACATGTGATAGACTAGCAAACATTTTCATTATCGCAGAAAGTTCTGTTGCATGGCTGCCAGAACTTAGTGGAAGCAAGGCGTCATCTAGAGCAGGAGCAGCTGCAGCATATCTTTGTGGAGGCATCTTTTGCCCCTGGTACCTTATTGAGTGCATTGCATCATCTAGAGCAGGAGCAGCTGCGGCATATCTTTGTGGAGGCAGTTCTTTTGCCCCTGGTACTTATTGAGTGCATTGCATCATCTAGAGCAGGAGCAGCTGCGGCATATCTTTGTGGAGGCAGTTCTTTTGCCCCTGGTACCTTATTGAGTGCATTGCATCATCTAGAGCAGGAGCAGCTGCGGCATATCTTTGTGGAGGCAGTTCTTTTGCCCATGGGTACCCTATGGAGTGCATTGCTGTCTGTGATACTGACTACACAGAAAGAATCCTGTGCGAGGCAGGAAAGAAACCCAATTCTTGTCTTAACCATTGCTGATTTATTCTGGAAGAACTCACATTGACAGTTTTGGTGTGCAAAGTTTACAAACAATGTATTGTCCTAGATCTTGAATGAAACTTAGCATCCGCAGCACTGCATCCTCAGGAGGGCATAGGAAAGCATAGTCATCGCCTGCGTGACACCGAACAACATTTGTCTTCTGCTCTCTACTGTTCTGGAATACCTATGTCCCGCCACACTCTAAATAGGTGGAAGAGCATGTGCCACTTGTTGAAGCTTGAAATAGAATGGTAGGTTCAGACCCTACCAATAATGGGGGTTAGGAGAGAAAGGAGCTCAGCTGGGGTGTCTATATATTTTAATGTGTGCAACAGGTCCATATTCATACGTGCTTTTTATGAATCATAATATATGTTTTATTTGGATATATGTGCTCTCTCTGATATTATCTGTATTATGAGTTCTTAAATTTCTAGCTGCTTTTATACTTCATAATATTTTCAGTTTGGATTAAACAAAAATGTTTTTCGTAAGTCAAATTTTATGATTTTTGTCATTCCTAAGGAAGGACAGAGAGAGTTGTCACTGGAGAATAGCCTAAGGGTGCTTTAAATGTATTGGTGGGTGGAGAAAATAATGGGTATTAATTTTATTATTTGGTCAGTTCACTACTCAGCTTAACAAAGAATATTACCAACCCCTTCCCGGAGATAATGTGTTGACACACACCTACTCATTCTTGTGTGTATAGGTGTATTTTGTGATTATAAAAAGTCACGAGTTATTAAATAATAGTAAATCAATTAATGTTTTCTCTTATCCCCTACTAACTAGAGATTAGGAAAACTTGTCTCATTTCACTGCTAATGGCTTTACATGTAAAAAATACTGATATATGAGCACAAACATACCTATATTTTCGCCTAAATGTGTCCCAAGACAGATATAATTATGCCCACTGTTTAAAAAAATTAAGATATGTGAAAAGACTCTGAAATGGATCAATTTATTATTAATAAGAGGTGGGGAAGAATGGGTAAGAGCTAGACTTTGGATAGTAAGTAGAAGTATGGGGTAGGGACAGGAGAGTAGGGGGAAAAAAAGCAATTGAGTATGAAGAACTAACACCTTGAAATGAAGGTTAAAGGGGAGGAAAAAAAAATCTCAGCAAACATTCATTTGCATTATACACCTTTACTTTAGCCAGCTTACTTGCTATTGCTCAAATATGTCCTTCAGTATTCTGCCATTTTCACTGTGTGCTTTTTCTCACCTGGAACCTCAGCCTCCATTTATGCCTGTCAAAATCTATTCCACCAGGCTCTCTCCAAATGCTTTGGCCTATATGAAGCCTTTCTTCCCGCCCTCCACTTTTAAAAACTATTACAAAAAATTACAAACATAAACAAAATGAAGAGACAGTATAATTTTCTCAGTCCATCATCCAGCTTCAATTATCAACATTCTGCCAATCTTTTAAAATACATCTCCCTGTTTCCTCCCTCCCCCAACATTGTCAAACATACAGACAAGCTGTACAGTAAATATCCTTGAGAGTAGTCTGAGTTCAGTCAGGAGAGACAACTATACAGGTTATTTGCAAATTTAATATGATGAATTGTTAACTAGAACAAGGAGGGGTGGTTAGCTGTTAGAAGAGGTAAAAGAGCTCTGTGTCTAAGGGTCCCAGAAGTAGCAGTTGTGGAAGAGCAGCACCTACTATTGATACTAGGATGAGGAAGAAAGACTGGGAGAGAGCCCTTCTTCCCAAAGCTTGGATGCAGGCCTCTTCAAAAAGGGCATACCTACCATGGCCACAGGGCCTGAGGCCACAGCTGGACCTTTCTCCTCATCAGTGTTCTTGGGCCTTCACACTAATTAATAATAATAGAGAACTGGAATCCAGAAGGGAAGTGTTCCTCTGCTGCTGTAGTGACCTGATAGGGCCCTCTCTAAAGCTGGCGAAGAAGTGTTTAGAGGGTCTAGTTCCATTGTCATAAAGCAGGGCAAATAAAGGTAGATTTAATGCTGAGAGATAGTAAATTGATAACTGGCACACCTATATAGTACCTAGCGCCTAATTTCTGTAATTGTTAAACATTTTGCTTTATTTACTTTATCGTGTATCTGCACACCTATCGATCCACATGAATTCTTTTTTGATTCTTCA
Source organism: Grampus griseus (assembly GCF_964374135.1). Taxonomy (NCBI): domain Eukaryota; kingdom Metazoa; phylum Chordata; class Mammalia; order Artiodactyla; family Delphinidae; genus Grampus; species Grampus griseus. Next base: position 52,862,032 of record NC_139009.1, on the reverse strand, counting down.
GCCTGATCGCTTTGTTTTTGTTTTTTTTTAAAGATGGATTTTAAAAAATTGTTACATTTATTTATGTCTGCGTTGGGTCTTCGTTGCTGTGCGCGGGTTTTCTCTAGTTGCGGTGAGCGGGGGCTACTCTTCGTTGCGGTTCGTGGGCTTCTCATTACGATGGCTTCTATTTGTTGCAGAGCATGGGCTCTAGGCGCACAGGCTCAGTAGTTGTGGCTCACGGGCTCTAAAGCGCAGGCTCAGTAGTTATGGCGCACGGGCTTTGTTGCCCCGTGGCATGTGGGATCTTCCTGGACCAGGGCTCGAACCCGTGTCCCCTCAGTTGGCAGGCGGATTCTTAACCACTGCGCCACCAGGGAATTCACGGCTCTTTGTTTTAAATTTTGAATTTAAAAGTTACCTACAAAACTAATCTGTGGTGGGAAAAAAAAAATCACTAACAGTGGTTCCTTCTAGAGCAGCGGTCCCCAATCTTTTTGGCACCAGGGACTGGTTTGGTGGACAATTTTTCCACGGACGGGGGTGGGCATAGTATGGTTCACGTGGTAATGCGAGTGATGGGGAGAGGCAGATGAAGCTTCGCTTGCTCGCCTGCCGCTCACCTCCTGCTTTGTGGCCCAGTTCCTAACAGGCCGTGGACCAGTACCGGTCCTCGGCCCGGGGGTTGCGGAGCCAGTGCTCCGGGGGTGGGAGTTGGGGTGGGGATTGACTGGGAACGAGCATGAAAGAACTTTTTGGCTGACAGTAATGGTGTATATCTTGATAGGAGTTTGCATTACAGAAGTATAAGCTTTTGTAAAAATCTGCAAATGTTATAAGATTTGTGCATTTCATATTTGTGAATTTTCTCTAAAAACATCTCTAAAAATTATTAAACTCTAGTTAATGATAGTATTTAGGGGTGAAACATACTTATGCCTGCAACTTTCTTTGAAATGCATTAAAAATATAAGATGGATTAATGATGTATAGAAGGATGAATAGTTAGCCCATAAAAAATCAAAATATAGATAAAGCAAATACAGTAATGTGAGAAAATACCATATAGTAAAATGTTAATTGTAGAATTTTTGTGGTGTTCACTGTACATTACTTTCAACTTTTCTGTATCAGTTATTAGACTGAAATTTCCTTGAGTTCAGAGACTGTGTCTTATACATCTGTAAATGCCTCATGGAACACAACATATCTTCCTCACAATGGGAATGAGCAGAATGCCTTTAAAATTGCCATTGCGGAGTTGGAAGACTAATCTTGGCTTAATGAACCTAAGCAGTTTCAAACTTTTCTAGCTAAACAGAAATTTTGTAAACGCAAATTATATTGGAAAATGATTGGAAGAAGTTGTGAAATACTGAACATATCAGAAATTTCCCAGATGTAATTTGACACTTTAATAAAAATTTATGTATTATCAATTTTTTGGTAAATAGCTTATTATTAACTTGTTCATCAAATCATTTAGCAAAATTATCAGGCTTAGGCTATAGATAGAATTAAGAACAGTTTAGATTATAAAATGTATATTTAAAATTATCTTTTGTTCTAATATATATTTGTAGTCTAGTATGATTGGTTTGCCTGGGGAATATGGTTGGCTCCATCTAAATGGAACAAATGAGAACTGTAGATGGAGGCCCAGAGAATGGGCATATATTACTCTTATTGGTTTCATAACCTTTCTGCAGGCCTTAGAATTTATGTTGCAAAGTGTTCATTGTAAAGATAGGAAGTTGCAGACGGTCCCCAAAAGTTGGGATTGACTGGATAAGGATGGCCCTCTACAGCATTGCTTCTAAATCTAAGGACTTTGCTCCTTTTTAGTTGAACATTTCAGTGCCTTAGTTCCCAAGTCTAGTTTTGTAATACCCACCCATATTTGATCAAGTTTAATTTGAAAGAATTGTGGCACATAAAGAATTTAGTTACTTATATGTTCAATTTAATATATAGCCCCTGGAAATGAATCAAGTTTTCATGACTTACAGCTGGGATTTGTCATGTGATGTCTTCCTTGGTCTGTCTAGTTCATATAAGAAGTACTCAAAATTAAGGGAGGTGTTATTTTTCTAGGCCCTCATAAATTTAATCATATTGTTTTACATTTAACTGAAAGCATATATATGTATGCATATACATATATGTAGTGAACATTCATAATATTACATACATAATTTAATCCTGAGGTAGAATGAGTAGATATTATCCTCATTTTACAGTTTAGGAAACTCAGTTTCAAAGGTTGTGACTTGTCTGAGGTCTTCTTGCATGTTTAGAAAACTAAGATCTTACTAATATTAAAAAAAAAACCCTACATATTCCGTCACCTATTTAAAAATTAACATCTAAAATATATCATGTTTACACAGTTGTAAAGGTTGTAATTTCCAATGTATTATAAATATTGAATTTTTAACCAGAACTGTTATATCATTCTTCAAAAAATATACAGTGTAATCTAAATATTAATTGCCATCATCTATTTAAAAAATAGGTAGCTCTCTCTTTGACAGTCAAAAGTTGAGGTTTCTATACATCCTTATTGTCAAACTTCCAGTACACTCTCCTGACATGATTTTATCTTTATTATATTTTAATGCTAAAATGTCTTTTCATGATCCCAGTGTCATCATACTTCTTTATCAAAAATATAAATTGAAACTAATTTTTTGTTTTTTTCAATCTGCCACTTATGGCTTTAAGTGTAATAAACTTTATCATTACAATTTTTTTTTTTTTTTTTTGCGGTACGCGGGCCTCTCACTGCCGTGGCCTCTCCCGTTGCCGAGCACAGGCTCCGGACGCGCAGGCTCAGCGGCCATGGCTCACGGGCCCAGCCGCTCCGCGGCATGTGGGATCTTCCCGGACCAGGGCACGAACCCGTGTCCCCTGCATTGGCAGGCGGACTCTCAACCACTGCACCACCAGGGAAGCCCATTACAATTCTTAGTAGCATACAGTTTATCAAAACAAATGTTTTAAATTTTAGATAATTATTAAATATTAAAAGTAAAATTTTAATGGAAATGTATCTGTTAATGGATGGGACTTTTTCTGCTCTGATTAGTTTATATATATGTGGATGAGTATTAGAATGAGACTGGATTGAGTTTCAAATTAATTTGTATTTTCCAGAGTTATAGATGTATGTGCTTAGAAACCATATTCACATAAATAAGAAGGTGGGAGTTCTTTGGACTTCTTCCATGTCATTTGCAAAACAAAATCACATGGTAGCCTGTTATCAGAACTTGTTTTCAATGATGTATTAACCGGTTAACTCATTCAGGCTGTTATTCAATGGCTGAAAGCAAACAATTGAAAACCACCTGACTTGCAAAAGGATTTACTACCTGTTAGTCTTTTAAAGCTTTATTAACATTTTGCCTCTCTCATTTAGAGTTACCTTAATTAATTCAATATGTTCTGAAAGTGTTAGGAAAAATTGAAATATTATTTCAGTATCCTCTTCCTAAAACAGTATTTTAAATCAAATGCTTTTATCTTTTCACCTGCTTTAAATATGTTTTTCTCAACATCTTGAGGTGGCTTATTTGCTGATTGAATTTTCAGTTTTGGATAAAATACTGCCATATAACCTAATTGTGAAACCAGTCAGTCAAATAAGGTTGACTTAGTTTTCAGAAAAAGTATGACTTCATTTTTAAATTAAATTAATGCAGTAACATTCGATTTTGAAGAATATTATTAAAAAAACCTAGAAATAAATTATGGAATGCATTTGAAAGAGAGTTTACTAAAACAAAGTCAAAATTAAAATGATGCAGTGATAATAAAATATAAATGTTTAAAATACCATGAAAATCATGATAATGCTATTTCTCATTGCTTCATTTATAATAAAGTGATATAAAGTGGGCTTAAAACGATAAGTGATTTATGAAGTAAGGAGTATGATTAAAGGAATGGTATTCCTTCAGTAAACTTCTTACAATTCACAAACTTTTCCTATGTATTTAATGAAGGAAGAAAGTGATTTGCTAAAAGTGAGTTGGCACAGATGTAGAGAACAAACGTATGGACACCGAGGGGGGAAAGTGGGGGGGATGGGTGGTGGTGGTGGTGGGATGAATTGGGAGATTGGGATTGACATTTATACATCAATATGTATAAAATTGATAACTAATAACCTGCTGTATAAAAAAATAAAATAAAATTCAAAAAAAAGTGAGTTGGTATGGCAAATAGCAGATAATTTTACATTTGTTAATAGAAAGTAGAAAATAACCTTTTCTGAGATCAGGCTTGACCATAATTATTTCATTATGCAGTTTACTGAAAAAAAATGTGGCTTGCATTAAATTCCTTACTAAACATTGGGCATAGAGTGCCTGGATGGATCTAATGGGATAGTACACAGCATGCTCCCTCTGGCTCTCCCCATTTCCTCCCTCTCCTTCTGAGGAGCAAAACATCATCTCCTTTTCTTATATAGAGTAGGTGTGCATTATTCCCAAAATCTGATTTCTTGGAGTCTTACCTTTCACCTTGAACACTTATTTAAAATTTCTGGGGCTTCCCTGGTGGCCCAGTGGTTGGGAGTCCGCCTGCCGATGCAGGGGACACGGGTTCGTGCCCCGGTCCGGGAAGATCCCACGTGCCGCGGAGTGGCTGGGCCCGTGAGCCATGGCCGCTGAGCCTGCGTGTCCGGAGCCTGTGCTCCGCAACGGGAGAGGCCACGACAGTGAGAGGCCCACGTACCGCAAAAAAAAAAAAAAAAAAAAAAAAAAAAAAATTTCTGTGATTCTGCTAAATGAATTCTTCTCACTGCTAAGAGAAAAAGGTTTTTCCCTGTTGTTGTTCTTAAAAATCTCATGATTTCTGTTCTTGATTTACAGAGAATTTTAGAAGGAAGAGCTTTCAAAACCAGAATTCTCACTGCAGTCTTATAGCAGGATAGGACATTCCCATACTCCAGGAAGGCTACAAACATGCCCCCATCCCCACTCCCAGATGCACACAATCAAAGTTGCCTGTTTGGTATTTCACAGGCCTTGTTCTCTTTAGAGTGAATTCCCCTTGTTAATCAGATGAAGGAATGCATCGGTACTGATTAGTTTATAAGCTACATTTCACAGCTAATATAATACGTTGGAAGAGAGGATTTTTGGTCAGGTGGGAGTGTCAGCACGTTTCCAGTTATACTAATAATAAGGTTGTCTGTCTTCTCTGCCTTCATGGAGAAGCATCTCTGGTTAAAACTGATGTCTAGTGGCACGATTTGTCATTGCAATTTCATCGTCAGTTTGAATCTCCAGGTGGTTTCTGAATTCGTTGTAAACATTCATTTTGTTAAGGCAACAAACAATAGAGCATTGAACTGTTATGCTAGATTTGGAGATGTTCTTAACATTTTTTCCCCAGCTCAGCATTTTTAAGGTAATGTTTAATTCAAATTACAGAAAATACTTGAAATACCATTCTAACAACTTCCAACAGAGCTATTAAAGGAGCGTTCAGTTTCAAATCCCTAAAATTGAATGTTGGCTCTTTACACTGCTGGTGTTTTGGAGCTTACAGGATTTTATACTTTTACAGTATGAAATTATTTAACCTCCTGTTAATTTTATCTATAGCGTATATAAAGTTGGTATGCATCTAGTTAAAAATCATTCATTTTGATGTTTTCTTTAATGAAATACAATTAAGCTTTAAGGCTTTTTTATGTAACAGTTTTGTAATCTGATTCCCTTTCATTGAAACTAGCAAAGTAATATTTGGAGAGTAATCTGATGTGCCCTTACTGTTGGTTTAGGTATCTGCTCATTTAGAAATATGTGCTTTACATAGCATCCATGTAATTAATAAACAGCATGTTAGATAATAGTGTAATTAAAAACAGCATCATTTAAGAAGCAAGATTAAGACATGAAATAAGTCAGAGACCAAATTATTACAAATATATATATATTTTTTTACTGTGGTAAGGTACACATAACATAAAATTTACTATCTTAACCATTTTCAAGTGCACAGTTCAGTGGTATTAAATATCATCATATTGTTGTGCAGTCATCACCATCATCCCCATAACAATTTTCATCTTGTAAAACTGAAACTCTATACCTATTAAATAACTCAGCATTCTCCCTTCCCCCCAGTCCCTGGCAACCATCATTACAATTTCTGTCTTTATGATTTTGACTAAATACTCATGTAAGTGGAATCATACAGTGTTTGTCTTTTTGAGACTGGTTTATTTCATTCAGCATAATATCCTCAAGTTTCAACCACGTTGTAACATATTGCAGAATTAACGTTTTTAAGGCAGAATAATATTCCATTGTATGTATATGCCATATGCCACATTTTGCTTATCCATTCATCAGTATATGGACACTTGGGTTACTTCCCAGTTTCAGCTGTTGCAAATAATGCTGCTATGAACATGGGTGTACAAATATCCCTTTGAGACCCAGCTTTCAAGTCTTTTAGGTATATGCCCAGAAGTGGAGTTCCTGGATCATATGGTAACTCGATTTTTAATTTTTTGAGGAACTGCCATATTGCTTTCTGTTAACAGCTGTACCATTTTTACATTCCCACCAACATTGCACATGGTTCCGATTTTTTAATATCCTTGTCAACACTTGTTATTTTCTGTTATTATTTATTTATTTTGTAGTAGCCATTCTAATGGGTATGGAGTGGTATCTCCTTGAAGTTTTATTTTATTTTATTTTATTTTATTTTTTTGCGGTACAAGGGCCTCTCGCTGCTGTGGCCTCGCCCGTTGCGGAGCACAGGCTCCGGACGCGCAGGCTCAGCGGCCATGGCTCACGGGCCCAGCCGCTCCGTGGCACGTGGGATCTTCCCAGACCGGGTCACGAACCCGCGTCCCCTGCATCGGCAGGCGGACTCCCAACCGCTGCGCCACCAGGGAAGCCCCTCCTTGAAGTTTTGATTAGCATTTCCTGAATGATTAGTGATTTGAACATCTTTTCATGTGCTTGTTGGCCACATATATCTTCTTTAGAGAAATATCTACTAAAGTCCTTTGCCCATTTTTGAATCCGGTGGTTTGGTTTTTTGATGTTGAGTTCTAGAAGTTCTCTATATATTCTGTATCTTAATCCCTTACCGGATATATGATTTGAGAATATTTTCTCCAATGGTGTGAGTTGCGTTTTTATTCAGTGGATCTCTGGATAGTGAGCTTTTTTGTTTTTTTAAGGAGTAGAATTTTAAATAACTGTTTCAGATAATTGTGTTTCAGATAATATTAATCTTTGATACTAAATCAAAGCTACACTAGTGGTAGTTTCTCAAAGGTTATTTGCAAAATGTAACCTGAAACAATATCATTGAATATTTCCTATTCTGTTACATTAAAATCTATAGGCCTATCCTGTACATTGAGTGGATCTTGTATTAATGCATGACTTTTTAAGTAATGCATTGTTTTACTAAGGATAGTGTCCTTTGATGCACAAGATTTTAAAACTTCATGAATTTCAATTTGTCTATTTTTTCTTTTGTTACCTGTGCCATTAGTGTCATATCCAAGAAATCATTGCCAAATCCAATGTCATGAAGCTTTTGTCCTACATTTTTTCTAAGCGTTTTATTGTTTTGGGTCTTAGATTTAGGTCCTTGATCCATTTGGAGTTTTTAATGTATGGTTTTATGTAAGGGTCCAATTTCATTCTTCTGCACGTGGATATCATGTTTTCCCAGCACCGCTTGTTGGAAAGACTGTCCTTTTTCCCACTGAATGGTCTTGCCACACTTGTCAAAAATATGACCATATATGTAAGGGTTTATTTCTGGGATTTGGGTTCTATTCCATTGGTCTATTTAGCTGTCTTTATGCCAGTATTGCAGTGTTGGAATTACTCGACTTTTGTAATAAGTTTTGATATTAAGAACTATGAGCCCTCCAGTTTTGTTCTTTTCTTTTTTTTTCAATTATTTTGGCTATTTGGGGTCCCTAGAGATGCCATTTAAATTTTTTTCAAACTGTTTATTTTATTATTTTTTATTAATTTTATTTATTTATCTATCCATTTATTGGCTGCATTGGGCCTTCATTGCTGTGTGCGGGCTTTCTCTAGTTGTGACGAGCGGGGGCTACTCTTTGTTGCGGTGCGCGGGCTTCTCATTGCGGTAGCTTCTTTTGTTGCAAGCATGGGCTCTAGAGTGCAGGCTCAGTAGTTGTGGCGCCTGGGCTTAATTGCTCCGCAGCATGTGGGATCTTCCTGGACCAGGGATCAAACCCATGCCCCCTGCACTGGCAGAGGGATTTTTAACCATTGCGCCACCAGGAAGTCTCTCCATTTAAATTTTAAGATGAGTTTTTCTATTTCTGCAATATATGTTGTTGGGATTTTGATAGGGATTGTGTTGAATCTGTAGATTGCTTTGGGTAGTATTGACATTTTAACTATATTAAATCTTCCAATCCATGACCATGAGATGTGTTTCCATTTATCTGTCTTCTTTCATTTCTTTCAGCATTGTTTTTTCATTGAACATGTCTTTCACTTTCTTGGTTAATTCCTAAGTATTTTATTCTTTTTGATGCTATTGTAAATGGAATTGATTTTGTAATTTCCTTTTCAGATTCTTCAATTTTGATGGATAGAAGTGCAACTAATTTTTGTCTGTTGACTTCGTATCCTGCTACTTTGCTGAATTCATTTATTAGTTCTGACAGTTTTCTTTTGTGGAGTCTTTAGGGTTTTCTCCATATACGATCATATTTGCAAACAGATCATCTTATTGCTTCCTTTCTAATTTGGATGGCTTTTATTTCTTTTTCATACCTAATTGCTCTGGCTAGAACTTCTTCTGCCTGCCTGCTCAGGTCTGCCTTTGAATCCACCTAGTGAATTTTTCCTTGCTGTTATTGTACTTTTCAGCATCATAACTTCTTTTTGGTTTATTTCAGGTTGTCTGTCTCTTTATTGATATTTCCATTTTGTTCACACATTGTTTTCTTGTCTTTGTCTACATTTTTGTTCTTTGAACATGTTTAAGACAGTTGTTTTAAAGTCGCCTAGTATATCTACCATTACATCTTTCAAGGATGGTTTCTCTTGATTTATCTTTTTTTGCTTTGAATGGGCCATACTTTTTCGTTGTATGCCTTGTGACTTCTTTTTGAACGCTGGACATTTGAATCTAATAATGTAACTCTGGAAATCAGATTGTCTGCATTCCGCAGGGTTTGCTATTTTTTGCTGTAGTTTTTGTATTTTGATTGTTGTAGGCTGTCTGTGCTGAAGATCAGACTGAGGTATAAACTTAATGTCTGTTCAGATCTTTTCTGTGCCTTTCTCTTAGCATGTGTGGTCACTTTCTAATTTTTCTTGTATATCAGCAGTTTGTGAATGTCCTAGTCTTTAATGTCTGGCTCCCAAAAGAGGAAACAGGAAAAAATGAAGAGGGGTGAAAAAGGGTGCTGCCCCATTAAATCTTTGGGAAGTCAGTTTAGCCAGACGAGGGGCTTGCATCAGTGAGGGGAGGTGCAACAACAATGGCTGCCCACCTCTTTGTGATCAGAAGCAGAGGACAGAGTTCTTATATTCCACCTAGCCCCCACGAGCTGTGTGTAAGCGGCTCCAGGAACATGTAAATAGCTACCTGCTATGTGGCTGGGGGGTGGGTAGCTTCTACTGTGCTAAAAGTTGAAATTGACCAAAATTAACTGATATTTGCATGTTCAAGTTTTTCCGTGGAAGTTGCAAGCCTTCAGCTGACTCCAGAGTTCCTTATGTTAGACAGATGCTGCCAGTATAATTGTTGTCCAGGTAGGGAGACAGATTCGTGGTGTTTCCTACTCTACCATTTTCACAGAATCCTTTTCATGTAAATATTTTAAATTGGAGGATTGTCCAGGGCTAAAGGGTTATCAGTTGACTTAGCTAGTAAAAAGAAAAGTTTGGGTTTGTACTCTTTTTTAAATGTAAGAATAATGTTATGTATCTTGGAAATTATTTGGTTGTTTTGGATGACATGGAAAACAGTTTTTGAAGAATTCTCAAATAACTTCTAAAATGAATACAGAGTAATTTGAAGATGATTATTACATTTACTTCAGTGAGTCTTAAACATAGAATTTCTAAAGTCAGATTTAGTCCTGGAAGAAATTAAAGTGCTTGTAATTTACTTAAAGTTAGTCATTGTGGTCACAATGAGTACTGCTTTATTACTATTTTCTTCTTATTATTATTATTTATTTTATTTGGCTGAGCCGCGTGGCATGTGGGATCTTAGCTCCTCGACCGGGGATCGAACCTGTGTCCCCTGCATTGAAGGTGCGGTGTCTTAACCACTGGACTGCCAGGGAAGTCCCACTATTTTATTATTTTATACATACACAATTTACACATATCCCGACATATTTAACTATAAAATATTTGGCTGGAATTTTCAGGAATGGTGAAGTACAGGATAGTTTTACAGGATGAAAGTTGTAGTCATGTGAACTTCATGTAATCAAGTTGCCGAGAGTAGTCAAGAGGTAATAGAATGGACTGGGGTCAGTCACCTCCTCTTTCAACTTCATGTATAAAAGATAAAATAATACCTATCAGGATGCTTTCTTCCTCCCTCCCTCCCTCCCTCCCTTCCTTTCTATGCTATCTATCTGTTTTTTATTGAAGTATAGTCAATTCACAGTGTTGTGTTAGTTTCTGGTGTACAGCAAAGTGATTCTTTTTCAGATTCTTTTCCATTATAGTTTCTTACAAGATATTGAACATAGTTCCTTGTGTTATACAGTAGGACCTTATTGTTTATCTTTTATATATAGTTGTTTGCATTTGCTCATCCCAAACTCCTAATTTATCCCTTCCGCCCACCCTGCTTTGGTAACCATAAATTTGTTTTCTACATCTGTGATTCTGTTTCTGTTTTGTAAATAAGTTCATTTGTATCATTTTTTAGATTCCATGTATGAGTGATATCATATGATATTTGTCTTTCTCTGACTTACTTCACCTTGTATGATAAGGTCCATTCATGTTGCATGTGCTGCAAATGGCATTATTTCATTCTTTTTTATGGCTGAGTAATATTCCATTGTTTATATATATATCACATCTTCTTTATTCATTCATCTGATGATGGACATTTAGCCTGTTTCCATGTCTTGCCTATTGTAAATAGTGCTTCTGTGAACACTGAGGTGAAAGTATCTTTTTGAATTAGAGTTTTCTCTGTATATATGCTTAGGAGTGGGATTGCAGGATCATATGGTAACTCTATTTTTAGTTTTTTAAGGAACCTCCGTACTGTTCTCCATAGTGGTTGCACCAATTTACATTCCCACCAACAGTGTAGGAGGCTTCCCTTTTCTCCACACCCTCTTCAGCATTTATCATTTGTAAACTTTTTGATGATAGCCATTTTGAGTGGTGTGAAGTGATACCTCTTAGTAGTTTTGATTTGGATTGCTCTAATAATTAGCGATGGTGAGCATCTTTTCATGTGCCTATTGGCCATCTGTATGTCTTCTTTGGAGAAATGTCTATTTAGATCTCCTGCCCAGTTTTTGATTGGGTTGTTTCTTTTTTGTTATTGAGCTGTATGAGTTGTTTGAATAGTTTGGAAATTAAGCCCTTGTTGGTTGCATCACTTGCAAATATTTTCTCCCATTCTGTAGGTTTTCATTTTGTTTATGGTTTTCTTTGCTGTGCAACAGCTTGTAAGTTTGATTAGGCCCCATTTGTTAATTTTTGCTTTTATTTCTATTGCCTTGAGAGAATGACCTTAAGAAATGATTGCTACAATTTATGTCAAAGAATGTTTTGTCTATGTTCTCTTCTAGGAGTTTTATGGTGTCATGTCTTATATTTAAGTCTTTAAGCCATTTTGAATTTATTTTTGTGTATGATGTGAGAGTGTTCTAACTTCATTGGTTTACACGCCACTGTCCAGCTTTCCCAGCACCACTTGCTGAAGAGACTGTTTTTTCTTCATTATATATTCTTGCCTCTTTTGTTGAAGATTAATTGTACGTGTGTGGGTTTATCTCTGGGCTCTCTATTCTGTTCCACTTACTATCAGGATTCTTTTTGATAATTACTTGTTTCCAGGAGTATGAACTACCTAACCTTGAGTTTTTTCTTTTAAGTAGAAGGAGTAGAATTTATTGGTTTTAACTCTACTACCTAGCTATATGACCCTGAACAAGTGTCTCGGTCTCTTTTGATTGATACAATGGGGTAATAACACAGCATGACTGTAAAGTCTGGAAACATAACAATTCCCCTCCTATAGATATCCATTTAAATTAGGAGGTGTACAAGAATGTTTATAAGCAGTGCTTCTAAGAACAAAACTCTAAATATCTATTTGTCTATCAATAAGAGAATGAGTGAATATGCTGAAAATGAATGGACCATAACAACACATACCAACATAACTGAATAATAAAAATACAATGTTGAGTGAAAAAAAGTAAATCATAACACATACAGTATGATCCTAGTTTTATAAAATTTAAAAATGTGTAAAGACCCTATTATTTAGAGTTTCATACACATCTGGTAAAACCATAAAGAAGAGTAGGGGGATGATTAATTCCAAATTCAAGATAGTAGTTGCCTGGGGTTGAGAGTAGGAGAGGATGCACTGGTGTCTTCAAAGTATTGGTAATTGTCTGCTACTTCTTAAGATGTGTGGATGCATGAGTATTTGTTCCATTTATTCATTTTTATGTTTTATTATATATTTGTTACATATTTAAAATATACATATACCTTTGATCACTATTGTTTGTATGATATTTAATAAAAAATATACATAGTGGCTTAGAGTTTTTATATGATTATGGAATAGCAATTTTGAAAAAGAATAGAAGTCTCTCACAAATCTTTTACCCATTTAGAGGAATTTTCATTTTTGCAAATCCCATTCAAGCTTTCTAGGTTAGGTTTAAATCTAGCATCTGGCCATTTGGTTTTGTTTGTCACATCTGTTCTTTGTTCCCTCTTTCCTCCTTTTCTTTTCTTTTTGATTATTTGAAGTTTTTTACAATTCCATTTTATCTCCTTTTTTGTCCTTATTAGTGATGACAGTTATTTGTTTTTGTGACTACTTTAAGACTTATAGCATACACCCTTTTCTCACATCTACCTTCAAGTGATAGTATACCACTTCACCTATAGTATAAGAACTTTCAATAATTTACTTCCATTTCTCCCTTCCTATTGTGTTATGGTTCTCATACATTTTACTTCTACATAAGTTATAAGCTCCATACTACATTGTTATTATTTTTGTTTAAACAGCTAATTATTTTTTAAAGATATAAATAGAAAAAATATCTAATATTTACTCATGTAGTTATCATTTCCAGTACTTTCATTTCATTGTGTAGATCTCCATTTCTAATATAGTGTGATTTTCCTCCTGCCTAAAGGATTTCCTTTTTAAAATATTTTTATAGTATCAACTGTATTGTAACAAATTCTCTTAGCTTTGAATGTCTGAAAAAGTCTTTGATTTTGAAAGACATTTTCACTGGGTACAAAATTCTAGGTTGTCATTTTTTTCTTTCAGTACTTTAAAGATGGTGGTCCCCTGTCTTTTCACTTACCTTGTTTCTGATGTCATCTGCCATCCTTGTCTTTCTTCCTTTGCTCTTAAGTGTCTGTTTTCCTCTTTATCACTCGGTTTGAGTAATTTGATTATGATATGCATTTGTGTAACTTTTTTCATGTTTCTTGTGCTTGGGTTCTTTGAGATTCTTGGGTCATGGGTTTGTAATTTCAACGAATTTGGGAAAATTTTGGTCATTATTTCTTCAAATATTTTTTTCTGTCTACCTCTCATCCTGCCACTGTTTTGAAGACTTAAATTATCCATATAGTAAGCTGATTGTTGTCCCACTACTCACTGATGCTCTGTTCATTTTTTAAATTCCCTTTTCTTTCTAGGTTTTATCTTATAAAGTTTTTATTGCTGTGTCATCAAGACCACTAATCTTTTCTTTTGCAATGTCTAATCTGCTGTTAATTTCATCCATTGTATTTTGCATATCACTTATTGTAGTTTTTATCTCTAGACGTTTGATATGAGTTTTTTGGGTTTTTTTTGCGGTACGCGGGCCTCTCACTGTTGCGGCCTCTCCCGTTGTGGAGCACAGGCTCCGGACGCACAGGCTCAGCGGCCATGGCTTACGGGCCCAGCCGCTCCGTGGCATGTGGGATCTTCCCGGACCTGGGCACGAACCCATGTCCCCTGCATCGGCAGGCGGACTCTCAACCACTGCGCCACCAGGGAAGCCCTTGATATGAGTTTTTAAAGTATATTTCATGTCCACTAATTTTTGAACATATGGAATACATTATAATAATTGTTTTAATGTTCTAGTCTCTTAATTATCTTTGTCAGAGCTGGGTTGGTTTTGATTGATTTTTTTTTTTCTCCCTACTATGGATCATAGTTTTTGGTTTCTTTGTATGCCTGGTAATTTTTTATTGAATGCCAGCTGCTGTGAATATTACCTTTTTGGATGTTGGGTATTTTTATTTTTCTATAAATAATTTTGAACTTTATTCTGGAGTGCAGTTAAGTTACTTGAAAATGGTTTGATCCTTTCAGGACTTGTTTTTAAGCATGTATGCATTTCCCCCCATCCTGCACCATACTTAGTCTCTCTTAACACAGCTTCATATAACTAAAAACAGTGTGGTTTTTAGTTTCTACTTTTTATTTATTGATTGATTGACTGCCTGATTGATTGCCATGCTGTGCAGCATATGGGATCTTAGTTCCCTGACCAGGGATTGAACCCGTGGCCCCTGCAGTGGAAGCACAGAGTCTTAACCACTGGACCTCCAGGGAAGTCCTAGTTCCTACTTTTTTTTTTTAGCAAAGGAATTGCAAGTGGTAGGTCCCCAGATTACCTACAACTTCTGTCCAGCTTGGCTACAAATTGTAGGTTCCTGGACCTCCTCTCCCTTGGATTCAGTTTTTTCTAGAACAGTTCACAGAACTCAGGGAAACACCTATTTATGTGTACCAGTTTTATTATATAATAAAGAATACGATAAAGGACACAGATAGATAGCTAGGTAAAGAGATACATAGGGCAAGGTCTGGGAGGGTCCTGAGCACATGAACTTGTCTCTGTGGAATTGGGGAGCATCACCCTCCTGGTACCTGGATGTGTTCACTAGCACAATCTGGAAGCTCCTCCAAACCCCATAATATTGGAATTTTTATGGAGGCTTCATCTTGTAGGTATGATCAGTTATTAATTCCATTTCCAGCTCCTTTCCCCTCTCTATTCAATAGGGGGTGGGGATGAAAATTCCAAGCTTCTGATCATAGCTTGTTCTCTCTGGTAACAGGCCCTGATCCAGCAGCCAACCAGCAGTCTACTCTGGGTTGCCTCATTAGAGCAAAAGATGCTCCTATCACCCAGAAAATCCCAAGGGATTTCAGAGCCCTCTATCAGGAACTGGGGTCAGAGACCAAATATTCAAATAAAAAGTGCTATTAGTGCTCTTATCACTTAGGAAATTATAAGAGTTTTAGGAGCTTTGTGCTAGGAACTGGGGTCAAAGACTAAAATATGAGAATAGAATATTCTCCGAGCACCCCTATTTATGAGGGATTTAGGAGCCCTGTGTTGGGAACCGGGGCAGAGACCAGTATATAACGTGACTTCTTTATAAGTCTTTCAGCTTTTCTTCCTTCTCTTAACTGTCTGGTGTATCCATAGTTCCTGAGAGACAGAGACAGAGAGACACAGAGAGTTAGATTGGCCTGGGAGGTTATAACCGCCCCCCTGCCTCCCATAGTATGCTTACCAATCTCTATAGACTATGTCAGGTGCCCATTCCCAGCCCAGCATGTGGGGTGGGGGGCAGTTGGAGAGGAATCATGATTTTAAAAACACATGTTATTCCTTTTCGTGGAGTATCCTTTGACTAGCTCCCCTTATAGTAGGGTTGGTGGAGATGGCAGTTTCCCTGAGTGGCTACTGTGGATAGTTGGCAGTATGTATCTGCATCCTGATTTCTTCATCCTGCCAGAATAGAGCCCTACTCTGTCTGTAGGCAGTGTAAGCTAAGTGATTCGCTTTCCCAGCTCTTTTAGAATATTAATATTGTGATATTTATTTTAAATCATGATGATGAAAATTGATATAAAACTGGGACAAGGATTTTCAGTAATTTAATACCTTGTATTATTCACTAAAAATATTGTGAAACCATGACAATTAAGCCTGCCTTATTAATTTGGCCTGATTAAGAGATATAAATATAAGTCAGTGTATTTCCTTATATTTTTCTGTTCTTACGGCATCATCATTTAGTGTTTTCCTTAAAAGAGCTATTCAGCACTTCTGTGAATATCTGTGTAGACTGGACTGCAGTTAAAATTTTCCAGAAGCTAAAACTAGAATTCCTACTATGTACAGTTTGCCTTTGAAAATTTTCTGCATTGAGTATCACTTGTTCCTGTGTTCTTGTTATTTAATATGACTGAAATATTAATAACTGTTTAAAGTATAGTATTTCAGTTAATTCCATGTGTAATTAAAAAATGTAAATACATTAACATTTCACAACATAGTCTGTGATTGGGATTAGGACTGTTTGTGTTTGCTGTTCAAATACTCAGTATAATATTTGATATTTAGATAAAATGCTATTTTTCATATCAAGTATATTTGTTGAAAATTGTAGAGGGCATATACTAGAGAGCTTGAAAAATTTGTATTTAACATAAAATTGTTTCTTTTCAGATTTTAAAAAGAACAGTGTTTGGGAATCTCACAGGCTTATATGACTATTAGATTTTGCAGGTTTGCATGCTTTAATGATATGTTTCTTTTTCTGTCATAAAACATTTGATCTCCTGGTCATGATTGAAAATGGGATAAAAGGAGGGAAAAGTGAGATGAGGTACCCTCTCAGTTCTTTTCTGGAGAATGTAAAACTATCCCATTTCCCTTAATCAGACTTTCCCAAATGATTAACTTTATTTCACAAGAGGAAATGCATCTTTATTTTAAACACAATACTTTCCTTGTACATTATGTGAATTAAGTGTGTTGACATTTAAAAAGCTGTCTGACTGAACCAACTATTTGCAACAAGCCCAGGCCAGTCAGAACTACTTTGGGAAGGGCATATATAGACTTACTGAAGTTGAAACTACTAAAAGGCAAGATTATTCTAGAGACATGAAGTCTGGGTTTTGGCTTCAGGAAATATCACTTTGGAAATTACTCTCTAGGCAGGATTAAATATAAAAGTGAAATACGTATCTAAAATGAATTAAGTTTCATACTAAATAGAACTCATTGCCAGGGGATTTTTAAAAAGCATTTTGGTTACTGTTACTTGAAATTACTTTAAGACTGTTTGAAACTGAGTTGTGGAACTACCTTAGAGTGAAGGCTTTAAAAGAACATGGCCTTTTCTGGCTGTGAAAATCTGATTTTATTACTACTGTAAGTTCATTATGAGAAAGCTATTAACTAGTGGATATTTAAGCTATATCTAATTGAAAAGGTAAAATTACTTAATTGTGTGCCTGTTAAAAAAAATAAACTCTTGGTGCCAAATTATGCTCCTCATTGTAATAAACAGCTAGGTGAAGGGTTAAAATATGGGAGTCTAGGATTCATAGTTTTTCTAGGTTCTTATTCTAAGTGATGGAGATGATCATTCATTTACTATTAGGAAAGTTCTAATTTTTATACAGCCTACAGCATATAATATATACATCTGTATACGTGCTATATGCTGTGTGCTATATATGTATAGTAGTATGAATATATATATATACTGTATATTGTACAAGATATTTATAGTGCCCAGCATATATACTGTGTAGTATGTAGTGCATTTATATATATATGTGTATATATATAGTGTGTGTATATATATACATAGAGACAGATACACTGTCTATAGTAGAGAACAATACATTTCTAGACTATATTATGTAATATAGAGAAATAAACATATCACTGATCTTCAGTCTTTTTAGTTACAGCAATTACCTTCTAAACAGTCCTCTGCCATATTTTTTAAGGTTATATTATAGAGTTATTGATAGCAGTTGTGTATGTTTATCTTTTCATTGTAGCTCTCTACTAAGCAGACTAAAGGATAGATTTTAAAAGAGAATATGACCATGACTTTTATACACATGTAAATGAACATGTGTCAGAGATTTTATTTCACTCACTAGTTAATGATATTATGATATTGTTGCCAGTTCAAAGTATCACATATATATAGTTAAATAAGGAATGCTGAAATTAATTTACAAGTGAATGCAGAACAGGCAAAGCTGATCACTATCAACTGGATAATAATAATCATGGCCAATTTGCATTTCTGTGGACAGGAATCATTTCTATAATATTATTTTATATATATCAGTTTTCTAAAGTTAGCTTCTCCCTCTACAGAGTTATAAAAAAAGCCTATCCAAGGGCAATTCCCTGGCAATCCAGTGGTTAGGACTCGGCGCTTTCACTGCTGTTCAGTCCCTGGTTGGGGAAGTACGATCCCTCAAGCCCTGCAGTGTGGCCAAAAAAAAGTCTAGTCAGTGACAGACAGATGGCCTCCCCAGCCAAGGCACCCATTAAGTTTCAGTCTTTAACAATTTTTCTCTACTGTTCAGTACTGGTTCCGTCTCTAGTACTTTATATTAACTTGATTTTATTCGTCATAAGAGAGAAATTGTTTCATGTCCATCCAATTAGTTTAGTTTAGTTAGGTAAGTTCTGTGAGGGCAGGCACACCAAAATGCATTAATCTATAAATCAGTAAAATGATGTCCTGGGTGTAAATGCAAAAGTTGAATGGTTAAAACCTGTGTCCTGCAAAGTGAGAGAGTGGCATGGACATATATACATACCAAATGTAAAATAGATAGCTAGTGGGAAGCAGCTGCATAGCACAGGGAGATCAGCTCGGTGCTTTGTGACCACCTAGAGGGGTGGGATAGGGAGGGTGGGAGGAAGGGAGACGCAAGAAGGAGGAGATATGGGGATATATGTATATGTATAACTGATTCACTTTGTCATAAAGCAGAAACTAACACACCATTGTAAAGCAATTATGCCCCAATAAAGATGTTAAATAAAAATAAGCTTTTACATGAAAAAAACAAAAAAACCAAAAAAACCTGTGTCCTGGTTCAGAAAGTAGAAGAAAGGAGAGTTTTTATAAATCTAATCTTGTTTTAATTGTAATGGAGAAGCCAGTTATTTGAAGGACTCCAGCAGTGAATACTTTTGAAAAGCAAGAATCCTCTTCTGGGCTTCCCTGGTGGTGCAGTGGTTGAGAGTCCGCCTGCCGATGCAGGGGACACGGGTTTGTGCCCCAGTCTGGGAAGATCCCACATGCCGCGGAGCGGCTGGGTCCGTGAGCCATGGCCGCTGAGCCTGCGCGTCCGGAGCCTGTGCTCCGCAACGGGAGAGGCCACAACAGTGAGAGGCCCGCGTACCGCAAAAAAAAAAAAAAAGGAGAAAAAAGAATCCTCTTCTAATGGAATTAATTCCTCCTTGCCTTATTTGGTTTATAAATGAGAGCTTTGTGTATCTGATTTTAAGTTGGATGTAACTTTAACTCCAAAATAATTAGAAGTACTGAACCACAAAAGAAGCAAGCATGACATATTACTTTTATGAAATCCTCATAGTGTATGATTTTTCTCTGTTGTTTTCTCCCTTGCCAATCATTTATACTTTCTATTTTATAATTAATAATAATATATTAGAACTAAATTACAGTTGCATATCCTTCTCATTCTGGGGGGAATACCAAGTATGGTGAGGTAGGCTCTACCTATCTACCCCTGGCAGTTAGACTGTGAGCCAATAAGATAGTTCCGTCCAGGGCACCAACTCTTAGGGGAGTGGTGGATGTTAAATTAGATTAGATGACTCAGGAGTAGTTGAGAGTTTGGTAGTATGGGGGTGGAGAGTGGGGATGAGTATTGCATAGGTTTCAAGGGCTGTGGGACTGGAGTCTCATAGGATTTTCATCATACGTTGTCTCCTTTGGTTTTCTTTGGCGGCTGATTCTCTAGGCTTCCATTGATTCTGTGACCTGATTTTCTTGTAATAAGTTTCTTTTCTGCTGAAGTTAACTGAAGTTGTTTTCTCTTGTTTATTAAACAAACAAACAACCAAAACAAAACTCTAGTAGAAGAAACAGCCAAGTGCATGATTATGTTTCTAGGTATAGATCATTATCAAGTTTACAAAGGACAAAGTGAAGTGTATATATTCTATGTGGGAAAAATAGAAACAATGCTGAAGTAATTTAGGTTACTGAATTATAACCTAATAGACCACATGAATCAATTTATGTAATAATGATAACTATGAATATATCAGTTTGAAGTGTTGTAATCCATCTTTTAGCTATGGTCACATGTCCAAGAATATGCTTTGAATGTTTACAACTTTTCTGGCATCTTAAAATATGAGCTGCTTCTAGTAATAGTGGAGTAGCTCGTATTGAACTAATCCTCCTGCAGAAAAACATTATAAATTCTGGACAAAATACAAAACCCTCACAGCTCTCTGAAGGCACTGGAGAGTGACCATAGCAGGCAGAAATTGAAGAGTCAACACATGGAAAGAGAGAATAACACTGCATAAACGAAAATGAGATTTTGTTGCCAGCTGACCTGCACTATAAGAAATGCTAAACAGAGTTCTTCAGGCTGAAGGAAAGTGATACCAGGTGGAAATTTGAATCTTCGGAGGAATGAAGAGCACCAGAAATGGGAAATATGTTGGTAAATGTATTTATTTTTCTCAATTTCTTTAAAACACTTATGACTGTTTAAGGTGAAAATTGTAACATTGTGTTGTGAGGTTTATAGCATGGGTAAATGTAATACATACAATGATTGTAGCATAATACTGAGGAAAGGCAATTGCAAGGTTCCTGCATTTTATATGAAGTGGTACGATATTAACTCTCAGTAGACTGTGAAAAATTAAGGATGTGTATTGTTATCCCCAGAACAACCACTGAGGTATTTCTAAAATATGAGGTCAGCAGTTTTCAGTATGCTGGCATGCAGCCAAATCCAAATCAAAGAGTTACGCATTTAAGTGATTATAGATATTCAGACATCAGATAATTTTTAAATGGTAGAGTAGAAAATACCAGTAGCCTGTAAAAAGTAGTGAAATAGTGCAGAAACTCTCTGGTAAATAATAATTATAATAGCTAACATTTATTGAGTGCTATATGTCAGGCATTGTGTTATGCTCTTTACATGTATTATCCATTTATTCATTACAACAGCTTAATCGGGTAGTTGCTGTTATGAATTACTTTTTACCACGAGGAAAGCGAGGCATGGTGGTGGTAAATAATTTGCCCAAGGTTTCATAGCTAGTAAGTAGCAGAGCTAAGATTTGAACCCAGGATGCCTGACTTTAGGGCTTGTGCTCCTAACTACTATATTATACTTTCTCAGAAAACAAAACCTTAATTAAGCCTCATGACCAGCATATTGCAGATAAAGTATGGTATATGAATAAAACTAAATCAAAGGTAAAGTATTTGTTAAAAATATGAAATATGAGAAACCTTCAATTTCCGTTTCTAATGTTCTTGGCATTCTGTTTTCCTTATATATAATATATACACTTCACTTTCTCCTATATAAACTTGTTAATGATCATCGGCCCAGATGTACCTCCCTGGTCAATCCGTGGGGCAAGTAATTCCTATCTCAAATTCAACATCCTTTGACTTAATTGTGTCCCTTAGCCCTCCCTTTACTCTCATGGCTCCTCTTTCAGTATATCTGACTGAAAAACAAGAGCTATGGAGGAAGAGAGAAAAATCAGGCTACTCTTTGGTGGGGAAGAACATAAACGTTTATTGAATGCCTTCTGTGTATCAGGTTCATAATGTCCTCTGCCATTTCTGTTGGGTGATACATGACACAGTTTTCAAACTTTTTTTTTTTTAAATAGCAAAGAACCTTTATTCTAAGTTAAAATTTTCATATTATTTCAATATAGAAAAAACGTGATGTTTTACTTACACAGATGTTTTTGTAGGTTCACATTTGTAATGTTTGCATCAAGTCAATGAGATAATCATGTTTTGCTAAACTATGGAGAGAGGCAGGATCTATTTTACATTTTAAAGGATCTGCCTGCAGCATAGAGATGATATTGAATATAAATTGAGGAGGCTGTAAAAAGTTGTAGAGGTGTCAGGTGCTGGTGGCAGTGAGATGGAGAGAACTAGACATTCAGAAATATTGAGGATATAGAATAGACAGGGCTAGATAGTGGGGTATATGTACCTGTGGGTGGTGAAAGAGAGGGGGGTGTCAAGATAACTCAGTTTTGGTTTATCAACCTCCTTTGCTAACTTTTAAATTGTGTTTGTAGTTTTTCATTCAACATGACTTGTTTTACAAGTTTCTGTTTAGTCGTATAACCTATAATAGAATTTAGTGCTTTTTAAAATAAATGCTTCTCACTACAGGAGCATCTATTTTTAAAAAGCACTAAATGTAGTGAGGTGGATGGACTTAGAGTGTCATACAGAGTGAAGTAAGTCAGAAAGAGGAAAACAAATACCGTATGCTAACACATATATATGGAATCTAAGAAGAAAAAAACGGTCATGAAGAATCTAGGGGTAAGACGGGAATAAAGACACAGAGCTACTAGAGCATGGACTCGAGGATATGGGGAGGGGGAAGGGTAAGCTGTGACAAAGTGAGAGAGTGGCATGGACATATATACACTACCAAACGTAAAACAGATAGCTAGTGGGAAGCAGCCGCATAGCACAGGGAGATCAGCTCGGTGCTTTGTGACCACCTAGAGGGGTGGAATAGGGAGGGTGGGAGGGAGGGAGACGCAAGAGGGAAGAGATATGGGAACATATGTATATGTATAACTGATTCACTTTGTTATAAAGCAGAAAATAACACACCATTGTAAAGCAATTATACTCCAATAAAGATGTTAAAAAAATATAGCTGCTTAATTAATGTGGGATTCTGGTTAGATATACTCATTTCCTGCTTGCTTTTTAGATTACCTAACAATATCATTATTAATTTATTAAATCTTTGAGATTTTTACAATGAGCAAGGCACTAGTTAGGCACTGGGAATGATTCAGAAGTGAATCAAATGTTGGCACAGTGTTGAACCAACACTGTGACACCTTATTTTCCTCAGTGGCTCATGGATGTCTTACTATGATTCATATCCTGTGGGGTTTGAACATTCTTAAAATTTTCTGAGGTTATTTAAAATATTTGCTATGTATTTTCAAGGTTTATGTCTTCTAGACTATTTTTGATTGGTTCTACGACCAGTGGTCATCTGTACATTTATTCAAATCCTTATTGAACCTAACTGTATTTTCAGTCATGTATTTATAATGACAAGTTCATAGGTTTCTGCTCATCTTAAAAAGATATAATACCAACTTTTTCAGGGGGATCTTAAACCAATTTATAAGCTTTGAGGGTTGCAATTTTTAATTCCAGTATTCTGGGATTTGACAGTCATTCCATACTCAGCCTGTTCAGGGATTTCAAGCCTTAGGATAAATGGTGTCCCATTTTGCTTTTGTCATTATAGATAGAAGTACTCTTGTCTTTTTGGTCTGTATTTACACAAGTATACTATACTCTTTGATTGTTTTGGCTACTCTTAAGGGGGCCCTTGATCAGGGCGTTATTTCCTTTTTGCTGTAGTAGATATTTGATGGTCATGGTGGCTTCAGCCAATCATATATGGCTTGGCTGAAAATACTTAGCTAACTTAGAAACAGTTCTTAAAAACAATATTTATTATTCCCCTTTGGGTAGCTCTTCTCCATTGATAAGGCTTAGAAGTGAAATTATAAACCAGTTTGTAACCACCTAATAGGTATGTTTTATATGAAATCTGACAGACTTTGTGAACTTTCTCTTTTGTTCCTTGATCAGGCTATTAAAAAAAAAGTGTTTCCTAGTATCCTCTTTTTAAAATATATTTTATTTTTTCCCTTTACTTTTCTAGAGGTAAAAGTAAGATTTGTGGGTATATAATTAGACTGAATCTAATGTCCTGCCACTTCAGCATTCTGTGTCTCAATGGAAAAGTGACTAAAGATTCGAAAACTTGCAAGTTTTTTTTTTTAATGGATTCTTCTGAATGATAACTATTAACTCAATTCTTTCAGCATCACAGGATGCCTTTCATTGAACCTTTAGATTTAAAAATGATCAGTTAGCTCATCCTTAATTTGGTCCTTGCTTGTTTGTGCTTGATTTTCTACCCAAACAATTATTTGTTTGTTTTTTGGAAAAGAAAATCATCTCTGTCTTTAGGGGGTGCAAGTTACTGTGTTGGTAATGGTCTTCTGAATATCCTAGATGACTAAATATTCCTATGTGACTGCTAAATTTGATATTTTATGTAAGATAAGAGTGTCCCCAAAGTCTTAAAAATGCAGTTTTAAGCTTAAATGACTTCAGAAGTATAAATGCTACAGACTTGGAAAAAGTGTTTGGAAGTTTAATTATTTAAATTTCTTTTATACTCATATATTTTTGTGAATTTTGAATAATTAAAAAAATTTTTTTTGTTTTGGTCCTTTTGGTTGAAGATGGCAAGCATTGAAGAAAAAGATAACTGCCCTCTGTTAGCTGAAATCAAGTTCATAATGACAGTAAAAGGAAAATTCACTTCCTATTATAAGAAGGAGGCTCCCCACAGACATTTGATTTACAACTGGATGAAAAAGTTAAGGACACTGGGCTTGGTTTATGACAAGCCTAGATCTGAGAGATTCCAGCAAGGAAGAGATTGTGGGTAAAATGGAGACAGTGTTGTCACAGAGTCCCCAGAATATGCACTGCACATCTGCTGAATAAAATATTCCCAAAACCACAGGCTACAGAATTCTAACAGTGAAACTCCAAAGCATGCCTACCTGTTCAAATGCTATGAAAAGATTACTGTGCTAAGTTAGACTTCTGTCAACTAATGAAGTGAAAATTTGAAAATTCCAATTATATTCTTGACAGTTTGACCTTTTCTGATGAAGCAACTTTTCATTTAAGTGACAGTATTATTTATCATGTGTTAGTTGCTGTATTTAGTGTACAGAACAGCCTTAGGAAGTTTGGCAACACAAGAATCCTCAAAAGCTAACATTTGGTGTGCCATTAGGAAGTCTTGAATTATTGGCCCTCCCTTTTTATTGAGATATAATCCACATACCATGAAATTCACCCTGTTAGGGTATACAATCAGTGGGTTTTAATATACTTACATAAAGTTTGCAACCATCACCACTATCTAATTTAGAACATTTTTTTTTTTTAGAACATTTTTATCATCCCCAAAAGAAATCCCATATGCATTAGTAGTCACTCCTCATTTCTCCCTCCCTCCAGCACCTGGCAGCTAATCTCCTTTTTGTCTCCATGGATTTGTCCAGTTTGTACATTTCATATAAATGAAATTATACAATATGTGGCTTTTTGTGTCTTTTGACCCTTTCTTTTTGAAAACTCTGTACTAAGATAAATCTCACTTAGTAGTGCTTTAAAATTTTTTCATTTCCACATTGCAGTGATTATTAAATTATACCATTTTTCAAAAGGACAAAGTACCCGTTATTATGCAGTGTGCATGCCATTTATTTATTTATTTTAATTTTATGGAAGTATAGTTTATTTACAATGTGTTAATCTCTACTGTACAACAAAGGACTTGCATGACAATTTTTGCATGACACTTTCTCAGACTAGTGGATCAGTAGAGGAGGTCATCTTGCTTGCCCTCTTCCATCACCTGTTATATCTCCAGTGGAGACTTTTTTGTGAGGTCATGTCAAAACTATTATATATGCATCAAAACCTTTTTCTTTGGATGATTTCAAGACTAGAATTACAAATGCAGTTCTTTTAATCACTGAACCAGCTGTGGGCTATATGTATGGATGTATATGTGTGTATTTGTGTGTATACCAACAAGTGTTTCCTAGCTCTGACCCCTGAGAGGGCCTAGAAACAGTGACGATCTAGCAGCAGTGAGCATACTTGTGTCCACATCTTGGTTTCAAAATGTTATTCATCACTAAAAGCAATCAGGTCTCCTTAGGTAAATGGCTTGTGCTGGAAAGCAATGAAGTGTTGAGAGAATGAAAAAACCATGTCAAAAGTAAACACAAGCCAACTTGAAGAAGCTCTACCCATCAAATCAGTAACATTTTGAATATCAAAATGATGATAGATTGAACTCATTGAATAAATTGAAATCCATGCGTATATACTGATATAAGTAAGTGAATAAGTAAATAAATGGGGTTGAAGGGAAGACTCCAACTTACAGTAAAATGCCAGCTAATAAATCTAAATAAATATTGGAATTAGAAAATCACCTTTGGCAGCCCTCATAGTAATAAACTAATTTAGGCAAAATCATCAATGGGTACTGTAACTAGCAAGTGAAATTTTGATGAGAAGCATGATTTTTGCAGTTTCAAATATCTCCCTATAAATACTTACTAATTACTTTTTAATAATTACAAAATACTAACTTTACTGACGGAAAGCATGGCAAGTATCATTTTAACCAGATGATGGAATTTACCAGCCTTAGTAAGAGGACAAGTCAACATTGTATGCCTCTGACATAATGAACCTAGAACAACACAGCATCAAATTTATGGTATTCTTGCCAAAAAAAAATGCATAGGCCACATCTCATCACAGAGGAACATCAGAAAAATTCCATTTGAGGGACATTCTATAAAGTAACCAACATGTATGCTTTAGAAATGTCAAGGTCGTGAAAGACAAGGAAAGACTGAGGAGGTCTTTCAGATTGAAGGGGACCAAAGAGACGTGACAGTGAAATGCAAAACATAATCCTGTATTGGATCCTGGACATTGTTGGAACACTTGGTGAAATTTGAATTGGGTCTCTGGTTTAAATGGTAAAATCGTGTTGATATTAATTTGATTTTGGTGATTGTACTGTGGTTATGTAGGACAGTATCCTTGGTTTTAGGGAATATATACTGAAATATTTAGGGGTAATGGAACATCACGTCTGCAAATTAATTTCAAATGTTCAGAAAAAATTTGTGTGTGTATGAGAGAATGTTAGTTGTATGAGGTAAAGCGTTAACCATTGGGAAATCTGGATTGAGGATGTATAAGAGTTCTTTGTACTATTCTTCAGCTTTTCTATTAGTTTTGTTTCACAATACAGTTTTCAAAAAAGTCCTGAAGTTGATTACCAATATCCCGGTTCACATTGGATGCTCTGTTTACTGAGAAAACAGTTTTCTTTAAATGATCAGATTGATGTACAAATGAATTTGAATACTTATACAAAATAGATGAATGGAAAATTATGCCTTGAATATATGAAGGTTGACATGAGACTTTTGATTTTTTTAAAATCTTAAAATACCCTATATTCCACACTGCATAAATCATTTCTAAACAGGGATGCATTAAGGAAAAATAGCATCCTCAAGGACAAAACACCCCAGGCATTCATCCCCTGACCTAAAGAAATGACAGACCTTGAAGCAACTTCAAAGCTGCAAAAATAACTGGCCCTGACATGTACCAGGTGGGGGAAATACTTCCTGCAAACTTGAAATAAATGCTTAGTCTTTAAAGAGAACAAAAGAAAAAGTAGTGTCATATTTCATAAATAGAATTTAACCGTTGAAGAGTTCACATTATTCATTTGTGATTTTGTTTTTAGTTCAGAAAAGCTGATAAAGTTAAATCAAACTTATTTTTATATCCATTCTTCCCCTTTTCAGTGTTTAGGGGAACCAGAAGCTTTTAAAATATTCGTTGCTTCCCCCAAGTGTCAGTGAAAGTCTGTTGGATGCTTTCATTTCAGTGCCATTAGGTCCAAACAAGTTAAATTTCATTTTATATCCCTTAGTTTGGTATTCATGGTCTTCTATAGTTTAGTGGTAACCTGTCTAACTTTCCTTAACTTTACTACCCTGTAGAAGTCATCTCAAGAACATACTCTTATTTGTTTTATCATGAAAAAAAATCTTCGGCTCTAATTACATGTGGTTTTCGCACCTCTTTTCTTTTCTGAATGTTTGGTGCCCATCTGACAAAATACATTGTGGGTTCCACTTCTTCCTGGAAGCTGTTTCTAATCACTGTTGTTCTATGGTGATTTCTATGCTTAAGAAATCTTGTAGCTTGTTTGTTAAAGCCTTTTCTTTGACTTTTAATCATATATTTCCTATAAAATCTTCTGCATTTTTGTTTTACTGTGTCTGTACCTTTTGTCTTCTCAATTAATTTGGTAAACACCCAAAGAGGACATATTATATTTATACCTCACAATCGTCTTAAGAGCATCTAACTGTATTTTTTTGTTGTTGGTGGTGTTGGATTATTATTTTTTTAAGTTTATTGTATTTTTGGCTGCGTTGGGTCTTCATTGCTGCGCACGGGCTTTCTCTAGTTGTGGCGAGCGGGGGGCTACTCTTAGTTGAGGTGTGCGGGCTTCTCATTGTGGTGGCTTCTCTTGTTGCAGAGCATGGGCTCTAGGCGCGTGGGCTTCAGTAGTTGTGGCACGTAAGCTCAGTAGTTGTGGTACACAGGCTTAGTTGCTCGTGGCATGTGGGATCTTCCTGGACCAGGGATTGAACCCGTGTCCCCTGCATTGGTAGGCAGATTCTTAACCACTGCGCCACGAGGGAAGTCCTGTTGAAGTACTTTTTAATGTACACGATTATCCTTTTAGCCCTTAGTACCTAATATGGATATAAATCTTTTTAAATTGGCATTTATTATTGTTTCCTGGAATCTGTTGATAATTAAAATGATTTAAAAAAGTGAATTGCAGTAGGTGTATTTTTTCCTCTGGGAATAATTGGAAATAATAGCATAAAAGAGAATGGAGAAAATTATCTTTTACAAAGGAAGTTATCATTTCTTAACATTCTGTTCACTTTAAAGAATACCCAAATACAGATTAAACGTATCAGTGGAAGAAACTGTTACAATTTTCTTTAGGTAATATAATATAGCACTTGTCTTTATAATAGAGTACAGAATATAAAATGTTTTAAAGAAAGCAAACTACTCATGCTTAGGTGTATACTAGGATAACAAGAGTTAAGAAAGAAAGAATACGTTGGGGATAGGTTAAAAAAGGGCAACTAGAAATTTAGACGATTATAAAAAATATTCATTACTTTTTCAAATGGGTGCCGTTTATTTGAACAGATAATTCACACGTGGGTATTTGGTTTTAGGGAACCAAAACATTATGCCAGCGTTTTGCTTTTAAAATATTTTGGGCCTTTGGGCTTTAATGTTACCTAAGATCAGTGTGGCCAATATTCATTGCCATTATAGTAGTTACATTTTTGACCAGATTTTTTAAATATCTAAAACTTTTACCATGAGAAACTTCTTATTCCTCTTTCTACTGTTAGTTATTTTTGAAAAGTAATAATAGGCATCTGTAAACTCACTGTTGGGGGGCAAAAAAACCCCAATAACTTTGGCAACAACAAACATCTTAATGTTATATTGCTGAGGTTCATTCATATTGTTGCATGTCACTGTGGTTCATTTGTTTCAACTGCTGTATAGTATTCTCTTTGAATATTCCATAATTTATTCCTTTATTCTCCTGTTGACAGACATTTGGGTTGTTTGTTTCCAGGTTTTTGGTATTCTGAAGCAGTCAAGTGAGTACAATCAAGTACATATTCTTTTTTTTTTTTTTTTTTTTTTTTTGCGGTACGCGGGCCTCTCACTGCTGTGGCCTCTCCCGTTGCGGAGCACAGGCTCCGGACACACGGGCTCAGCGGCCACGGCTCACGGGCCTAGCCGCTCCGCGGCATGTGGGATCTTCCCGGACCAGGGCACGAACCTGTGTCCGTTGCATCGGCAGGCAGAGTCTCAACCACTGCGCCACCAGGGAAGCCCTCAAACATACTTCTAAGGCCACCGTCATTTGAGATCTCAAGTAGTTGATCCTCTTCTAGCACAGACAAAGTCGATTTCACCTGGCTTACTCACAAATTGGTCAAGGATCCATTCCTTCCCCGTTCGGGGGTCTTGTGTGGTTGGGACGTAATGCTCAAACTCTTTGGAAAGCATGACAGGTGATCATGCACCAGCTGGGAGAAAGAAGGCCCTGGCTCAGTCTCTTTCTAAATCTCTGCTAGTTCTTGAAACATGTCAAAAATCTCAATGTTCACTCGTGCCCCCCATAAATCCAGTTTGGCTTTGAATGCAGCCACTTTATCTGCCAACTTGAACACAGTTGTTGTTCTCCCCTGAAGTGACAGATTGAGTTTGTTGAGCAGGTTGAATATGTCACACAAGTAAGCAAGTTTTGCGACCCATTCTGTATCACTAAAATGTGCTGCCAGTGGTGACTCTTTTTCTAAAATCTCTGGAGCTGCTCTCATAACTCAAAAACTCTGGCCAGCGACCTACCTTTAGAAAGCCATCTCACTTCTGTGTATAAGAGAAGACATGTGTGCTCTGGGTCCATCTCCTCACAGAGCTGCACGAACAGACGTGAGTTAAGGGCATGTACTTTAATGTGGTTGATAATTTTAATCACATCCTGCAAAACGTAGTTAAGTCCAGGTGACATTGTTCGGCTAGCCAGCATTTCTCTATGGATGACACAGTGCATAGACTCACATTCAGAAGCGACCTCTTTGACCTGAGTAGTGAAACCAGAAAGCTGTCCAGTCATGGCAGCTGCTCCGTCCGTGCATATACCGACACAAAATGACCAATCAGTTTTCTTGATATGTAATCATTCAAAGACTTGAATAGTTCTGCAGCTGTGGTGTTGGTTGGCAACAAAGGTACACATGACATATCCTCATACACATCCTCCTGAGAAATGCATCGCACACACACACACAAAAAGTATTGTTGCCTTGTTGTCAACATCGGTAGACTTGTCAACCTGGATTGCATACCACAGTGACTCATTACTCCTCTCTAACGATTGCGCCTCAGTATCCTCTGCTGTTTCATCAATTCGTCTGTTATGGTGCTAGCTGAAAGAGGAACATGTGCCACCTTTTGAACTGCAGCCTCTCCTAAAAGTTCACTACAGATGTCCTTAGCAGCAGGTAGGATCAACTCTTCACCAATAGTAAAGGGCTTCTTAGCTTTAGCAATGTGATTAGCCACTAAGAATGATGCTCTCAGTGATGATGTGCAGACACATTTGATGAAGTGGTGGCCTTCAATAATTGCATGTGTTCTTCATGTTCACAGTTTTTCCTTGTGTAAAACTCCAAAGCCTTGTGTTTTAATTCAGGGTGCTTGGTCTCCATGTGGCGAAGCGGTTTTGAAGGTTTCATGGCTTCATTGGATAGCCTGTTGCCATGTATTATACAAAGCAGGCTTGGAGAGTGTGAATCACCTGTTGCAATGAATCTGTAATTTAAGTAGGATGCTTGCTCTTTTCTTTTCTTTTTAATTATTTATTTATTTTTGGTTGCGTTGGGTCTTTGTTGCTGTGTGTGGGCTTTCTCTAGTTGCGTCGAGCGGGGGCTACTCTTTGTTGTGGTGCGTGGGCTTCTCATTGCGGTGGCTTCTCTTGTTGTGAAGTATGGGCTCTAGGCGTGCGAGCTTCAGTAGTTGTGGCACGCAGGCTCAGTAGTTGTGGCTTGTGGGCTCTAAAGCGCAGGCTCAGTAGTTGTGGCACATGGGCTTAGTTGCTCCACAGCGTGTGGGATCTTCCCGGATCAGGGATCAAGCTTGTGTTCCCTGCATTGGTAGGCGGACTCTTAACCACCGCGCCACCAGGAAATCCTGGTGTTTTCTTTTAAATGCAGCTTTCATTTTGTTGGCAGTCTTAGAGAGTCTTCTGCTGTCTCATCATTGGGTCTTTCCTCCTTTTCCAAGAAGTTCTCCAGCGACGTTTGTTTTTTACTCATTTTGGCTAGGGTTAACTTGTAGGCTTACCAGAACTGTGTGACAAGACAAGTGTGCAGTGTGGGAAAAAGGCACGGACAGAAGTGGGAAATAAAATAATGGGCGGGCCATGTGTGGACTAAATTAAGTGTCGGATTCTGACTTAAAGCCTGCCACCAGATGCAACTGTACAATTGAAGTACATCAACTCACTTGCCACTATAAAGCCTTCTGCCAGATGCAGCTTAATTGTCACTTGCCACTCACTGATAGGGTTTTGATATGAGTCTGCAAGCAATTGATTCTTATGGTCTCTCTGCAGTCAAACCTCACTGCTAATGATAATCTGTATTTTCAGCCTCTCTGCAGTGCTAGCATCACCGCCTCAGCTCCACCTCAGATCATCAGGCATTAAGATTCTCCAAAGGAGTGTGCTACCTAGTTCCGTTGCATGCACAGTTTGCAGTAGGGTTTGCTCTCCTCTGAGAATCTAATGCCACTGCTGATCTGACAGGAGGCACAGCTCAGGTGGTAATGCGAGCGATGGGGAGCGGCTATAAATACAGATGAAGCTTCGCTCGCTCGCCTGCTGCTCACCTCCTGCTTTGTGGCCAGGTTCCTAACAGGCCACGGACTGGTTGGGGACCCTGACCATAGAGGGTGGAGATAGAAGCCAGAGTGCAGGAGCTGAGAGTGAGTATGAAATGGAGGATGTGGAGAAAACTCTTTCAAGAGTTGTTTTTGAAAATGGAGAGTGGTGGTAATTAGGAGTAGAGAAAGGTTTTTTGTTTTGCTTCTTAAAATGGGAGACACTTAAACATAGTTCTGTTCGGAAGGTGTAAGGTACAGAGAGAAAGGACCCACACGTGAGAATATAAGAGAAACCAGTTTAATTTTGACAGAACCAAGTTTTATGGAAGACAAAGAGGGAGAGAAGGCATTTGTAAATGCCTTGATGTTTAGGGCAGAACACAGATTCAGAAGGTGCTGCAGGAAAGGTCTGGCATGGAGAGGAGCAGTGGGAGATAGTGCAGGAAACAAGAACTGAGAGAGTGCACCTTCACTGCATAATTAACAGCCGGATTTCACATCTCCCAGCATTTGGAACAACAAATTGGAACCTTGGGTATAAGCAGCATTTAGTGTGGGGTTGTTCTTATGTCTGCTTTCTAATTCCTAATGATTTATAAGAATATCTAGTTTTTGGGTTTTTTTTTTAACATCTTAATTGGAGTATAATTGCTTTACAATGGTGTGTTGGTTTCTGCTTTATAGGAAAGTGAATCAGCTATACATATACATATATCCCCATATCTCCTCCTTGCGTCTTCCTCCCACCCTCCCAACCCACCCCTCTAGGTGGTCACAAAGCACCGAGCTGAGCTGATCTCCCTGTGCTATGCGGCTGCTTCCCACTAGCTATCTAGTTTACATTTGGTAGTATACATAAGCCCATAACACTCTTTCACTTCGTCCCAGCTTACCCTTCCCCCTCCCCGTGTCCTCAAGTCCATTCTCTACATCGGCGTCTTTATTCCTGTCCTGCCCCTAGGTTCTTCAGAGGCTTTTATTTTAGATTCTATATATATGTGTTAGTATAAGGTATTTATTTTTCTCTTTCTGACTTTCTTCACTGTATGACAGTTTCTAGGTCCATCCACCTCACTACAAATAACTCAATTTCGTTTCTTTTTATGGTTGAGTAATATTCCATTGTATATATGTGCCACATCTACTTTATCCATTCATCTGTTTATGGACACTTAGGTTGCTTCCATGTCCTGGCTATTATAAATAGAGCTGCAAGGAACATTGTGGTACATGACTCTTTTTGAATTATGGTTTTCTCAGGGTATATGCCTAGTAGTGAGATTGCTGGGTCGTATGGTAGTTCTATTCTTAGTTTTTTAAGGAACCTCCATAGTGTTCTCCTTAGTAGCTGTATCAATTTACATTCCCACCAACAGTGCAAGAGGGTTCCCTTTTCTCCACACCCTCTCCAGCATTTATTGTTTGTAGATTTTTTGATGATGGCCATTCTGACTGCTGTGAGGTGATACCTCATTGTAGTTTTGATTTGCATTTCTGTAATGATTAGTGAGGTTGAGCATTCTTTCATGTGTTTGTTGGCAATCTGTATATCTTCTTTGGAGAAATGTCTAGTTAGGTCTTCTGCCCATTTTTGTATTGGGTTGTTTGTTTTTTGATATTCAGCTACATGAGATGCTTGTAAATTTTGGAGATTAATCCTTTGTCAGTTGCTTCATTTGCAAATATTTTCTCCTATTCTGAGGGTTGTCTTTTCATCTTTTTTTTTTTTAACATCTTTATTGGAGTATAATTGCTTTACAATGGTGTGTTATTTTCTGCTTTATAACAAAGTGAATCAGTTATACATATACATATGTTCCCATATCTCTTCCCTCTTGCGTCTCCCTCCCTCCCACCCTCCCTATCCCACCCCTCTAGGTGGTCACAAAGCACCGAGCTGATCTCCCTGTGCTATGCGGCTGCTTCCCACTAGCTATCTGTTTTACGTTTGGTAGTGTATATATGTCCATGCCACTCTCTCACTTTGTCACAGCTTACCCTTCCCCCTCCCCATATCCTCGAGTCCATGCTCTAGTAGCTCTGTGTCTTTATTCCCGTCTTACCCCTAGATTCTTCATGACCTTTTTTTTTCTTAGATTCCATATATATGTGTTAGCATATGGTATTTATTTTTCTCTTTCTGACTTACTTCACTCTGTATGACAGACTCTAGGTCCATCCACCTCACTACGAATAGCTCAATTTCATTTCTTTTTATGGCTGAGTAATATTCCATTGTATATATGTGCCACATGTTCTTTATCCATTCATCTGTTGATGGATACTTAGGTTGCTTCCATGTCCTGGCTATTGTAAATAGAGCTGCAGTGAACATTGTAGTACATGCATCTTTTTGAATTATGGTTTTCTCAGGGTATATGCACAG
Source organism: Grampus griseus (assembly GCF_964374135.1). NCBI lineage: Eukaryota > Metazoa > Chordata > Mammalia > Artiodactyla > Delphinidae > Grampus > Grampus griseus. The sequence goes on along the minus strand of NC_139009.1, from coordinate 52,827,157 downwards.
TAGTGGGATTGCTGGGTCGTATGGTAGTTCTATTTTTAGTTTTTTAAGGAACCTCCATACTGTTCTCCATAGTGGCTGTATCAATTTACATTCCCACCAACAGTGCAAGAGTGTACCCTTTTCTCCACACCCTGTCCAGCATTTGTTGTTTCTAGATTTTTTGATGATGACCATTCTGACCGGTGTGAGATGATATCTCATTGCAGTTTTGATTTGCATTTCTCTAATGATTAATGATGTTGAGCATTCTTTCATGTGTTTGTTGGCAATCTGTATATCTTCTTTGGAGAAATGTCTGTTTATGTCTTCTGCCCATATTTGGATTGGGTTGTTTGTTTTTTTGATATTGAGCTGCATGAGCTGCTTGTATATTTTGGAGATTAATCCTGTGTCATTTGCTTCATTTGCAAATATTTTCTCCCATTCTGATGGTTATCTTTTGGTCTTGTTTATGGTTTCCTTTGCTGTGCAAAAGCTTTTAAGTTTCATTAGGTCCCATTTGTTTATTTTTGTTTTTATTTCCATTTCTCTAGGAGGTGGATCAAAAAAGGATCTTGCTGTGATTTATGTAACAGAGTGTTCTGCCTATGTTTTTCTCTAAGAGTTTGATAGCTTCTGGCCTTACATTTAGGTCTTTAATCGATTTTGAGTTCATTTTTGTGTATGGTGTTAGGGAGTGTTCTAATTTCATTCTTTTACATATAGCTGTCCAGTTTTCCCAGAAGCACTTATTGAACAGGCTGTCTTACCTCCATTGTATATTCTTGCCTCATTTATCAAAAATAAGGTGACCGTATGTGCATGGGTTTATCTCTGGGCTTTCTATCCTATTCTGTTGATCTATCTTTCTGTTTTTGTGCCAGTACCATACTGTCTTGATTACTGTAGCTTTGTAGTATAGTCTTAAGTCCAGGAGCCTGATTTCTCCAGCTCCGTTTTTCTTTCTCAAGATTGCTTTGGCTATTCAGGGTCTTTTGTGTTTCCATACAAATTGTGAAATTATTTGTTCTAGTTCTGTGAAAAGTTTGATAGGGATTGCATTGAATCTGTGGATTGCTGTGGGTAGTATAGTCATTTACAAAATGTTGATTCTTCCAATCCAGGAACATGGTGTATCTCTTCATCTGTTTGTATCATCTTTAATTTCTTTCATCAGTGTCTTATAGTTTTCTGTGTATAAGTTCTTTTGTCTCCTTAGGTAGGTTTATTCCTAGATATTTTATTCTTTTTGTTGCAGTGGTAAATGGGAGTGTTTCCTTAATTTCTCTTTCAGATTTTTCATCATTAGTATATAGGAATGCAAAAGATTTCTGTGCATTAATTTTGTATCCTGCTACTTTACCAAATTCAGTGATTAGCACTAGCAGTTTTCTGGTAGCGTTTTTAGGATTCTCTATGTATAGTATCATGTCATCTGCAAACAGTGATGGCTTTACTTCTTCTTTTCCAATTTAGATTCCTTTTATTTCTTTTTCTTCTCTGATTGCTGTGGCTAAAACTTCCAAAACTATGTTGAATAATAGTGGTGAGAGTGGGCAACCTTGTCTTGTTCTTCATCTGAGAGGAAATGTTTTCAGTTTTTCAGCATTGAGAACAATGTTGGCTGTGGGTTTGTCATACATGACCTTTATTATGTTGAGGAGAGTTCCCTCTATGCCTACTTTCTACAAAGTTTTTGTCATAAATGGGTGTTGAATTTTGTCAAAAGCTTTCTCTGCATCTATTGAGATGATCATATTGTTTTTCTCCTTCAGCTTGTTAATATGGTTTATCACATTGATTGATTTGCGTATATTGAAGAATCCTTGCATTCCTGGAATAAACCCCACTTGAGCAGGGTGTATGATCCTCTTAATGTGCTGTTGGATTCTGTTTGCTAGTATTTTGTTGAGGATTTTTGCATCTGTGTTAGTCAGTGATATTGGCCTGTAGTTTTCTTTCTTTGTGACATCTTTGTTTGGTTTTGGTATCAGGATGATGGTGGCTTTATAGAATGATTTTGGGAGTGTTCCTCCCTCTGCTGTATTTTGGAAGATTTTGAGAAGGATAGGTGTTAGCTCTTCTCTAAATGTTTGATATAATTTGCCTGTGAAGCCATCTGGTCCTGGGCTTTTGTTTGTTGGAAGATTTTTTAATCACAGTTTCAATTTCAGTGCTTGTGATTGGTCTGTTCATATTTTCTATTTCTTCCTGGTGCAGTCTTGGCAGGTTGTGCGTTTCTAAGAATTTGTCCATTTCTTCCAGGTTGTCCATTTTATTGTCATAGAGCTGCTTGTAGTAATCTATCATGATCATTTGTATTTCTGTCGTGTCAGTTGTTACTTCTCCTTTTTCATTTCTAATTCTATTGATTTGAGTCTTCTCCCTTTTTTTCTTGATGAGTCTGGCTAATGGTTTATCAATTTTGTTTATCTTCTCAAACAACCGGCTTTTAGTTTTCTTGAGCTTTGCTGTCGTTTCCTTCATTTCTTTATCATTTATTTCTGATCTGATTTTTATGATTTCTTTCGTTCTGCTAATCTTGTTTTTTTTTGTTCTTCTTCCTCTAATTGCTTTAGATGCAAGGTTAGGCTGTTTATTTGAAATGTTTCCTGTTTCTTAAGGTAGGATTGTATTGCTATAAACTTCCCTCTTAGAACTGCTTTTGCTGCATCCCGTAGGTTTTGGGTCGTCGTGTCTCCATTATCATTTGTTTCTAGGTATTTTTTGATTTCGTCTTTGATTTCTTCAGTGATCACTTGGTTATTAAGTAGTGTATTGTTTAGCCTCCATGTGTTTGTATTTTTTACAGATCTTTTCCTGTAATTGATATCTAGTCTCATAGCATTGTGGTCAGAAAAGATACTTGATACGATTTCAATTTTCTTAAATTTACCAAGGCTTGATTTGTGACCCAAGATATGATCTATCCTGGAGAATGTTCCATGAGCACTTGAGAAATATGTTTATACTGTTGTTTTTGGGTATAATGTCCTATAAATATCAAGTAAGTCCATCTTGTTTAATGTGTCATTTAAACCTTGCATTTCCTTATTTATTTTCATTTTGGATGATATGTCCATTGGTGAAAGTGGGGTGTTAAAGTCCCCTACTATGACTGTGTTACTGTCGATTTCCCCTTTTATTGCTGTTAGAATTTGCCTTATGTATTGAGGTGCTCCTATGTTGGGCCCATAAATACTTACAATTGTTATATCTTCTTGCATCAATCCCTTGATGATTATGTAGTGTCCTTCTTTGTCTCTTGTAATAGTCTTTATTTTAAAGTTTATTTTGTCTGATAAGAGAATTGCTACTCCAGGTTTCTTTTGATATCCATTTGCGTGGAATATCTTTTTCTATCCCCTCACTCTCAGTCTGTGTGTCCCTAGGTCTGAAGTGGGTCTCTTGTAAACAGCAGGTCTTGTTTTTGTATCCATTCAGTGAGTCTGTGTCTTTTGGTGAGAGCATTTAATCCATTTACATTTAAGGTAATTATCGATATATATGTTCCTATTCCCATTTTCTTAATTGTTTTGGGTTTGTTATTGTAGGTCTTTTCCTTCTCTTGTGTTTCCTGCTTGGAGAAGTGTCTTTAGCATTTGTTGTAAAACTGGTTTGGTGGTGCTGAACTCTCTCGGCTTTTGCTTGTCTGTAAAGATTTTAATTTCTCTATCAAATCTGAATGAGAATCCTTGCTGGGTAGAGTAATCTTGGTTGTAGGTTTTTCTCCTTCATCACTTTAAATATGTCCTGCCAGTCCCTTCTGGCTTGCAGAGTTTCTGCTGAAAGATCAGCTGTTAACCTTATGGGGATTCCCTTGTGTGTTATTTGTTGTTTTCCCCTTGCTCCTTTTAATATGTTTTCTTTGTATTTAATTTTTGATAGTTTGATTAATATGTGTCTTGGCGTGTTTATCCTGTATGGGACTCTCTGTGCTTCCTGGACTTGATTAACTATTTCCTTTCCCGTATTAGGGAAGTTTTTAACTATAATCTCTTCAAGTATTTTCTCAGTCCCTTTCTTTTTCTCTTCTTCTTCTGGGACCTCTCTGATTCGAATGTTGGTGTGTTTAATGTTGTCCCAGAGGTCTCTGAGACTGTCCTCAGTTCTTTTCATTCTTTTTCTTTATTCTGCTCTGCAGTAGTTATTTCCACTATTTTATCTTCCAGGTCACTTATCTGTTCTTCTGCCTCAGTTATTCTGCTATTGATTTCTTCTAGAGAATTTTAAATTTTATTTACTGTGCTGTTCATCATTTTTTGTTTGCTCTTTAGTTTTTCTAGGTCCTTGTTAAACGTTTGTTTTATTTTGTCTATTTCCAAGATTTTGGATTATCTTTACTATCATTATTCTGAATTCTTTTTCAGGTAGACTGCCTATTTCCTCTTCATTTATTAGGTCTGGTGGGTGTTTACCTTGCTCCTTCATCTGCTGTGTGTTTTGCTGTCTTCTCATTTTGCTTAACTTACTGTGTCTGGGGTCTCCTTTTTGCAGGCTGCAGGTTCGTAGTTCCTGTTGTTTGTGGTGTCTGTCCGCAGTGGCTAAACTAAGGTTGGTTCAGTGGGTTGTGTAGGCTTTCTGGTGGAGGGGACTAGTGCCTGTGTTCTGGTGGATGAGGCTGGATCTTGTCTTTCTGGTGGGCAGGTCCACATCTGGTGGTGTGTTTTGGGGTGTCTGTGGCCTTAATTTGATTTTAGGCAGCCTCTCTGCTAATGGATGGTACTGTGTTCCTGTTTTGCTAGTTGTTTTGCATAGGGTGTCCAGCACTGTAGCTAGCTGGTCGTTGAGTGAAGCTGGGTCTTGGCATTGAGATGCAGATCTCTGGGAGATTTTCACCCTTTGATATCACATGGAGCTGGGAGGTGTCTTGTGGACCAGTGTCCTGAAGTTGGCTCTCCCACCTCAGAGGCAGAGCACCAACTCCTGGCTGGAGCACCAAGAGCCTTTCATCCACACGGCTCAGAAGAAAAGGGAGAAGAAATAGAAAGAAAAAGCGAAAGAGGATAAAATAAAATAAAGTAAAATAAAATAAAGTTATTAAAATAAAAAATAATTATTAAGAAAAAAATTTTAAAAGTAAAAGACAAACAAAAAATGGATGGACAGACCCCTAGGATAAATGGTGAAAGCAAAGCTATACAGACAAAATCACACACAGAAGCATATACATACACACTCACAAAAAGAGAAAAAGGTGAAAAGATAATGTATCTTTGCTCTCAGAGTCCACCTCCTCAATTTGGGATGATTCGTTGCCTATTCAGGTATTCCACAGATGCAGGGTACATCAAGTTGACTGTGGAGAGTTCATCCACTGCTCCTGAGGCTGCTGGGAGAGATTTCCCTTTCTCTTCTTTGTTCGCACAGTTCCCGGGGTTCAGCTTTGGGTTTGGACCCACCTCTGCGTGTAGGTCACCTGAGGGCATCTGTTCTTTGCTCAGACAGTACGGGGTTAAAGGAGCAGCTGATTCAGGCACTCTGGCTCACTCAGGCCGAGGGGAGGGAAGGGTTCGGATGCCTGGTGAGCCTGCAGTGGCAGAGGCCGGCGTGACGTTGCACCAGCCTGAGGCACACCGTGCGTTCTCCCAGGGAAGTTGTCCCTGGATCACGGGACCCTGGCAGTGGCGGGCTGCACAGACTCCTGGGAGGAGAGGTGTGGATAGTGACCTGTGCTTGCAGACAGGCTTCTTGGCGGCAGCAGCAGCAGCATCCTCAGCATTTCATGCCCGTGTCTGGGTTCTGCGCCGATAGCCGCGGCTCGCGCCTGTCTCTGGAGCTCCTTGAAGCGGCGCTCTTACAGCCCTCTCCTCGCGCACCAGGAAACAAAGAGGGAAGAAAAAGTCTCTTGCCTCTTCGGCAGGTCCAGACTTTTTCCTGGATTCCCTCCCCGCTAGCCGTGGCGCACTAGCCCCCTTCAGGCTGTGTTTACACTATCAACCCCAGTCCTCTCCCTGGGATCCGAGCGAAGACCGAGACTCAGCTCCCAGCCCCTGCCCATCCCGGCGGTGAGCAGACAAGCCACTTGGGCTGGTGAGTGCTGGTCAGCACCGATCCTCCATGCGAGAATCTCTCCGCTTTGCCCTCCACACCCCTGTTGCTGCGCTCTCCTCCGTGACTCTGAAGCTCCCCGCCGTCCGCCACCTCAGTCTCTGCCCGCAAAGGGGCTTCCTAATGTGTGTAAACCTTTCCTCCTTCACAGCGCCCTCCCACTGGTGCAGGTCCCGTCCCTATTCTTTGTCTCTGTTTTTTCTTTTTTCTTTTGCCCTACCCAGGTACGTGGGGAGTTTCTTGCCTTTTGGGAGGTCAGAGGTCTTCTGCCAGCGTTCAGTAGCTGTTCTATAGGAGCAGTTCCACCTGTAGGTGTAGTTCTGATGTATCTGTGGGGAGGAAGGTGATCTCCGAGTCTTACTCTTGCGCCATCTTGAAGCTATCTCTCTACTCTTTTTTTTTTTTTTTTTTTTTGCGGTACGCAGGCCTCTCACTGTTGTGGCCTCTCCCATTGCGGAGCACAGGCTCTGGACGCGCAGGCTCAACGGCCATGGCTCATGGGCCTAGCCGCTCCGCGGCATGTGGGATCTTCCTGGGCCAGGGCACGAACCTGTGTCCTCTGCATCGGCAGGCGGACTCTCAACCACTGCGCCACCAGGGAAGCCCCTCTCTCTCTACTCTTTTTTTTTTTTTTTTTTTTAAGAAGATGTTGGTGGTAGGAGTTTATTAATTAATTTATTTTTGCTGTGTTGGGTCTTTTTTCCTGTGCGAGGGCTTTCTCTAGTTGTGGGAAGCGGAGACCACTCTTCATCACGGTTACTGGCCTCTCACTGTCGCGGCCTCCGTTGTTGTGGAGAGCAGGCTCAGTAGTTGTGGCTCACAGGCCTAGTTGCTCTGCGGCATGTGGAATCCTCCCAGACCAGGGCTCGAACCCGTGTCCCCTGCATTAGCAGGCAGATTCTCAACCACTGCGCCACCAGGGAAGCCCCCTCCATTGAGTTTTAATTTCAATTATTGTGTTTTCTTCCTAGGAGTTTTATTTACTTCTGTCTAAAATCTAAGTCTTTTTCTTTTTTAATAGGTTTACTGTTCTCCACAGTATTTTCAACCTTGATTTTTTATTTCTTTAAATGTAATTAACCTAGTTACTTTATAATGTGTGCTTACTAATTCTAACATGTTAATTCTTTGAGTTTGTTTCTGCTTTCTACCACTTTTACTGGTTCTTGCTCATGATGCCGTTTCATTATGTCATTTTTTATTTGAAAAATTAATTTTGGGAAGTCTTTGGGTCTGAAGTGAAAGTGTGTATTCATTCCCCCAAGAGGAATTGTATTTGCTTTTGCTACTGAAGTCACTTAACAGTCTGGAAACACTTTGGGCTAAATTCAAAATGTAAAGTGCTTTGGACACCCAGGTCAAGAGAATTTGGATTGCAGTTCTGTGTGATGGGTGACTTTGAACTACAATTTCTCAGCAACAGGATCCTTTCCCTGCCCTTCCTCACTTTCACCTTCAGTACCAAGGCAACTTTCTTGGGAGTACTCTAGGGTATAAGAGAAGTTGGGTCAGCTTACTTCTTTGCTTTTATGTTGAGAATGTAGTGCTTAAGCGTTAAAGGTTTACAGTGGGGATGGTTGTCTGTTAGATTTCCTACCTTTGGCAGGCCTAGACTTTGCTACTTTCATCTTGATTTTAAAAGCTGTATAACTCTTTTGCTCTGAGTTCATGTTCAAGACTCTCAGTTATCTATCACCATATAGCTTATACATAACAATTTTCTTTTTACCATTCTCCACTTTGATTCTGCAGGAGGAACAGGAACAAATGTCACCCTCATCTCTTCTGTTTGCTGAGCTAATTATAGGCCACAAGCATCCTCTCTCATTTTTCTGCTTCACTGGATATAGTATCCCCCAACATTTTAGTAGTTATTTTGCCCTGGAGTTCTAGGATAGGCTTAGGATCCTGAGAGCCATGGCTCTCAGAATCTTAGGAGATTTTATTTTCAGAGTTGGCCTCTAGGATCTCGGGAATTCTGGACCAATATAGCAAAGGGAAAAATTTTAGTAAGTTTTGTTTAAGTTCGAAAAAGTTTTCAAACCATATCCACATTTCACAGTACTTTTGCACTTGAGCACCTCATATTACCATAGAGTCCAGTTTTCATGACGAGTAATAGTAATCTATGTTAGACGCAACTAGAGGATGTGGAAGAGCAAATCTTTGCAGACCATCATTTCATTTTTTGCCATGGAGCTGTCATATGCTTGTGTACTTTCAGCCTCTAGGGAATACAAGGTGCTCCATAAACATTTGAATGTTTCTAGGTAGATCTGAGCTCTACTGGATATTGTGGGATTGTTTCTATGTTCAGTTTTAGACAAATTATATAAATCATATCTGTCAACTAGGGGGAAGGTAAAAAATGTAATGTCCAAAGATAAAAGAAAGGGTAGATTATCATAGGGTGGACTTGAGATAAGAAAATGCATGGTTGATAGAGGCCTAGTGCTGGAAAACAAATGGAAATCGACACTGTCCAAAGATTTGATTGCATACCTCTGCTGTTAAAGTGGAGAACCTGGACTAATTTTCAGTTTGGGTTGAAGCCCTCTGTTTTCATATGTCTTTTTCCCTCCTTTCTTCCCTCCACCCCTTACCTTCCCTCCTCCTGCCCCCCTCCCCCCTGCCCCGAACCCCATACACACTCTCAATACACAGACACTAACTGCGATTCTAAGCCAAAGTGTATTTGGCTCTGTCCTGGCTTTTGACATTGGAGGTTCACAAGTTGAAGAACTGGTATACTTACCAGCCAAGGAATTCCGTCATCTGCAACCATGGCACCTTGCTGCTAGGAAGGGAGTAGGATTGGCTCTCCCAAGTATAGAATATAGATCTAATGTCTTTGGTAGGGACTTAGAGTACCTTTCTGTTCCACCTGGATTTCCCTTTCTCTCCCTCCAGCTCACCTTAGTAATGCTTGATTTTAACTACCTGAAGGCCATGTGGACTATAGTAATTCATGTGAACAGTTTATCACTTACGCTTGATTACCATGTAAGAACAGTAATGATGACTTCTTATCATTATGACATTATTAAATAAATGTCAGGTTAGTATTGTAAATTTAATATAATTATGGCATTTTATCACTAATGGATACACATTTAAAGAAGTTATTGCTCAACACTATAGGAAGAATATCAAAATTTTTAAATCTAATTTTAAAAATTAGATTTTTAAAAATCTAATAATAATTTACCGTGGAAGCTATAGTAGTATGTCTTCCTTATACATAGCTAAATAGTATTTAAAATGTGATTCTGGGTGGAGAAAAGGAAAGAAGAGCCCCCTGCTGCCGTCAGGAAGCCAAAGGAGTAGAGAAAAGAGAAGGTACGTTGTTGCCTTTGCCCATGAAGGGGCCACTCACCATTCTCATTTTTCTCTATTAATTTTGGCATTGAAACACATTCTAGATTTTAAAATAAATTTTTTCTTCAAATAATATGTATCAGTTTGAGCACTCTTGAAATACTTATTTTCAGAGTTGAGGGCTAAGCTCAGGGCATGTTTAGAATACTTAAATAGATCACAATTAAAATGTAATATGTTAATGCATCTCAAACTATTAAACTTTTTTTGTAAGTTAAACAAAGATAAGTTAAAGTTTGGATGGTTAATGTAGTGTGGTACTGTCATGATGGTGATGGCAGCGGGTTTTGTTTTGTTTTAAATACTGAGAAAACTTTACTAAATTTGTATGATTATTGCCTAGTAAACACTAGGTGGTGCAATTGTGTAAGGACCGTATAATGAATTATGTGGAGGGTTTTTTGTTGTTTTGGGGGGAGGCAGGAGGATGAAATTAAAATTCTGGCCTGAGGAAACTCTGGAAAGGAGAATTCTCAAAATATTAAAATGAATGGATGACTCTTGCTCTTTTATTAATTGTTCCGGGCTTCAAATGAGGGCCTGTCTTGTAAGTTAGACGACAAAGGTTTCGAAGTATTTGTACTTTCTATATTGCATTTTAAGCTCAACTAACTACAGAAGGAAAAAAACCCCACAAAAACAGAAAAGAAAACTAATCTAATTTGTTTTTCTACAAACATTTAAATATTGAATTGCTCTGTGACTGCAACTAGACAGGCTTACCCTCTACTATTTCAAGTCATTCTAAAATGCCATAGGAACAATTGAACAATAATCTGTAATATTATATTTCATCATATCAAGTGATTGTTGATCAGTTAAAACTAGAAAAGTAGCTTTTCTCTTGGCATGTTTTCTGTCTTCTTTTATCCACTTTATAAAAAACCCTTGCATTCCTATGTAAGTTCAGGTCATTAAATTATTAAACTGAAGATTTAGTTTCTGAAATGAAATAATTATTGTTGATTTACTTGTATATTAATGAGAAGAAAATATTTCTATACAGATAATTATTTAAAGCCTTAAGTCTTAACTCTGAAAGGTTTTTTCCCCCCCTTTCAACTTCTTTTCCAATTTGAGATAGGTTTTTTTTCTGAAATTAAAAAAAAAGTAATTTATGTTTTCTAGCAATTTAGTGAATAATGTTTTTTCAGTTACATTCGTATTTAAATGTCTTTCGATATTTTGGAAGCACAAAGTGAAGCTGTCCTACCGTCTTAAAACATTCACTGATAATCACAGAAAAATCAATTAATTTAAGTACTTAAGTAGCCTATCATAACTGATAGAATTACACAAACTGTATGTACATTTTTACACTTTTCTAACTGTGAATCATATATCCTCTGTCAGACAGTTATACAAAACTGATTTTACTTTTCACTAATGTAATGAAACAGCATAGGACTTTAAATTTCTTTAAAACTTATCTTCCATATACAGCTATACAAAAATTACATTTTTAGAAATTTAGATTTATATCTTATGAAATTCTTTCCTTCTAACGTTTATAATAATACTTCTCTTCAAGTCTACCACTTTTAGTATTTTTCTTTTGAATTTTTGATATTTCTGTTTTGAGGTAATATTACTTCATTACTTATGAATAAATTATATATTACACGTTTATTTCAAAAGATGTTCAAACTTCCTTATAATGTATAATACCAGGTAGGTTATTATCAGTAATTAGCAGAGGAGGTTTGAAAGACAGAGTCATTTTTCTTTCTGTTTGTGAAATAGGGATGTATGTGTGCACAGACTCACAGACACACACACATCAGAGATAGTTTGGGAGTACTCTAAGTCCAAGCAGTTGGGCCGTGGCTTATTGGATGATACATATTTTTATTTAAAATTTATTTTCTGTCCCCTTTGTAACTTTTGGAATGTAACGTGATTAATATTTTATTTAAACAATATAGATTTTGTTTTTGAGTAATGTAAACCAGTTTTAGATAAAATGTTATAGAAACAATTCGGTGGAATTGAAAAATCAGTATTTTTGTAGTAGTTGGCAGCTTTTATAAAATGACTTGCTGCTCTTGCAGATATATCCATTATCTCCATTGTCACTATTTAATGGCACCCATGTTAGCTACATTAGCCAGGGGGCTGAATAGCCATGAAAATGGGAGTAACCTCTGACCTCAGAAATGGTTCTTTTAAAAGAGGATTGAAACATTGGTGATAGGAAATTTGAATTGCTCCTGCAGCTGCAGTGTTTGTTCTATGACTACTTAATTTAGTTTGGAGCTATACTTTTTCTTCTCAATCTGTCAGTCTTTCAGAAGCATCAAATTCACTTCAGGAAGGAAAAAAAATACTTCCTTCCCAGGCCTGTATTACTGAATGCAGTATTCAGGCTTCAAACAGTTTCATTTAGGTAATACATATAGTCTTAAGAATGGGAATCCTCACATTTGACATGCTCTGTTAAATATATAGCTCATTCAGCTATCCAAGATATTGCTATTCAGCCAGTTATTTTGGATAATCCTTTTAATGACTGTAACTCAACTTCTTAGCTATGTAGAAGACTGGTGGAGTGTGGAGATATAATGTGTGTTGTGTGTGTGTAGTACGTATACATATATTATTGATGTGTAAATATGTGTATATACATTATATAAATTTGTTAAGGTTTTATAAATTGGATTTTGTATTATATATGTACATATTTATTTAGATATTTGAAAGATAAACTGTGCAAGCCTTGTGTTTGATGCATGGGGAATTACATATGGAATACTCAGAGTAATGGGATCGCTATGGCTGATTCTCACATGCTGACGAAAATTTAGCCCAAAGAGATTTGAAAGTGATGATGTTAAAAAAAAAAAAAAAACCAAGTTGGTCTTCAGTTTCATTAGTTTGAAGTTATTAAGTAGTATGGCTTTTACTCAACTCTTCTTCCCTTACTTTTAAACATTTAATAAAGCATTTGTCAATTAGAGAATGAGGGGGAAGAAAAGGGCAGAAATCCCGCAATTGCTGCTTTAATACCAGCTGAGGCAAAAATGAAACATTTGCTGTATATTTTAATATTTGTTCCTCTATTTTTATAATGTTAAATGATTTTGAAAAAACAGAATATTATGGTAAAAAATTATTTATGAAAGTAATCTTTCATATGAAAGAAGTAAGTTTTCAACATTATACAATTAAGAATAATGTGAAATTAAAAAACCATGTATGATTGTAACTTTATTACACACTGTATTGAATTATAAATTCTGACAGTGAGCACTGTTTGCATATAGTTTAAAAAATCAAAGAGTACATATACTACCAAATGTAAAATAGATAGCTAAGCAGACGCATAGCACAGGGAGATCAGCTTGGCGCTTTGTGACCATCTAGAGAGGTGGGATAGGGAAGGTGGGAGGGAGATGCAAGAGGGAGGAGATACGGGGATAGATGTATATCTATATATCTTGATATGTATGTATAGCTGATTTACTTTGTTATGCAGCAGAAACTAACACACCATTGTAAAGCAATTATACTCCAATAAAGATGTTAAAAAAAAAATCAAAGAGTTACTGAAGTCCATTTGAGTTAAAAACTTATTAAATCAAAATGGGATCAATTAAAAACTGAAATACAGAATTTAATCGTGTTTTAATTAGGAAAATATGTAATAGATGTAGTTCTAGCATACTGCTTTTCTGTATTTCATATTTAACATAAGCAATCACGTATAGAGATATGATTATTAGAATATGTAATATAAAACACACTCTTACGCATTTTCTGGTTCACTGTTAGCATTTCTTTGTGTGTGATTGGCTAGGGGTGCCTCTAGAAAGCACCAAGTTCATTCCTTAGCCAACCGTAAGAGGGGGCTTCTATACCAACAAGCTGCTGTCTCTACCGTCTTTACTTGAATAGTGTGTATAATGATCTGCTCTGAAAGTGAACATTTTATGTAATGAATTTTCTGAATTCCATACCTTCTTTTAATTCATCAGATTAATTTGTTTGCACTAGTTGTTAATATTGACTTTGTAAAAGTTAAGTAAACTAATTATAAAAGAAAAACAAATACTTTGATGTTTTGGAAGAATGTTAACAGAGGCCAAATAATATTTATGTCTCGTTTATAGAAATAGTAAATTAAATACTATTTCTTAATATAGAAAACTTGTTTCTGTCTTGAATAGAATTGTGCAGACCATCTTTAAGCCACCGTTAAATCAAGATACAGAAAACGATTTCTGTATAGTTTTTAAAGGTCTAGTTTTTTAAAATTTAACTGCTTTTCAAAGTGGTACTTGTTACAAAGCTCCTAGAACATAACCTTTTAATAGAATAACTTGCTTCTATTTAGAATACCAATAAAAATGATGAAATTGTTAAACTCTTTAAGAAACTAAGAATACAAAACATGTCCTGAATCACTCAAGAAATAATTTATTAACTATTATCTACCTATCTATCCATTTATCTCTAAATTATGATACTTAGTAGAATTATTGTTTCAAATTCTCCATTTGCCTATAGATAATATTTCAACTACTAGAAAGAAATATATTACTAAAAAATTAATATGATAATACTTGGAGTAATCAGAGTTTTTCTAGAATTTTTTTTTTAACCATTGTTTATGGAACAGACCTTATTCAGCATACTCAGTTTATTCTATATGTTACAAAGGCTTTGGCAATGTGAAAGAATTCTGTCTGCTTTCACCTTGCAATATCTGTACAGTTTCTACTGCAAATGAAAAGAGTGGCTTTCTGTGTCAAAAAATTGAACAGATTGCAGTGAGATAATACAATTTTCTACATAGGTGTAAATTGTGGGTTTACTGTCTTAGAAGAAAATACAAATTGATTTTTAAAAATTAATAATTTAATTGTGTATATATTTGGGAAGAGTTTCACTTTTCATCAAATGCTATTTTTGCTAAAATAGGTTTCTTTGAAATACTTTAGCAACAGATGTTGAAACAATATTCTTAATAGTTTATTAAAAGCTCTAGGAGGCATGGGTTTGAGAATTACAAAGGGAAAAATTGAGAAAAGTCTTTGAAAAGACTCCAGCCCATGAATTCTAATGACTGGCACTATATTGCTTTGAAAATATCTACACTAATCATAGATAGTGGTTGCATCTCACCTCGTGATTTTTCAGATCAAAATAAAAGTAACCGATTTTTGTAAATAATTTTCCTTGAGTGTTTCTTCATTAGAAGCGATAGGATTCTGACTCTGAGAACCATTAGACAGTGAAATTCTGTCAGGCTAGTTTCATCTTTTCTGCTAGCTTTATTACATTAAAAAATGTAAACCCTTATAATTGTTGAGTTTTTGTCAATTTGAAAATACATGTCAAAGTAATATATTAAAAATATTTTCCTTGAATGATACATGAATGAATGTTTTTAAAGGAGGTGTTGACACTAGTGATTCTTACTCATATTAAGCTGTAAAGAAAATATACAGCATGATGTAGTACATTTAAAGCAGACTTGTGTTAGTAATATATGCTAAAATTTGGGGGATATGGAAATCATCTTCATAGCTGGACAACCTTGCTTGTATGAATTTCTTTCCATTTGAATACCTGAAACAATTTGTCAAAAGCAAATTTTTTTCTTTTGAAGTGATGGTTTAAAATATTTTATAATGATAAAAGCTCTAAACTCATGTAGATTACAGCATCCTAATTCTGTAAGGTAGTCTCATTTGTCTTATTTTTCTACAGTAGCATATTAATGAATCATTTCATAATGTAGTGAGTCAGTTTTTATTTTAACGTCTTAGTTGGGATTCTGTAGATTCCATTATTTTAAATAATATTGCTAACAATAATTTCTAAATACTTGATCATATATAACTGAGGGATTGATAATATTTTACTTGTTTAAAAGCAGGGCCCTAGACTGTATGACTCTTGAGGTTACTTTCTAGCATTTTGAGCTGTACTTCTATAATTCAGATTATGTTCTTTGAAATTTAAGCCTTATTTTGTCCTATCTGAAATACAAAAAAAAAAAAACTTGTTTTTCTGAGCGTAGCATATGATGACTGAAAATTTATTAGACTCAGATTTTGCCATTGGGAGACTTCTGCTTTTTTTTTTTTTTTAGCAAAGATAAGACATTCCTTCATTTGACAACACATATTTATAAAACATCTAGTATGTTCTATACGAGTAAGTAAGTTATCCTCATTGCTCAAGTTGCTTACATTCTGCGGGAGGGGGGGAACAGATAAATAGGTAATTAAAATTTAAATATATAAGTTGATGAGTGCTATGATTGGAAAAAGTACAAAGTACTCTGAAAGTACTTGTGATGGAATTAGATTTGGCCAACTAACCAAATCTTAGTGAGGCCTGGTGTTGGGGAAAGCTTTCTGGAGAAAGTTTTGGCTAACCTTGAGTCCTAGCATGTGTAAGAGTTAGCCAGACGAAGTGTTGGAAGGGAGAGAGAAGTGGGGATAGTTAAGTGAGTTTCACTTGAAATCACCGTATGTGCAAAGGCACAGAGGAGCTGGAGAACGTGGCATGACTTAATGGGACCCCAAGACTTCAGTGTTCAGAGATGAAGCTCGAGCTGTGAGCAAGGACCATTTCATGCATGGTCTGTGTATCACTGGAATTTCATCCTTGGTGCAATGGGAAGTCATTAAGGCATTTCAGAGAAGTGACATGGTTATTGTTGCTGTTTGGCAGTATTGCACTGGCAGCGGTGTGGAGAATGGATTAGAAGGAGTGAGATTAGAGGCAGGGACATAATGTGAGGACTTTCTGAGTAACTGAGATGTACTGGAGTCATAAACTTTTTTGATAGCAATAGAGTTGGAGAGAATTAGATGAATTTATGAAATATTTAACTAGTAAGAGCAAAAGAGTTGGTGATTGATGGAATGTGAAGGCTTGTGGAAGAAATAGCAATAAAGGTGACACCTAAATTTCTGGCAGGTAACTAGATGGTGCTTCCATTCCATGTGATTGGAACCATGGAAGAAGTCTGAAAGGGAAGAATATGAATTTAGTTAGAGAAATGGTGAACTTAAAGTTAATTTGGAATATTGCATGGAGATGGCCAGTAAAAGTTGAATTTTATATAACCAGATGCTCAGGAGAAAAATGGGAACTAGTGATTAAGAGTCATCAGCATGTAGGTAGTAATTGGAGTAGATGTGATGTCTTAAAGGGAGGATATAAAGAGAAGAGAGGAGGATCCTGGATAAGACACTGAAGGGATCCAACATTTAAGAGATGGTCAGAGGAAGAAGAACCAGTGAAGAAGTAGCTGGAGAGAGATAGGAGGAAAATGAGGAGAGTGCAGTGTCACTGATTTAAAAAGGTATTAAGGCAGAGTAGAAAATACACACTATATGGGAAATACAGATAAAGTGCTGAGTAATTTCAGATGAAGAAAAGATTTCGTCTGACTAGGGAACAGGAATGCTTCATGGAGGAGGTAGCATCTGAAAAGCACATTTTTCTTTTTACATCTTTATTGGAGTATAGTTGCTTTGCAATGTTTTGTTAGTTTCTGCTGTACAACAAAGTGAATCAGCTATATGTATAACCATATCCCCTCCCTCTTGAGCCTCCCTTCCACCCTCCCCATCCCACCCCTCTAGGTGGTCACAAAGCACCGAGCTGATATCCCTGTGCTATGCAGCTGCTTCCCACTAGCTAACTGTTTTACACATGGTAGTGTATATATGTCAATGCTACTCTCTCAATTCCTCCCACCCTCCCCTTCCCCCACTGTGTCCATAAGTCTGTTCTCTACGTCTGCGTCTCTATTCCTGCCCTGCCAAGCACATTAAAGAAACTACTGAATGATACGAAATATATTCCAGGTAAAGGAGACAGCATAGTAAAAGATAGGAAAGTATCAATATAAGGCTATAGAGGTAGCAAGTTGTATGTAAGCTAGCAACAGTTTTAGGGTTTGTGTTAGAGATAGGACTAGAAACGTAGTAGGGGGAAATGAATATGAAGGCCTTGATTGCCATGCTAAAGCTCTGTGCTCTTTTTTTTTAATAGCCTTTTTTTTTTCTTTTTTTAGTTTGTGTGTATTTTTATTCATCTGACAATTTTTATGTATTGCAAGTAATTTTGAGAAGCTGGCATCATCACATTTTATCATGATTACTACTACTGCCAGCACCACCAGCACTAAGCTGCCATGCCTTCGTGGGAGAAGCCCTGCTGTCACCAGCTTTGTTTTCTTTTAAAAATTCCACTGTGGGTCTCTTCTCTGGTCTTTCGCCCCCATAAGGGTCTGGAGCTAGCAGAGGAACGGCCTCACACTCCCCTCCTGGCTGCAGCCTACCTAAAGTTCTGTGCTCTTAGCAATAGGAAGCTATAGGAAGATTTTAAATACAGGGATGATTTCATTCCTTTTAAGGCTGAATAATATTCCATTGTATAGCTATATCACATCTTGTTTATCTGTCCATCAGCAGTATTCTTTAGGGATGCATATATAGGCAGTAATCTATTTTGAAAAAGAGAAGGGAAGGAATAACCCAAAATTCAAGTTCTAGTCACCTCTGAAGGAGGGAATGGGAGGAATACAATTTGGGAGGAGACATGAGAATCTTAAGGTACTTATATTGTTCTGTTTCTTAAGCTGGATGGTAGGTAGATATTCATTTTATTATTCATTAAATAGTACTTACATGTTTCATACTTTAGTATGTATATTTCACAATCAAAAAATTCAAATGATAATGCATTAGTTTAATTTTCAGTATCTTACGAATAGAGGAATGATATTGTGAGATTTGATTTTTCATAAGATTAATCTATCAGTAGGTTGGGTTGGGGCAAAGAGAAGTTCTTTGGAGAGATTATTGAAATAGCCCAGGAAAGGAGTGGGGGGCCTGAATCAAATCAAACCATAGTATGGGAAAGGACATAAAATTAATACAAATCAGGCAAAAAAAACCCAAACAAAAAAAAAGTGTTCGCCAACTGGTGGAAGGGACAGGGTAAAGACATGTCCATTTCTAGTTTGCTTTTTTCCCTCTTCCTTGGAACGACTATATCCAAAACCATTCGTGTTAAATCCCCCACTATTTTCCCTGCCTCACTTAGCAGAAGACTTCGCTTCAGTTTTTGTTAGAAAAAAAATAGGACATTAAGCTTTAATGTCTCACTTTTTGTCCTTCCTACTTCACGTCAAGAACTATGAAGAGTCTGAGATATTACCCTACTTGCAAATCAAAACAGCCTGCCAGTTTCATGGGTGCTGGTAGAAAATATAAGACTCCTGGATCAGAGATGAAGGACAGTTTATTCATAGCAATAGAGTAGTTGAAGTATCAGCATTTTTGGACTAGTTCCCTGAGCCCCAGTTCCCTTCAGTGACATGAAGTGGGTCAGATGACACCTGTATGTTCAGTGGGTTGAATTATAGGAAAGGAGCCCTGAGCTTAAGGAACCCAAATCTTTTATAATGGGCAGTAAGCATGCCTCCTCTTTGCCTCATGAGAGACATTACCTCTATTTTCCAGGGCTGTTTGCTATGCTTGAAAAGATAGTCTAGCACAAAGGGCATTCAGTGCCTCTTTTTTTTTTTTTTTTTTTTGCGGTACGCGGGCCTCTCACTGTTGTGGCCTCTCCCATTGCGGAACACAGGCTCCGGACGCGCAGGCTCAGCGGCCATGGCTCACGGGCCCAGCTGCTCCGCGGCATGTGTGATCTTCCCGGACTGGGGCACGAACCCGTGTCCCCTGCATTGGCAGGTGGACTCTCAACTTCAGCGCCACCAGGGAAGCCCTTCAGTGCCTCTTTTAAGGGAACATGAGAGACCTATGGAGAATTGTCTGCTAGCATCTCAAAACATATCTTAATTTTTATCCTTCTTTCATTCCCATGTATCTCAAAAATAAGTTATTTCTTTTCATGGCTAACGCTCCAACTTTGATGTTGATGCCATTTCTCTTGCCTTCCTTGAGACCTTGTGTCATTGGCTGTGTCTTCTTTCCCAAATTTTCATTCATCGAATACTTATTGAATACTCATGATACAGTGAGGAATACTACAGAACAGCTTTATGTAGTGTTTATGCTAGCTGAGGAGCTCAGACAAGTAAGCAAAGAAGTAATCAAGATAATATTAGAGTAGGATAAGTTCAATACTGTTAAAACCAAAATAGAATGATGTGACAGAAACTGAGATGGAGCTATTTTATTAGGTGGTCACTGGAGAAGACATTCAGGAAGAAGTGACATTTGCACAGAGATCTGAATTATGAAAAGCCTCAGATTTCCACATTAAAAGAACAGCAGGTACAAAGGCTCTGAAGGAATAAGCTTGATATTTTTTGAGGAACAGAAAGAAAGTCTATGTTTCTGGAGTGTATCAAGCTAAGGAGGAAAGTGGTAAATGATGAATTTGGAGAGGTAGATCATGGCAGGCGTTTGAATTTTATTGATATCTTTAACTTTTGTTATTCCACTACATCATCTTTTTTTTTTATATCTTTCTTCTTAATTTATAGATATTCTAGGGCCTTTTTCCTTTCTAAATCATTTTCGCATAGATGCCACTACTTTCTTTTCTTTTCCAAATTCTTTGAAACAGGGAAATAAAAGAGAAATTCTTAATGTCTGTTGGACAAAAATAGTATCATTAGAAATTGTGAGAATTCCTGAGAGACAAGAAAGCAGAAGACTGGAAAATGAGTACCCAGAGTGGCACTGAAAAGAAAACAACTCTGTATGAAGGGAGAGCCTCAAAATTTTCAAGTTCCTGGTAATAGGAGTAATAATTTAAAGTAATTATTTAAAGGAGTAATTATTTAAAGGTCTATTTAAAAGTAATTATTTAAAGCATAAACACACACATGCTTTTTCTCCCTCCCTCTCCTGAGTGGCACACACACACAGTAGCAACAGCAGGCAGCAGTGGCATTTGTCAGTTGTTGAAATTCAAAAGCTATGTGTGAGGTAAACTACCTATCTCAGAAAGGCTTCCAATGTGGCCGTAGGGGCATGAGAAAAGAGAAGAACATAGTAACCGAGATGGAAAGAAGTAGAAAAGTTGGGATATGTTTGGGATGAAGCAGAGCCAAAAAGGGAAAAGAAGACATGACAGTGGTGACTGATAGTGAGAAGGACTTGCAAGAGTGGTTTTTTGTTTTCCTTTTTTTTTCTTTCTCTCTCCCTTCCTCTTTCCTCCCCACAACCCCCCAACCCCCCGTTTCCCTTTCTCCTTCAGTAAAACCAAGCATTTCTATGTAGCCAGAGTGTATTTCATGTTGTTGGAAAAGGGAAAAGAGTTGGTGATAATAAGATTGGAAAGGATGCCGTCATTCAAATTTAGTAACTCATATATTTAATAAAAGACTAGAAGAACTTAAATAAACATTTGTTATCCTTATAGTTTGTGCATGTCAGATATTCAAAGGTCACAAAGCTGGGCAGTTCTGGCTCAGGATCTTTCATGAGGTTGCAGTCATCCGAAGGCTGGCCTGGACCTGTTAGATCTAAGTCTCAGGTGGCTCGTATACGTGGTTGGCAAGGGGGCGCTGGTTGTTGGCCGAGAGGCTAGCTCTTCCTCTTCCATTGTTGAAAGACGATGTCTTCACAGGCTTGCTCTGAGTGTTTTCACAACATGGTGGCCAGTCACACCCTCTCCCTCTGGCCTGGGGCTGACAAGTGTCTGTGAAAGAAAACTCGAGCTCATGGAGGGCTGTAGCAGCTGGAACACTGGGTAGAGCAGCAACTTAAAAAAAATTGTTTTAAATACCCCACAGTGAAAGAAGCACGTAGTGACAAAATGATGGATTTTGGAATTAGACAAATTTGTGTTAAAAGTATGCCTCCATCATTTTTGTATTTTGTAAAATAGAGAAATACTTCTTCATATGGTGTTGTAAAGTCTAAATGAGAAAATGAATATAAAGCATTCAGCATATGGTAGGTGCTCTCTAATTAGCTGAAAAAAGAACTTTCTTCTTTCTTTTTTGATCAGACATAAAATGAACAACACTAAAACCCTGGAGATTTCCCAAACTTGGTGAGGTTTAGAAATAAGTAAATGTAATTTCTAAAGGTAAATTGCACATATTTCCTTATTGACATAATCAGTGATTTAGATGTGGGAGGTTAACAACACCCAACACAAATGTAGTTTTCAGGAATGGACCATTGCACTGTAACAGTATTAAACCTTTTACTGAGTATCTTTAATGGAAAGTACTTTTGAGTGAGCCGCATATTGAATAATTTGTAACAAAGTCACACCATAAAACTTACGTTTGAAATAAGTAAATCATGTCCAAACATCAATTTCATAAATTAGGTAACTTACATAAGTGTAAATTGGAATGTTCATGCAAAGAGGATGCATAGTTACCAGTGTTCATATCAAATCCACCATTTACTCATATTATCTGTATTGTTATAAATAAAATTCTTTGCAATTAAAGTATGTATATCATCCACATTTCCTTTATTAGAAAATAACTGACATATAATATTTACTACTGAAAAAATAGCAAACCCTACTTTGAATACTTAGATACCTTGTCTTTGGCTGCCACCATCTGTGACAAATCCTATACTGTATTGTTTACAGACACACAGCTGCAGCCTGAGATGGCACCAAAACCAATTATTGATGCTGTGCTCTTTGCAGCCCTGGCCCTATTTCCTCTAGACAGGAGGACGTGGGAAGAGAGGTTGCAAATACAGGAGTGATGAGAATAATTGATAGTTTATGTCTCTTCTATCTTAAAAAAAAACACAAAAAACACCTCGCCCTCCATGTTGAGACTCCTCTAGCTACCACTCTCTCTCTCCATCCACATCTGTGGCTTCAATTACATCTTTGGCTTCTAAACCTATATTTTCATTCTAGATCTCACTCCTGAGCTCGATATCTCTATTTGGGTGTTTAGTGTCTACCTAAAGCTTTAAGTTAGCCTGACACTCCACAGAATATGCATCTCCTAAATAGTAATTGCTAACTATTACTATTAGCAGCCTAGCCGTTTTGCATGTATTTTTAAATGTCTGTTGACATAATGGAATGTCACAAAGTCAAAATGGTAAGTTATCTCAGAAAAATCCTAGTTGTCTTTCTAATAGAAAATATTCTTTCATGGAAGGTGCCTCTCAAAGGAGTATGATTAACTCTATCAATGGTATAACTGGTTCTCCATCAATTTGAAGGAGAATAAAGGATGCTTACATTAAAGGCATTAGCACAAGAGTGGGTGAAGCACCTGGAATGAGGCATTTACTCAGTGTTCACTGCTATTTCCATCTGCAAATGTATTCTGAATAAAATTGGTAGGAGGTGGGAAGCTTTTTCTATAAATCAAAATAACACATACACAGTATAAAAAGTTAGAGCTCTACAGACTCATAACTAACAATGACATTTATCTTCCCAGCACTCTCCAGAGGCAACCACTTTCAATTCTTCAGTTATTTCCTCTGGTATTTACCTCCATATTTGTAAACAGCATGCATGTGTTTCTTTATTTTGAAAATTTTAGTTTTTAACCTATTAACATTTTACTTTGGAAGAGGAGAACTTCACCACCACCTCAGCAGTTATCACCTCCAATGTGTGCTTCCTCTCCTTTCTAACATAGTTTACCACAATTTTTGGTTAATCAATATTGTGTGCTTACATTATTCTAACTATGTAAATAATCAAAGTTTAGCCATGTAGCATACTATGATTACATTTTTGTTCTTCTATAACTTTTTGTTTTTTCTGCAGTTAATAATTGCCTTGCTTTTTTATTGGGTTATTTCTTACTGACCTATTATTTTTCATTGCCAACTTCACCAGCAGAAGTGTAAATTTTCTTTCAGTAAGTTTAAATGATCAGGTAATCTATTACTTTCAATTTTATTTTTTCTTGCCAATATCCTTCCTAGAGTTCTCTGCTCTCCTGCTTCAATCTGCATGATATACAATTATCCTTCACTGTTACTTTGGGACTCTTTTTTTCCTTATTCTTATGTTGGATCCTTTATTCCCTGGATCTCATCCTCTTTTCTTGGTTTATTCCATCCTTTGGTGGGACACATCCTCCAGTAACTTTCTGAAAAACAATGCGTGCTTATTAAATTTTAAGCCATTGCCTCTTATGTGTCTTTATTCTAACCTCACTCTGAAGTGACAGTTTGGTTACATATATAGTTAGAGGTAGAAAATAATTTTCCTTCAAAAATTGAAAGCATTGGAGATTGGTTCAAGATGGCGGAGTAGAAGGCCGTGCTCTCCCTCCCTCTTGTGAGAACACTGGAATCACAACTAACTGCTTAACAATCATCAACAGGAAGACACTGGAACTCACCAAAAAAGATATACCCCCCAACCAAAGATAAATGAGAAGCCACAATGAGACGGTAGGAGGGGTGCAGTCAAAATAAAATCAAATCCCATAGCTGCTGGGTGCGTCACTCACAAACCGGAGAACACTTATACCACAGAAGTCCACCCACTGGAGTGAAGGTTCTGAGCCCCACATCAAGCTTCCGAACCTGGGGGTCTGGCAACGGGAGGAGGAATTCCTAGAGAATCAGACTTTGAAGGCTAGCGGGATTTGATTTCAGGACTTCAGCAGGACTGGGGGAAACAGAGACTCCACTCTTGGAGGGCACACACAAAGTAGTGTGCACATCGGGACCCAGGGGAAGGAGCAGTTACCCTATAGGAGACTGAACCAGACCTACCTGCTAGTGTTGGAGGGTCTCCTGCAGAGGCAGGGGGTGGCTGTGTCTCACTGTGATGACAAGGACACTGGCAGCAGAAGTTCTGGGAAGTACTCCTTGGCATGAGCCCTCCCAGAGTCCGCCGTTAGCCCCAGCAAAGAGCCCAGGTAGGCTCCAGTGTTGGATTGCCTCAGGCCAAACAAACAACAGGGAGGGAACCCAGCCCCACTCATCAGCAGACAAGTGGATTAAAGTTTTACTGAGCTCTGCCCGCCAGAGCAATAGCCAGCCCTACCCACCACAAGCCCCTCCCATCAGGAAACTTGCACAAGCCTCTTAGATAGCCTCATCCACTAGAGGGCAGACAGTGGAAGTAAGAACTACAATCCTGCAGCTTGTGGAACAAAAACCACATTCACAGAAAGACAGACAAGATGACAAGGCACAGGGCTATATACCAGGTGAAGGAACAAGATAAAACCCCAGAAAAACAACTAAATGAAGTGGAGATAGGCAACCTTACAGAAAAAGAATTCAGAATAATGATAGTGAAGATGATCCAGGACCTTGGAAAAAGAATGGAGGCAAAGATCGAGAAGATGCAAGAAATGTTTAGCAAAGATCTAGAAGAAATAAAAGAACAAACAAACAGATGGACAATACAAAAACTGAAATGAAAAATACACTAGAAGGAATCAATAGCAGAATAACTGAGGCAGGAGAAACGAAAAGTGACCTGGAAGACAGAGGTGGAATTCACTGCTGTGGAACAGAATAAAGAAAAAAATGAAAATAAATGAAGACAGCCTAAGAGACCTCTGGGACAACATTAAATGCAACAACATTCTCATTATAGGGGTCCCAGGAGGAGAAGAGAGAGAGAAAGGACCTGAGAAAATATTTGAAGAGATTATGGTAGAAAACTTCCCTAACATGGGAAAGGAAATGCCACCCAAGTCCAGGAAGCACAGAGAGTCCCATACAGGATAAACCGAGGGGGAAACACGCCGAGGCACATAGTAATCAAATTGGCAAAAATTAAAGACAAAGAAAAATTACTGAAAGCAGCAAGGGATAAATGACAAATAACATATAAGGGAACTCCCATAATGTTAACAGCTGATTTGTCAGCAGAAACTCTACAAGCCAGAAGGGAGGGCATGATATACCTAAAGCGATGAAAGAGAAGAACCTACAACCAAGATTACTCTACCTGACAAGGATCTCTTTCAGATTCGATGAAGAAATCAAAAGCTTTACAGAGAAGCAAAAGCTAAGAGAATTCACCACCACCAAACCAGCTCTACAACAAATGCTAGAGGAACTTCTCTAAGTGGGAAACACAAGAGAAGAAAAGGACCTACAAAAACAAACCCAAAACAATTAAGAAAATGGTAATAGGAACATACATATCAATAATTACCTTAAACGTGAATGGATTAAATGCTCCCACCAAAAGACACAGACTGGCTGAATGGATACAAAAACAAGACCCATATATATGCTGTCTACAAGAGACCTGCTTCAGACCTAGGGCCACATACAGACTGAAAGTGAGGGGATGGAAAGAGATACTCCATGCAAATAGAAATCAAAAGAAAGCTGGAGGAGCAATTCTCATATCAGCCAAAATAGACTTTAAAATAAAGACTATTACAAGAGACAAAGAAGGACACTACATAATGGTCAAAGGGTCAATCCAAGAAGAAGATTTAACAATTATAAATATATATGCACCCAACACAGGAGCACCTCAATACATAAGGCAACTGCTAACAGCTATAAAAGAGGAAATTGACAGTAACACAATAATAGTGGGGGACTTTAACACCTCACTTACACCAACGGACAGATCATCCAAACAGAAAATTAATAAGGAAACACAAGCTTTAAATGACACAATAGACCAGATAGATTTAATATTTATAGGATATCCCATCAAAAACAGCAGATTACACTTTCATTCTCAAGTGTGCACGGAACATTCTCCAGGATAGATCACATCTTGGGTCACAAATCAAGCCTCAGTAAATTTAAGAAAATTGAAATCATGTCATGCACTTTTCTGACCACAGTGTTATGAGATTACAAATCAATTACAGTGAAGAAAATGTCAAAAACACAAACACCTGGAAGCTAAACAATACATTACTAAATAACCAAGAGATCACTGAAGAAATCAAAGAGGAAATAAAAAAATACCTAGAGACAAATGACAATGAAAACACAATGATCCGAAACCTATGGGATGCAGCAAAAGCAGTTCTAACAGGGAAGTTTATAGCTATACAAGCCTACCTCAAGAAACAAGAAAAATCTCAAATAATCTAACCTTACACCTAAAGGAACTAGAGAAAGAAGAGCAAACAAAACCCAAAGTTAGCAGAAGGAAAGAAATCATAAGGATCAGAACAGAAATAAATGAAATAGAAACAAAGAAGACAATAGCAAAGATCAGTGAAACTAAAAGCTGGTTCTTTGAGAAGATAAACAAAATTGATAAACCATTAGCCAGACTCATCAAGAAAAAGAGGAAGAGGACTGAAATCAATAAAATTAGAAATGAAAAAGGAGAAGTTACAACAGACACCACAGAAATACAAAGCATCCTAAGAGACTCCTACAAGTAACTCCATGCCAACAAAATGGACAATCTGGAAGAAATGGACAAATTCTAAGAAAGGTATAACCTTCCAAGACTGAACCAGGAAGAAATAGAAAATATGAACAGACCAATCACAAGTAATGAAATTGAAACTGTGATTAAAAATCTTCCAACAAACAAAAGTCCAGGACCAGATGGCTTCACAGGTGAATTCTTTCAAACATTTAGAGAAGAGCTAACACCCATCCTTCTCAAACTCTTCCAAAAAATTGCAGAGGAATGAACACTCCCAAACTCATTCTATGAGGCCACCATCACCCTGATACCAAAACCAGACAAAGATACTACAAAAAAAGAAAATTACAGACCAATATCACTGATGAATATAGATGCAGAAATCCTCAACAAAATACTAGCAAACAGAATCCAGCAACACATTAAAAGGATCACACACCATGATCAAGTGAGATTTATCCCAGGGATGCAAGGATTCTTCAATACATGCAAATCAATCAATGTGATACACCATATTAACAAATTGAAGAATAAAAACCATATGATCATCTCAATAGATGTAGGAAAAGCTTTTGACAAAATTCAACACCAATCTATGATAAAAACTCTCCAGAAAGTGGGCATAGAGGGAACCTACCTCAACATAATAAAGGCCATATATGACAAACCCACAGCAAACATTATTCAGTGAAAAAGTGAAAGCATTTCCTCTAAGATCAGGAAGAAGACAACGATGTCCACTCTTACCACTATTATTCAACATAGTTTTGGAAGTCCTAGCCATGGCAATCAGAGAAGAAAAAGAAATAAAATGAATACAAATTGGAAAAGAAGTAAAACTCACTGTTTAGTGTTCACATGATACTATACATAGAGAATCCTAAAGATGCCACCAGAAAACTACTAGAGCTAATCAATGAATTTGGTAAAATTGGAGGATACAAAATTAATGCACAGAAATTTCTTTCATTCCTATACAATAATGAAAAATCTGAAAGAGAAATTAAGGAAATACTCACATTTACCATTGCAACAAAAAGAATAAAATACCTAGGATAAAACCTACCTAGGGAGACAGAAGACCTGTATGCAGAAAAGTAGGACACTGCTGAAAGAAATTAAAGATGATACCAACAGATGGAGAGATACACCATGTTCTTGGATTGGAGGAATCAATATTGTGAAAATAACTATACTACCCAAAGCAATATACAGATTCAATGCAATCCCTATCAAATTACCAATGACATTTTTTACAGAACTAGAACAAAAAATCTTAAAATGTGTATGGAGACACAAAAGACCCTGAATAGCCAAAGCAGTCTTGAGGGAAGAAAGCAGAGCTGGACGAATCAGACTCCCTGACTTCAGACTATACTACAAATCTACAGTAATCAAGACAGTATGGTACTGGCACAAAAACAGAAATATAAATCAATGGAACAAGATAGAAAGCCCAGAGATAAACCCACACATCTATGGTCAACTAATCTATGACAAAGGAGGCAAAGATAGCTAATGGTGAAAAGACAGTCTCTTCAGTAAGTGGTGATGGGAAAACTGGACAGCTACATGTAAAAGATGAAATTAGAACACTCCCTAACACCATACACAAAAATAAACTCAAAATGTATTCGAGACCTGAATGTAAGACCAGACTATAAAACTCTTAGAGGAAAACATGGGAAGAACACTCTTTGACATAAATAACAGCAAGATCTTTTTTGATCCACCTCCTAGAGTAATGGAAATAAAAAGAAAAATAAACAAATGGGACCTAATGAAACTTAAAAGCTTTTGCAGAGCAAAGGAAACCATAAATAAGATGAAAAGACAACCCTCAGAATGGGAGAAAATATTTGCAAACGAAGCGACGGACAAAGGATTAATCTCCAAAATATTTAAACAGCTCATGCAGCTCAATATTAAAAAAACAAACAACCCAATCCAAAAATGCGCAGAAGACCTAAATAGACATTTCTCCAAAGGAGACATACAGATGGCCAAGAAGCACATGAAAAGCTGCTCAACATCACTAATTATTAGAGAAATGCATATCAAAACTGCAGTGAGGTATTACCTCACACCAGTTAGAATGGGCATCATCAGAAAATCTACAGACAACAAATGCTGGAGAGGGTGTGGAGAAAAGGGAACCCTCTTGCACTGTTGGTGGGAATGTAAATTGATACAGGCACTATGGAGAACAGTATGGCAGTTCCTTAAAAATCTAAAAATAGAATTACCATATGACCCAGCAATCCCACTACTGGGCATATACCCAGAGAAAACCATAATTCCTAAAGACATGCACCCCAATATTCATTGCAGCACTATTTACGATAGCCAGGCCATGGAAGCAACTTAAATGCCCATCGACAGACGAATGGGTAAAGAAGATGTGGGTAGATATATACAATGGAATATTACTCTGTCATCAAAAGGAACAAAATTGGTTCATTTGTAGAGATGTGGATGGGTCTAGAGACTGTCATATAGAGTGAAGTAAGTCAGAAAGAGAAAAGCAAATATGGTATATTAACACATATATGTGGATCCTAGAAAAATAGTACAGATGAACCGGTTTGCAGGGCAGAAATTGAGACACAGGTGCAGAGAACAAACGTATGGACACCAAGAGGGGAAAGTGGTGGGGAGTGGGGGTGGTGATGTGATGAATTGGGAGATTGGAATTGACATGTATACACTGATGTGTATTAAATATATGACTATTAAGAACCTGTTTATAAAAAAATAAAATTAAGAAAAAATTGAGTACATTACCCTGTTGTCTTTTAAAGCGTAATGTTGGTGTTGAGAATTTTGATTCCTTTCATCATTTTCGAGAGACCTGGTTTTGTTGTTTTTTTTTTTCTTCTCTGGAAACTTTTAGGATTTTTATTTATCCCCTATGTTTTGAGATTTCATAATGATATGCCTGGAGGTTGAGTCTTTTATAAATTCATTGTGTTGGGTACTTGGTGATTTCTTTCAACCTGGAAACTCATGTACTTTAGTTATGGGAAATTTTCTTCTATTATATCTTCCTTTTCATTGTCTCTTTTCTCTCTCTTAGTCAGGTAATGTGACTGAGGACCAGTCTGACTGATCCTCCAAACTCCGTGTGTGTGTGTGTGTGTGTGTGTGTGTGTGTGTGTTTGTGTGTGTGTGTGTGTGTGTGCGTGCGCGTGTGTGTGTAAGTATGCAATTGTTTTTTGCTTCTGGGAGATTTCCTGAACAGTTTCTTTCAAGTCTTCTTTTGAATTATTTACATGACTCTCATATTTTTATTTATAAGAGTTCCTTTTCTCCCTCTATTCAGAATAGCTCTCCTACTCTCAGTTACCTTTTTTCTTAACAAGTTGCTCTAATACAACCTTTCAATAGAGTCAATTTCCATTTTTCTTCAGTGGTGGAGAGGGAAAATTCCCCAGCTATGCTTAAAGAGAAAAGCACCTAGAAGTCTAAGTATTATTTACATAGAATTCCAAACAATTCTCTTGTTATCAATCCTCACCACAGGCACTCCATCAAAAGTACTTGGTGCCTTCAGTTTCTGAGCCTCTCTAAGCTTCTAATGCATGTGATCTTTGGCTCTCAGTCATCCATCCTCCGTAGGTTCTTGGTTTTGTACTTTTTTGAATCTTTTGTCAGTACTTGTGACCATCTGGTTTTTTCTCTCTAAAATTTTGTTAATATCTGTTTTTTGTTATCTTGCCTCTAATTCCTTTTGCCTTGTGAGTTTGTCTTTTTTATTGCCTTATTGTCATTTTAGTGTGGGTTTGGAAGGAAGTGAAGGTAACTACATGTGCTCAGTCCCCCATCTTTATTGAGATGGTCCTCTATGCTGGATTTTGTGCATGTTGCCAACTCACTTGGAGCTGGTCATGCTACCAAAAGAAACCATTCAAGCATTGGCATATACCATGTTTCCTTGATTCTAATTTACCACTGATTATAAAGTACTATTGATTTAATATCGAATTCTGATGAAAAAGCAATACTATATATTTATTGAGGTATAGTTGATTAATAATATTGTATTAGTGATTCAATATTGTTATAGGTTATACTCCATTTAAAGGTATTACAAAATGATAATAATGACTGTATTTCCCTGTACTGTACGACATATCCTTTTTGCTTTATTAATTTATACACAGTAGTTTGAATCTCTTAATTCCCTACCCTGTCTTGCCCCTACCCCACACCTCTCCCCACTAATAACCATTAGTTTGTTCTCTGTATCTGTGAGTCAGCTTCTGTTTTGTTATATTAATTTGTTTTATTTATTAGATTCCACCTATAAGTGTTTATACAGAGTATTTGTCTTTCTCTGACTTACTTCACTAAGTATATTATTCTCTAGGTCCATCTAAGGTCCATCCACATTGTTATAAATGGTTTCATTCTTTTTTATGGCTGAATATATACACACACTGTACATATATAGATATATACACACACACATTGTACATATATACACACACACACACACACACACACACACACACACACACCAGAATCTTCTTTATCCATTCATCTGTTGATGGATGCTTATATGGCTTTCATATCTTGGCAGTTGTAAATAATGCTACCATGAACATTGGGGTGCATGTATCTTTCTGTATTAGTGTTTTCAGTTTTTAGATGCATAGCCAGGGATGGAATAACTGGATCATATAGTAGTTCTATTTTTAGTTTTTTGAGGGACCTCCATACTGTTTTCCTTAGTGGCTACACCAATTTACATTCCCAGAAAGAGGGTACAGTTGTTCCCTTTTCTTCATATCCTTGCCAGCATTTGTTATTTGTAGACTTTTTGATGATAGCCGTTCCGACAGGTTTGAGATAGTAATCTCATTGTGGTTTTAATTTGCATTTCTCTGATGATTAGTGATTTTGAGCATCCTTTCGTGTGCTTGTTGTCCATCTGTATGTTTCTTTGGAAAAATGTCTATTCAGGTCTTCTGCCCATTGTTAACTGTGTTGTTTGTTTATATTGAATTGTATGACCTGTTTATATATTTTGGATATTAATCCCCTAGTGGTCATATCATTTGTGAATATTTTCTCCCATTCCGTGGGTTGTCTTTTTGTTTTGTTGAGTTTCCTTTGCTGTGCAAGAGCTTTTAAGTTTAATTAGGTCTCATTTGTTTATTTTTGCTATTGTTTCCTTTGCCTTAGGAGGCAGATCCAAAAAAAAATTTCTAAGATTTACGTCAGAGTGTTCTGTGTATGTTTTCTTCTAGGCGTTTTATGGTTTCTTGTCTTACATTTAGGTCTTTAATCCATTTTAAGTTTATTTTTGTATGTGATATGAGAAAATGTTCTAATTTCATTCTTTTACATTTAGCTGTCCAGTTTCCCCAGCACCACTTATTGAAGAGCCTGTCTTATCCCTTTTGTATATTCTTGAGTCTTTTGTTATAGATTAACTGACCATAGGTGTGTGGGTTATTTTTCTGCTCTCTATTCTGTTCCTTTGATCTGTGTGTCTGGTTTTTTTTGACAGTACCATACTGTTTTGATTACTGTAGCTTTGTAGTATAGTCTGAAGTCAGAGCATGTGATACCCTCAGTTTTTTTCTTTTTTTGCAATATTGCTTTGGTCATTTGGGTTCTTTTGTGATTCTATATACATTTTAAAATCATTTGCTCTAGTTTTGTTAAAAATGCCCATGGTATTTTGATAGATATTGCATTAAATCTGTAGATTGTTTTGGACAGTATGGTCATTTTAACAATATAAATTCCAATCCATGAACAAGGGATATCTTTCCATTTTTCTGGTATCATCTTCAGTTTTCTTTTTCAATGTTTTCAGTGTATAGGTCTTTTACCTTCTTGGGTAAGTTTATTCCAGAGTATTTTATTCTTTTTGATGTGATTTTAAACATTATTATTTTCTTGCTTTCTCTTTCTGATGATTCATTATTAGTGTATAGAAATGCATAGATTTCAGTGTATTAATCTTGTGTCCTGAAACTGTATTGAATTCATTTATTAGTTGTAATAGATTTTTGGTGGAGACTGTATATATAGTATTATATCATCTGCAAATAGTGACAGTTTTACTTCTTTCCTTCCAGTTTGGATGCTTTTTATTTCTTTTCCTTGTTTCATTTGTGGAGCCAGGACTTCCAATACTATGTAAAATAGAAGTGGCGAGAGTGGGCATTCTTGTCTTGTTCATGATTTTAGAGGAAAAGCTTTCAGCTTTTCACCACTGAGTATGATGTTAGCTGTGGGTTTGTCATAAATGGTTTGTATTATGTTGAGATATGTTTCCTCTATACCAACTTTAATGAGAGTTCTTACTATGAATGGATGTTGAATTTTGTCAAATGCTTTTTCTTCACTTATTCAGATGATCATGCGATTTTCATCCTGCATTTTTATTAATGTGTTGTCATATGGGTTGATTTTGCAAATCTTAAACCATCCTTATATCCCTGGAATAAATGTCACTTGATCATGGTGTATGATCTTTTTTATATATTGTCGAATTTGGTTTGCTCATTTTTTGTTGAGGATTTTTGCATCTATATTTATCAGAGATGTCAGTCTGTCATTTCTTCTGGAGTGTTCATCTGGTTTTGGTATCAGGGTAATGGTGAATCTCATAGAATGACTTTGGGAATGTTCTCTCCTCTTCAGTTTTTAGAATAGTTTGAGAATGACAGGTATTAGCTCACCTTTATATGTTTGGTAGAACTCCCCGTGAAGCTGTCCAGTCCTGGATTTTTGTTTGCTGGGCATTTTTTTTAAATTACAAGTTCGATTTCATTACACATGGTCCATCTGTTCAGATTGTCTGTTTCTTCCTGATTCAGTAGGTTGCGTGTTTCTAGAAATTTGTCCATTTCTTCTAGGTTGTCCAATTTATTGGCATGTAACTGTTCATCGTATTCTCTTATGGTTTTTTGTATATCTGTGGTATCAGTTTTTATGTCCCTTCTTTCATTTCTTATTTTGTTTATTTGCATTCTCTTTCATTTTTTTCTTAATCAACCTGGCTAAAGGTTTATCAATTTTGTGTATCTTTTCAAAAAGCCATCTCTTGGTTTAATTGATTGTTTCTTTTTTTGGGGGGGGGCTCTATTTTATTTACTTCCTCTCTGACTTTATTATTTCCTTCTTTCTGCTGACTTTGGGCTTTGTTTGTTCTTTTTTCTAATTCCTTTAGATGGTAGGTTATGTTGTTAATTTGAGATTTTTCTTGTTTCTTGAGGTAGGCCTATATCTCTATAAACTTCCCTCTTAGAACTGCTTTTGCTGCATCCTATAGATTTTGGAAAGTTGTGTTTCCCTTTTCATTGTCTTGAGGTATTTACTGAGTTACTTTTTGATTTTTTCATTGATGCATTGTTTTTTTAGTAGCATGTTGTTTAGTCACCATGTTTGTGTTTTTCCCATTTTTCTTACTGTAATTGATTTCTAGTTTCACACTGTTGTGGTCAGAAAAAAACGCTTGATATAATTTCTATCCTCTTGAATTTGCTGAGACTTGTTTTGTGGCCCAGCATCTGATCTGTTGTGGAGAATGTTCCATGTGCACTTGAAAAAATGTGTATTTTGCTGCTTTTGGATGGAATGTCCCGTAGATATCTATTAAGTCCAACTGATCTATTGTGCCATTTAAGACCACTGTTTCCTTATTGGTTTTCTGTCTGGGTGACCATCCATTGATGTCAGTAGAGTGTTAAAGACCCCTGCTATTATTATATTATTGTCAATTTCTCCTTTTATGTCTGTTAATATTTGTTTTATATATTTAGGTGCTCCTGTATTAGGTGCTTATGTTGTCTGATAACGAGCATTGTTGCCCCTGGTTTCTTTTCCTTTCCATTTACATGAAATATCTTTTTACAACTCTTAACTTTCAGTCTGTGTGTGTCTTTAGGTCTAATGTGAGTCTCTTGTATACAGCATACAAATGGGTCTTGTTTTTTTTTTATCCAGTCAGCTACCCTGTCTTTTGATTTGAGCATTTAGTCCATTGACATTTTTTTTTTCAGTACACGGGCCTCTCACTGTTGTGGCCTCTCCCGTTGCGGAGCACAGGCTCCGGACGCACAGGCTCAGCCGCCATGGCTCACGGGCCCAGCCGCTGCGCGGCATGTGGGATCTTCCTGGACTGGGGCATGAACCCGTGTCCCCTGCATCAGGAGGCAGACTCTCAACCACTGTGCCTCCAGGAAAGCCCCTCCATTGACATGTAAAGTGATTATTAATAGCTATGTACTTATTACCATTTTGTTACTTTTTTTGATTTTTGTAGCTCTTTCTCTGTTCTTTTCTTCTTTTAGTTTCTTCCTTTGTGGTTTGATGATTTTCTTTAGTGGTATGTTTGTGTTCCTTTCTCTCTTGTTTTTGTGTGTCTATTGTAGGTTTTTGATTTGTGGTTACCATGAGTTTCCTGTATGTTGCACTATATCTACTTGTTTTAGACTAGTAGTCACTTAAGTTCAAACATGTTCTTAAAATCTACCTTTTTTTACTTTTCTCCCCCACATCTTGTGTTTTTGATATCCTAGTTTACATTTTCATATATATCTCTTTACTATTTGTTGTAGTTATAGTTGATTTTAAAATTTTTGGTGTTTTACTTTTTTTTTTTTGCGGTATGCGGGCCTCTCACTGTTGTGGCCTCTCCCGTTGTGGAGCACAGGCTCCGGACGCACAGGCTCAGCGGCCATGGCTTACGGGCCCAGCTGCTCCGTGGCATGTGGGATCTTCCCGAACTGGGGCATGAACCCGTGTCCCCTGCATCGGCAGGCGGACTCTCAACCACTGCGCCACCAGGGAAGCCCTGGTGTTTTACTTTTTATACTAGCTTACTTAAGTGGTTGATCCTCAGCCTGTACTATATATTTTCTTTTACTAGTGGGTTTTTCCTTTCCTATAGATATTTCTTGTTGTAGCCTTTTCTTTTCTACATAGAGAAGACACTTTAAAATTTCTTTTAGGGTAGGATTAGTATTGATGAAATCTTTTAATTTTTGCTTGTCTGAGAACTTCTTTATCTTTCCTTCAATTATAAATGATAATATATCTGAGTAGAGTGTCATAGGTTGCAAATTTTTCCCTTTAAACTCTCTGAATATATTGTGTCACTCCCTTCTGGCCTGCAAATTTTTTTTTTTTTTTTTTGAGAAAAATCAACTGATAGCCTATGGAGGTTCCCATGTATATGACTCTTTGTTTTTCTCTTCCCAGCTTCTCTCTTTAAAGATAAAGAGAATTCTCTTGTTATCTTTAACTTTTGCCATCTTAATTATGGTATGTCTTGGTAGGGTCTGTTTGCGTTCATCTTGTTTGGGACCTTTTGTGCTTACTGTGTCTGGATATCTGTTTCCTTCTTCGGATTTGGGAATTCTTAATTATTTCATTAAATACATTTTCAATCTCTTTCTTTCTCCCTTTGCCTTCTGAGACCCCTAAATGTGGATATTTGTACACGTGATGTTGTTCCAGAGGTTTCTTAAACTGTTCCATTTTTTTGTTTTTCTTTTCGCTGTTCTGACTGCGTGATTTCCATTATTCTACTTTCCAGATCACTTATGCATTCTTCTGTATCACCTAGACTGTTGTTCATTCTGTCTAATGTGGTTTTCATTTCAGCTACTGTGTTTCAGTTCTATTAAAAAAATATATTTTCTATATCCTTCTTTAAATTATCACTGTGTTCATCTATTCTTTTCCCGATTCAGTTAGTCATTATTACTAATGACTTGGATTCTTTTTTTCTTCTTTTTTTAAAAAAAATTATTCATTTTATTTATTCATTTTATTCAATTTATTCATTTTATTTATTCATTTTTGGCTACGTTGTGTCTTCGTTGCTGTGTGCGGGATTTCTCTAGTTGCAGTGAGCAGGGGCTGCACTTTATTGTGGTGCATGTGCTTCTTGTTGCAGTGTTTTCTGTTGTTGCAGAGCAGAGGCTCTAGGCATGTGGGCTCCATAGTTGTGTCTCACAGGCTCTGTAGTTGTGGCTCGTGGGCTCTAGAGTGTAGGCTCAGTATTTGTGGGGCATGGGCTTAGTTACTCTGCAGCATGTGGGATCTTCCTGGACCAGGGCTTGAACCTGTGTCCCCTGCATTGGCAGGCGGATTCTTAACCACTGCGCCACCAGGGAAGCCCGATTTGGATTCTTTTATCTGGTAAATTTTTTTTTCATTTTTTTCATGTGTTTTCTCTTGCTCTGTCAAGTAAACCAGTTCCTCTCTTCTCATTTTGCTTAATTTTCTTTGTCTCTATGAATTTAGGTAAAACAGTTACTTATTGAGGTCTTGAAGGCATGTCCTTCTGTGGGAGCATCGTTATATAATCTCTGTGTGCCCAGTGGCTTTGGTAGGAGAGCTAGATTTGATGTGTGCACAAGTCATGTCTTTCCTCAGGGTGTAGTGGCAGCTATAACCTTGGTAGGAGGTGGGGCTGGAGCCAGATGTGACCTGGGGCTTCTCCTCTGTTCAGTGGCCAACACCACCCTATTGGGGACAGGGACAGGTCCCAAGTTGCCCTGAGGGTCAGGGAGTGTGTTCTCTCCCCGCTTCCAGCTCCAGTACCCTTGCCCGAGTGTGGAGCTGCATCTCAGAGCCAACAGAGCAGTTATGGGTGCTCAGTATAGGTCTGGGCCTGGGCTGTGGTGGCCCTGGCTGCAGTCAGAGTCTGGGACCACCTCTGATGTGCTCGCTGCCTCTGAAAGCCAGTAATGGCTGCCCCCACCCAGTTCAGATGCTAGCGGGGTCTGAGCTGGCACTGTCCCTCAGAACTGAACACTCTCCTTGGTTGTGGCAGCCCTCACTCCTGTGTGGAGCCAAGCAAGCTAGACGGAGTGGGCACTGGGCTCAGGCTGGGTTGTGCACTGGAGTGGTTGTGGGAAACTGGCCAGAATCTCGTGCAGTTTTAATCTGGTTTTTTTTCCCCCACATTGTTTTGGGAGTAAGCAAAACATACTTTTGTATGCATACTTTTTACAAGCAGATTCTAGGTTTCTTACAGACTTCCTGTTAGTCCCACCAGCCCTCCAACCTCCAGCCAAAGGGATTCACCTTCCTGGTGTCAGATCCCAGAGCTGGGGTACCCAATATGTGGCTCAAACCACTCACTCCTGAGGGAGGATCTGGCTGTTACATTCCACCGTCTTCTGTGTTCCCTCCCAGGGGCACAGGTCCCAAGCTGATCACTCCTCTTCCCTTCCTACCTGATTCTGTGTGGCTCCTTCTTATAGCCTTGGTTGTACAAAAGTCTTTTCTGCATATCTGTAGTTTCAGTGAGAATTATTCCACACATAGATGTATTTTCGATGTGTGTGTGGTAGGAGGTGAGTTCCATGTCCTCCTACTCTGCCATTTTGATCTCCCTTCCCAGCAAGAATGTTTTGATAGAGAAATATCAAAGCAACACTATATTAAATAGAAACATTGATTACAAGATACATACCATTTCAGAAACCATCAAATGTGAATTATGGTGATGCTGGAATTGAGGAAGTACACTATGTTCATGTGACTGGGTTATATGCTAGTCATTCATTTTCTTTGAAGAGGTCTTAGGTTATGAAATTGGATATATAATTTCTATTTTTGTGATTGAGATTGTATTAGATGCCTCAATTAACAATTTGCTTTCCTGTACTTTCTTCCTTTGACAAGGTTCTATTTTATTTGCCATTCTCTGATGTAATCGTATTCATTGTTTTTATCCTCCCACTACCCCCATCCCTCACTAAGTTGTGCCCTCCTCAAGTGCAGGTACTTGTATTTTTTCCTTCATATTCTGAATGCCTAGCATGGTGCCTGGTCCCCTGGTTGGCACTTAGTAGATGCTTCACAAATGTGGGTTGAACCAAACTAAAAATCAGAAGATGAAAGGATAAATGCTAAAATAATTAAAATATTTTTCCCTAGGTATTATTGAAAACAGAATCTAGGGATACTGAATATTCAGAAAAAGGAAACTGACATTTATTGAATAATTATTGTTTGCCACATATTTTCAAATAATTATCCCATTTACTCTCTTATAACTTAAAATATATAGTATAGTTTTAAAAGCATAGGAAACATTTTTTATTAATCCATGATTTGTTCGGGTTTTAGGGCAAAACATGACCGTGATCTAGAATCTTCTGTTTTTTTTTTTTTATTCTACTGATTTTTAAATATCAGGTAAAAATTTCCTACTGCATTAAAGGATTATTAACATTTAAGCCCTGATGATATATGCCTATGTTAAATATGTTAAGGTGAAATTGATCCCCTCTCAGGGGACTTTGGCGGTTATTCACAGGCCTTCATTTCAATAAGAAAAGGCTGTTCTTTCGTGAATGAACTACTTTGGTTCTCCATTCAACCAGTGAAACAAAATACTAAAAATATTATATAAGTAATAATGCTGTGATACACTATTACTAAAGGTGAAAAATAACCAATCAGAGAAGAAAGAGTATGAAGGAAGATCCAATCACAATATGAAAAGATTCACCACAAAACTCTTATAAACTGTGAGCATTTAGGGCTTGTTTACATTTTATTAAGAACTTGTCATAGAGAGTGAGGGCCTGACAACTTAGTGAGAGCTGCTACCAAATAAGGGAAGTCAAAGTAGAAATAAAGCTTCTCTGATATAATTATAGTAACTTATAAAGAAGATGTTAGTTTATTTAGCACTCATCCATAAAGCATTACTAGTTCATGTTGGAGCTTATTTTTATATTATCTATGAAGTTTGCTAAGCAAATAGTGTGAATATTCTTTAGTGCCTAAGAAATACCAATTATAATCATGTTTTAGGTACATCAGTTTACTTATGAGCTACTGATATACTAATTAAAAATAATCCTTAAATAGTCATTCAAGTAACTTCCCTCAAAGGCTTTCTTAAGAAAAATAAAGTAAATTTGGCCAGAAAATAGTTTCCATCTATGTATATCTTTCACCATGGATTAATTATACAAGCCTAAATTGACACCTGTCTCAGGTGCTTAAGCAGAAGCTTAACTAAAAGGCTCTATTTAGCACAACATTAGCCAAAGGGAGGTAAAGTAGAATGAGCACCACACAGATATCATGGACAGGAATTCTAGTTCTGTTCTAGCAAGCGGACTGAACTTGTGCAAATTACTTTACCACCCTACACCTCAGTTTCCATATCTGTAAATTAAGAGGTT
Source organism: Grampus griseus (assembly GCF_964374135.1). Lineage (NCBI taxonomy): Eukaryota > Metazoa > Chordata > Mammalia > Artiodactyla > Delphinidae > Grampus > Grampus griseus. The sequence goes on along the minus strand of NC_139009.1, from coordinate 52,787,294 downwards.
TAGAGTTCATCAGAGTTGATGGGAGACAGGGGTGTGTAAATGGACTCCTTGGAAAAACTGCTATTCCTGCTCATAAAAATACTTTTGTGTACACAAACACACACACAATTTAGTATGCAATTTCAGGGAGTTACTGTGAGAATTAAATGAAATAGTGAATATAAAGTGCATTTAGTAGGTATTTTAAATCACCGTTTAGTTCCCCACATTGGGAGGGTTCTCTAGCTTCTCAGTTTTCATAAAAGCCACAGAAAATGTTTTTCAAGTCTCTTTGGGGGAAAAAGAAAAGATTTTAAAGTATATAGCTATCAAGTTGCATGAGATAATATTCCACTTTTTATAAGAAGCCATCTCTTTCATCAGTTACTAGGATTTGTTTTTTAGAGGAGCGGGTGGCAATCTGTCATCAAAGTGTTGACAAGTGAAATCTGACAAGGTTAAGGTGATATAGCTGCGGGCCACTTCAGGATTTTTCACTGTCTTTCCTGTTTGAAGAGAAAGGATCTCTTTTTTCATTCTTGCTCACTTTGCAATAGTGTTTGATTTATACGCTTTTTAAAACAGTAACTCTAAACTGACAAATTATTTCGGCAGTTAACATTGGTTTAGATAAGAGCATTTCAGTGTTCTCTTGTCTTTAACTCATCTTTGTAGGAATTATTCTTGAAATTCAGTGTATTTTCTCTTCAAAGTTGCATTTCTTTCTATATATTCAAATGTAGCATAAAACTATATTTATGGAACTACAATCTAGAATTACTTATCATGATCACATTTCTCACATTTCTGTTTTCCCTGTCTTTGTAGTGTTGTAGTTGAGATGTATCCTTAAAAGAAGAATAAGTCCATATTTTTGAAGATCAGAAAGTGGGTACATATGTTGGAGGTGGTGGTGAGCAAAGATTATTTTATGGTTGTTGTTATTATTTGCTTATGCAAGCATACTTTTTTCCCTAAAATGCCTGATATAAGCCATTGTGATTATTTTGCAAATCGTGGAAGAAATGCACTTCAACTAGATACAGGTCTCTTTGGAATAATGGAAAATTGTGTGCAGCAAAATATTTGAAATGAGCATCAGCAAACAAGATGTTTGTATTAACAGGAACCTAGAAAATGGCTATGCAAAGGTCAACACTGATCTTTAAATATTAGTGAAATTTAATTTGTTGCATGTAATGAGTAGAAAGAAGAGGAGGAAGCAGGCCACAATGAGGAAGCCATTGATGAACTGTCCAAATGTCAAAACTGCTTACAGTACAGAAAATGTTAAATTGACATGATCTATTTACCTAAGTGAATTAAACAGTTTGAACAATGCTCTAGAGAAATATTTTCCAAATTTAAGTATAACAGGAGATTTATAAAGATTTTTGCCATAATTTATTTTGGGAAAATGAGGAGAATCCTACTATTCTTTCTAGGCATAGAATTTCTTCTAACCTCTTTAAGAAAGTATGATGCACAGTTTCTCTTGAAACGGGAATCTATTGCCATTTGCATCATCTAGAAATAACATCACCTGACCAATTGTTAGCAGCTATGAAGAATCACCCTGGCCATGACACTGCACAGCCCTAGCTGAATTGAGTTCAGAGAGTTTTCTGGGGTGTTATGCCCAATTTTAAAAAAATGTGAATTCTGTGTTCTCTTATTTTCTTCATGTACAAAGTTGATGAAAAATTTTTAAGAGAATTAAATATGTCTAATGTATATAACCAAGGTTTAATATTAATGCACAGAGAATGGGACAGAGAACTCAGTAGAAAGATGGGTAAAAGCTAGGAACAGGTAATTTATAGAAGAAACAAGATTGTTAAAAAAAAAATACATGAAATGATGTTTGATTCCTTTAATGAATGGAAAAATGAAACTTAAAACTATGAGAATCCATTTTTCACCTACCAGATTGGCAAAAATTTAAAACTTTGTTAATATTCCTTGTTGTTGAGGAAATAGGGAAAAGGGTAGTCATGTTATTGGTGGAAATGTAAATTGGTACTGTCATCTTGGCAGCCTGTTTGGCAGTACCTGTTAAAATGTAAGGTGTGCATGTATATTTTCATAGTATTATTATTTGTAAGATGAAAAGAAGAAACAATTGTGTTCATTAAGGGAATGGTTAAGTAAATTATGATCGGTATACAATGGAACATCTGGTAGCTATTAAAAACAATGAGGTAAATCTTTATATGCTAACAAGGATATCCATGCTGTGGTATTCAGTGAAAAAAAAGCAAATTGTTGAGTAAAATCCTGTCTTTACTAAAATACAAAACAAGTCATTGTGGGTGTGGACATACTGTAAGTATCTCAAGAAGTTCTGGAAGGCCACCTGCCATGTTGTGTAGTGGCTCCCTTCAGAGTGGGGAGGGCCTCTGGGAAGGGGACACATTTGTTTTAACATCAAATACTTCAGTATTGTTTGCATTTTTTAAAACAATAAGCATGTATTACTATTATAATTTTAAAACCCAAGAGGACACAAAAGACCAGACAGATTGTCTAATAGATTTTGAAGTTTCTCTCTTCATTTTTTGTATGCTTTTAGGTTCTATAGCTGTTTTAAAAATAAGGACATGATAGATGGTATTTTTAACACACTGCTTTGTGCTTTTGCATTTCGCTCCTACCATTTCATTGCTTAGTGTTATTTGTTAAATCTAAAGTTTTGTAAGTTGAAGTCTTTATTACCTTTTAGCATTTATTGACTAATTATGGTGGGTGCTCATTATCAGATAAATATGTTCTGAATATTTACATTTAATATTTAGGTGTTAGGTGAAAAGGTGTTCTAGACTTCTGAAGTGATCTAGATCTTTATGTGCTATGAGATAACATGATATAGCATAGAAAAGATCTAGATATATTTAAAATAATAATTTAATAACATTTGAAGATAAATGTCACTAAGGAAGCTAGAACATTTATTTGATAACTATTGTTTGAGTAAAATTTAAGAATAACATTTTCAGTGTTATAGGCAATTAGTTATATAATGCCCACTAATCATATTCAGCGCTTTTCATCTTCAGAACATTATACAGAATTAATTAATCCTTACAGCAGTCTTAGAAATGTAGGTCAATGTCATTATCCCTGTTTTTGTTGGTGGGGAAATTGAGGCAGAGAGGTTGAATGATTCGGGGTAAGTTTGTTACAGCATGGTTAGAATTAAGGCATTTGGGCTCAGAGCCCAGCATTTAGAGCAATAGAATCACACCTTCTTTAGAAGACTTAATCTTTGTGTCCTTGATAAAACTCTACTTCTCATTAAACCATTGCTGAGGTCATCTCTATATTAAAATTCAGAAACAACAAGTTTGATCACTATATAACCACTTAAAAACACACACCATTTTCTCCTCCATGCCTTTTCTGGCACTATATTGGCTTAATCTGCCTTTTCCATTGTCTCCTTGTTGGAGAATTACCGAAATATCTATCTTTGACTTTATTTTTCTTCTGGGATCTTTTTCAGTAGCTTTAGCTTTACTTTCTATTTAGAAAATTCCAAAATAGTTTTTATATAGTCCAGACCCCCTTTCTATATTTCTAGCTATCAGCTAGACATTTCTACTCATATCAACCCTTATAACTTAAACTCCCACTGTGTCTGAAATTCAGTTTATTGACAACAAAACTTGCTCCTCTTCTAGACTGACCTGTTTCTATGTATGTTTCAATCCAAGTCCTGCCCTTGAAACTAGGATAAACCAGGTGGGAACAGGTCTGGGTAAGGGGTTTCTGGGAACCAGGTGTGGCCAGAACAGTGGTATTTGAGTCCTTTGCCAGGGTGAAGAAGCTGAATCACAGTCTAAGGAAGAGGAAGAGCCAGATTACAAACTGAAAGGCAAGACTAAAGTATAGCAGGAGACCGAGTGGCCAGGTCAGTGGCTAGGAAAATTGAGGTTGTTGGTTGAGTAGTTGAGTTAGTCGTCGTGAATGCGCTGGTACTCTTTTACTGGCATATGATGATGGAGGCATGTCAGCTCACTAGAGCCATGTTCAAGGCAAGGGTCATGTCTGTACAGTAACCAGATCCCTATCTCATGGTGGTCACTCCGGATTCTTCCTCCTTCCTTACTTCCACAATTCATCAGTTCCCATATGCCTTTGATACTTTATTCAAATGAATCTGATTCTTTTTTTACATTCCAACTTCCACCATCCCAATTCAAATCCTTGTTGCTAAATATTGGTGTTGCCTGTTACTTTATTACCTTTCTAACAGGTCACTTGTATAAAAAAATCCCTCCAATATTCCCATCCACAAAGTTAATCTTCCAACAACAATTCTGATCTGTTGATTACCGTTTCTAAAATACCTTACCAGATCAGAAACTATTCATAATTTCTCCGTAGCCACCTAACAAGATATAAAGTCCTAAGTTTGGCATTTAAAGACTTACTTAGTATGGCCCTGATATATCTCTTCTATTTGTGCACCAAACCAATTGCTTACTACCTCTTAAATATGCCTTGCATCTTTCTGTCTAATTTATGTTTTTGTATATTGTTTCCTCCTTTTTCTCTCTCTCCCTTTATCAAAATCTAAGAATTCTTTAGTGTCCTCTACTTTATAAGAGAATTTCTTTATTATCAAACTAGAACATCTGAACACCCACAGCCCTTTGTTTATGTTGCTAAATTTGCACTTATCACAAACTTCATATTGGTTTTGTGATTATTTTATCTGCTATACTAGATTTTAGCTATTTGATAGTAGAGACCCTGATTTATATATCCTGTATCTGTGACTCAGTAAAATGTCAAACACCTAAAGTGCTCAAAGTATTTGTGATATTTAATTAATAATTAGATATCATAGGACTCTCTGAGGTACAAATGACCCAGTGTACCTACTAATCTAGTCTTTTGTTAGAGTATGTTCAATCTAAGCTTGAGGTCTCTTTGAGAGTCCTCTGCCCTTTTACACAAACTTTATCATTGCATGATTGTTTGATTTAGTGTTGAATATTTCAAAAATCTTTATTTCTGATAATGTGACATTGATTAAATATGTTCATGCATATCTTAACAGATAATTAATGTAATTCTGTGTAGATAGCATTAGACAAGGGATTGTGGGGGAATACACTGTATTTTAGGTAATTTTGAAATTACCTAATGATGACTAGAACACCTAATACAACTAGTGGTTTCTTTTAAATTTGTGCTATTTAGTTGTCTTTAATTTTGTACATTTTAAATTGGTAAATAGATAATCCTCAGAAAGTCTATTGATAATAAATAGCAACTATATGTTCTAACTTTATGCCCAAGAAATATTTCCTTAGGCTCTTTGAGGTATTTTGCTAATACACATTTCATTTTAAATGTCTCATTGGCACCATGGTATCATTAATCTTTATTAAACTACAGCAATGTCTTCTTCTCTTAGTTAATTTTTCTATCCCATCATGTTTGACATTAGGGTTTTATTTGCCCTCAGGCTTCCTCTCCTTTCTAAAGCAGTCAAAATAGCTGACTTCAGAAACCAGGGAAGACAAATATTCTGAAGATTTATTTAGTGGCACGTAATCTTTACCTCTAAAAGTTTTTATTTTCCAAAATAATGTTATCAAAAGTATAAAAAAGTCACAGCATCTTAGTGCAATGGTTTCTATTTTCCGTGATACTTTCTTAAAATTTACCTATATGGTAACAATCTTAAGGCAAATAAATATTTATTATAATGTAATCTGTTTTGGAAGGAAGACTTCAAAGCTTTCGAGGGTGTAACTAGAAAGTGAGAAAGGCTAAGATCCTCCCATTTCTCTGTGCTCAAAATTTGGGCTATCATAGATTCTCCCCCCTACAAGAGAACAATCAAGATTTACATCAAGCTCAGTTTAAATCATGCTCCTTATTTTGTCACGGAGACTGGACATTTGGATTTAGAATGGCCTTCTGACACATCTGAGACTGTCATCAACTGCCTTATAAAATTAAACAGAAAATTGAAAAAGTTAAAAAGATATTTTAAATGAAAATTAAATTAAGGGCAATTTTTTGTTTAGATTTTCCCTTCTGCTGTTCTTTTCATTTGGCTAATTATTTTTCCTATTCAATATTAAAATTTGCTGTATTTTTTAGTCATTCATTCTTTTATTCATTTTTGCGCTGTGTAACTAGTTTTGGTCTAGTTCTAAGTCATGTGTATTGGGTTTTATCCCCAGAGAAATGCACAAGGGCACTGAGTGGGGCAATATTTCTTCACTTTGGTAGGTACTCTCTATTTCACTACCTTTTTAATCCCTGCCCATGCCCCCTCCCAAAATGCAGAATCCAGAATTCTACTGAAATTCTTTTCTTTCTTCCTTCAAAACAACTATTTATGCATTAATACAATATTTGAATAATATGAGCTCAGTCTTGACTGCTTCCTTCGGGCAGATTTTTCAAACAAGGAAATTACAGCATTGTTTTTAACTGGTGGCATTCTTGAGTAAGATGCAAGGCCTTCAGAGGTCTGCGTCTTTCAAAAACCTGCAGAGTGTAAAAGATGGCAAGACATTTTGAGGACTAAAAAGGTTATTGATTTGGTCCCCTCCCACCATGTCCATCTAGTAATTATAGATTTTTACAAATGTTAAAAAATTTACTCCATTAATTCTTTTTAACTTTATATTGTCTTATTAGCAGATATTTGAAGTTCAGAGGAAAAGAAGGATGAATAACCCACATTTGACTATCTTTTGCCTGCCTGCTAATGCATGACCCTGCAAAGCCTCCTCCTTAATCACACATATTTTGGGGAGCCTGCAGGAGTCGTCACATGTGTTCATAAATAAGTCGAATCATTTACTAATGGACACTGGCCATTTCCTTCTCACTTGCCTCACTTGCTAGACCTGCTCCATCAACTCGTTATTGCTGCCGCCGTGTCTACTTTTGCTGGGTGTGGATCCCACTTTGTCTGGATACCACCACTCTGAGTACATTAATGTGAAGGGCTACCAGTCCTGCTTACGTTCTATGTTCATCATTTAATTCCTATGCTTCTCTGAGGTCCTACTGACATTTTACAACTTGTCTGTAGCTTTCTCAGAGCACTGCTATTCCAAGCAGGGTTGAGCCCTTCTTTTATGCTGTGAAATTGTTCACTCTGCCATTTCAATAATTAGTACACTGTGTCTCATTAGTTGAACATGCATCTGATTCTTGATGATGGTAAGTGCATTGAGGTCAAATGTAAAGGTGAAGGAAGGACCAACAACGTTTGTGTTATGTCTAAAATTATTTTGGATTATCACCCATATGAATAGTATGGGAAAATATTTTTAGTCACTCCAAATGTTAAAGAAGCTGAAGGCTTTTTCCTCTATATGAAAGATGTCTTAAAATATTTTTCAAGCATTTTTTGTTATTCAGAAGTTTGTTGGAAATAATAAAGTGTTAATAATATCCATCACTAGCCCCTGCTGTTAAAACTAGGAGAAAATATAAGATGTACATTATTGCTATCTCTTTTTTTTAACGCAGGTAGAGTAGACTATCTGGATCTATCACAACATGCAGATTAACAAACTAATCTGAATGCTAATGTGGTTTCACACAGTTTACTTCTAAGTAAATATGTTTCCTATAATAATAACTATATATCATTTACCTTGAAAATTCCACTTTAATTAGCCTTTTAGTATGTGGGAGATTGTAAATATTTGCTTTGTATATTAAAGATAGACCACAAAATGTGTTTGTACTTACTAACTACATAACAGATGTTTCTTTTCCTTAAAAATATTTTTTAAAAATGCTTAAATGCTAAATAATTATAAATTATAATGCTAAATAATTCTAATTTCTAATTAGAAATCAAACGTATATTATTGGAAACCCAAATATATATATTCTTCTTACTACATTTCTCAATGCTATGACATACTAAATCTAGGAAAAGAAGTGCTTTTTTCCTTTTTCTAGAGTTCATTTCTGGGTGGTTAACTAAGGATACATTAAAGTGTGTTTATTCTAATGAACCGTATCTCAAATATCAGTAGTGGCAAGTGATTCTTTTTATTATTTCTAAGGGATCTTGGTTTTATTGGCAATAGAAGATAATTAATTGGCACCTCTTCTTAATTATTTTTTTAAACAGGACAGAGATTCCTTCTGCCATCAGATGTCTTTCTGCTTGACTGAACTGCACCTGTGGTCTTTGAAGAATACCTTACACATTGGGGGTAAATAAGCTCTGGATTAATTTCAATATTTTTAAAATATAAGTTACAACAATATAAATAAGTACTAGCAAAGGTTAGAGCCTAGATTCCATCTGGAATTGGATTATTTTCTTTATACGTAATGAAAAATTGGCTAGTGTATAGTAATTTCTTTTAGTTAACTCTGCTTATGTTTTTTCAACTTGAGTTACATTTTCTGCTTTGAACATTAATTTTATTGGCCTAATATCTGTTTCTTCTTAAGATACACAAATGTTCCATTTTTTTCCTGGGATTATTCATAATAACTGATTTATATTCATAAATATTTGCAGGCTTGCTAGTGGTAAATGCATTTCTATTTGATATTAAAGTAATATTTCAAACATAAAGTAATATTTCAAACATACAACTAAGAGGTACAATTATATTCATTTTTTAAAAAATAAATAAATAAATAAATTTATTTATTTATTTATTTTTAGCTGTGTTGGGTCTTCGTTTCTGTGCGAGGGCTTTCTCTAGTTGCGGCGAGCAGGGGCCACTCTTCATCGTGGTGCACTGGCCTCTCACTATTGCAGCCTCTCCTGTTGCAGAGCACAGGCTCCAGACGCGCAGGCTCAGTAGTTGTGGCTCATGGGCCCAGTTGCTCTGCGGCATGTGGGATCTTCCCAGACCAGGGCTCAAACCCCTGTCCCCTGCATTGGCAGGCAGACTCTAAACCACTGCGCCACCAGGGAAGCCCTATTCATGTTTTTTGGATCTCACATTTTTTGGGGAAGAGAGTAATATAAATGTGTTTTAACAATGTTTATTAGTATTTCAGGATAAAGTATATATCATTAGGAAACATCTTTTAAAAAAGTCTTTTCCTTTCTGAGTATCTAAAGCAACTCTTGTATTTAGGAGGACAGATTTATTTACATCTTTAGCATCATTACTAAGAAAATGGTTTACCTTGCAAAGCATTATTTCTTTATATCAAATATATAATTACAGATGATGTCATTATAATTTCATTAAGTTTAGCTTGCTTAAAATGGATAAGGTTAGAATTTCCAGTTAAGCAAAGTGGACTTAACACCCATTTGCTTCCTTCCCCGATTCTTCTAAAATGAGAGTAAACGAATTACTATTAAAAAGGTGTACAGCACTGGAGCCTGCAGGCATTTTGGTGGGGATAATGGCAGACTTCAGGAGGGCTCATGCCAAGGAGTACTTCCCAGAACTTCTGCTGCCAGTGTCCTTGTCCCCGCAGTGAGCCACAGCTGCCCCCGGCCTCTGCAGGAGACCCTCCGAAACTAGCAGCCATGTGGCTGACAGGGTCTTGGTGCTCTGGCCTGGTGTCAGGCCTGAGCCTCTGAGGTAGGAGAGCTGAGTTCAGGACATTGGACCACCAGAGACCTCCTGGCCCCATGTAATATCAATCGGCAAGAGCTCTCCCAGAGATCTCTGTTGCAAAACTAAGACCCATCTCCACCCAACAGCCAGCAAGCTCCAGTGCTGGACGCCCCATGCCAAACAACTAGCAAGACAGGAACACAACCCCACCCATTAGCAGAGAGGCAGCCTAAAATTATAGTAAGTTCACAGACACTCCAAAACACACCACCAGATGTGGCCCTGCCCACCAGAAAGACATGATCCAGCCTCATCCACCAGAACACAGACACCAGTCCCCTCCACCAGGAAGCCTACACAACCCACTGAACCAATCTCACCCACTGGGGGCACACACCTAAAACGACAGGAACTATGAACCTGCAGTCTGAGAAAAGGAGACCTTAAACAAAACGAGAAGGCAAAGAAATATGCAGCAGGTGAAGGACAAAGGCAGAAACGCACCAGACCAAACAAATGAAGGGGAAATAGGCAGTCTACCTGAAAAACAATTCACTGTAATGAAAGTAAAGATGATCCAAAATATTGGAAATAAAATGGAGAAAATGTAAGAAACATTTAACAAGGACCAAGAGGAACTAAAGAGCAAACAAACAAGGATGAACAACGCAAAAAATGAGATTAAAAATTCTCTTGAAGGAATCAATAGCAGAATAACTGAGGCAGAAGAATGGATAAGTGACCTGGAAGATAAAATAGTGGAAATAACTGCCACAGAGTAGAGTAAAGAAAAAAGAATGAAAAGAATTGAGGACAGTCTCAGAGACCTCCGGGACAACAGACCTCAGAGACAACAGTAAACCCACCAACATTCGAATTATAGGGGTCCCAGAAGAAGAAGAGAAAAAGAAAGGGTTTGAGAAAATATTTGAGGAGATTATAGTTGAACACTTCCCCAACATGTGAAAGGAAATAGTCAAGTCCAGGAAGCTCAGAGAGTCCCATACAGGATAAATCCAAGGAGAAACACGTCAAGACATATTAATCAAACTATCAAAAATTAAATACAAAGAAAAAATATTAAAAGCATCAAGGGAAAAACAACAAATAACATACAAGGGAATCCCCATAAGGTTAACAGGTGATCTTTCAGCAGAAACTCTGCAAGCCAGAAGGCAGTGGCAGGACATATTTAAAGAGATGAAAGGGAAGAATCTACAACCAAGATTACCCAGCAAGGATCTCATTCAGATTTGACAGAGAAATCAAAAGCTTTATAGACAAGCAAAAGTTAAGAGAATTCAACACCACTAAACCAACTTTACAACAAATGCTAAAGCAACTTCTCTAGGCAGGAAACACAGGAGAAGGAAAAGACCTACAAAAACAAACGCAAAACAATTAAGAAAATGGTAATAGGAACATATATATCGATAATTACCTTAAATGTAAATGGATTAAATGCTCCAACCGAAAGACACAGACTGGCTGAATGGGTATAAAAACAAGTCACGTATATATGCTGTCTACAAGAGACCCACTTCAGATCTAGGGCCACATACAGACTGAAAGTGAGGGGACGGAAAAAGGTACTCCATGCAAATGGAAATCAAAAGAAAGCTGGAGGAGCAATTCTCGTATCAGACAAGATAGACTTTGAAATAAAGACTATTAGAAGAGACAAAGAAGGACACTACATAATGATCAAAGGATAAATCCAAGAAGATATAACAGTTGTAAATATTTATGCACCCAGTATAGGAGCACTTCAGTACATAAGGCAAATGCTAACAGCCATAAAAGGGGAAAACAACAGTAACACAATGATAGTAGGGGACTTTAACACCCCACTTTCACCAATGGACAGATCATGCAGAATGAAAATAAATAAGGAAACACAAGCTTTAAATGACACTCTAGACAAGATAGACTTAATTGATATTTATAGGACATTACCCCCCAAAACAACAGAATACGGTTTATTCTCAAGTGTTCATGGAACGTTCTCCAGGATAGATCGTATCTTGGCTCACAAATCAAGCCTTAGTAAATTTAAGAAAAGTGAAATCATATCAAGTATCTTTTCCTACCAGAATGCCATGAGACTAGATATTGATTACAGGGAAGAAACTGTAAGAAATACAAACACATGGAGGATAAACCATACGCTACTAAATAACCAAGAGATCACTGAAGGAATCAAAGAGGAAATCATAAAATACCTAGAAACAGGGGCTTCCCTGGTGGCGCAGTGGTTGAGAGTCCGCCTGCGATGCAGGGGACGTGGGTTCGTGCCCCGGTCTGGGAAGATCCCACATGCCGCGGAGCGGCTAGGCCCGTGAGCCATGGACGCTGAGCTTGCGCGTCCGGAGCCTGTGCTCCGCAACGGGAGAGGCCACAACAGTGAGAGGCCCGAGTACCGCAAAACAAAACAAAACAAAACAAAAAAAATACCTAGAAACAAATGACAATGAAATCACAACGACTCAAAACCTATGGGACTCAGCAAAGGCAGTTCTAAGAAGTTTGTAGCAATACAATCCTACCACAAGAAACAAAAATCTCAAACAACCTAACCTTACACCTAAAGCAATTACAGAAAGAAGAAAAAAAGACCCAAAGATAGCAGAAGGAAGGAAATCATAAAGATCAGGTCAGAAATAAAAAGAAATGAAGGAAATGATAGCAAAGATCAAGAAAACTAAAAGCTGTTTCTTTGAGAAGATAAACAAAATTGATAAACCGTTAGCCAGACTCATCAAGAAAAAAAGGGAGAAGACTCAAATCAACAGAATTAGAAATGAAAAAAGGAGAAGTAACAGCTGACACTGCAGAAATACGAAGGATCATGAGAGATTACTACAAGCAACTCTATGCCAATAAAATGGACAACTTGGAAGAAATGGACAAATTCTTAGAAAAGCACAACCTTCCAAGAATGAACCAGGAACAAACAAAATATAAACAGACCAATCACAAGCACTGAAATTGAAACTGTGATCAGAAATCTTCGAACAAACAGAATCCCAGGACAAGATGGCTTCACAGGCGAATTCTGTCAAACATTTAGAGAAGAGCTAATACCTATCCTGATCAAACTCTTGCAAAATATAGCAGAGGGAGAAACATGCCCAAACTCATTCTATGGGGCCACCATCATCCTGATACCAAAACCAGACAAAGATGTCACAAAGAAGGAAAACTATGGCCAACATCACTGATGAACATAGATGCAAAAATCCTCAACAAAATACTAGCAAACAGAATCCAACAGCACACTAAAAGGATCATACACCATGATCAAGTGGGGTTTATCCCAGGAATGCAAGGATTCTTTAACATACACAAATCAATCAATGTGATACACCATATTAACAAATTGAAGGATAAAAACCACATGATAATCTCAATAGATGCAGAAAAAGTTTTCAACAGAATTCAACACCAATTTATGATAAAAACTCTCCAGAAAGTAGCCATAGAGGGAACCTACCTCAACATAATAAAGGCCATATACGACAAACAGGGAACAGAAAACCCACTCCTAAAGGATGTGCATGCAAACTCACTTGACCTGAAAACCAGCACAAAAACAGCATACTGAGAAGCACATGGACCATAGGTGAAGGGGACCCACTTACTAATCTTGAAGCATCTGCCAGAGAGTCAGGAACCAACTGAGACACTCCCTGGGAACAGAGACACTGGCCAAAGCATTTTTGCAATTTCAGGCTGGCTTCATAGTTCTGGTGCAGGTGAGCACCATTTTGAAATTTTCCCTCTAACCTTTTAGAAAGGAGAGGGATAAATAGAAAGGACTTTAGAAAGGACTGGGAGAAATAACTGATTTACTTAATACATAAAAATAAACACAGAGACTTAGGCAAAATGAGACAGAAACATATTCCAATCAGAAAAATATGACAAAACCTCAGAAAAAGAGCTAAGGAAAATGGAGGTAAGCAATCTAGTGTATAAAGAACTTACAGTAATTATAAAAATGCTCACTGAGCTCTGGAGAAGAATGGATGAATACTGTGAAAACTTCAACAAAGATATAGGAAATATAAGAAAGTAATAAACAGAAGTTATAACTGAACTAAAGAATATGCTAGAGGGGTTCAACAGCAGACTGCATGAGGTAGAAGAATGAATCAGTGGGCTAGAAAACAGAACAATGGAACTCACCCACACAGAGCAACTAAATGAAAAATGAATTTAAAAAAGTGAAGATAACTTAAGAGACCTTTGGTACAACATCAAGCAGAATAACATTTGGACTATAGGGGTCCCAGAAGGAGGAGAGAGAGAGCAAGGGCTAGAAAAATTATTTGAAGAAATAGTGGCTGAAAACTTCCCTATTTGGGGAAAGGAAACAGACAGGTCCAGGAAGCCCAGAGAATTCCGAATAAGATGAACCCAAAGAGATGCACACCAAGACACATTATAATTAAAATGGGAGAGGTTAAGGGTAAAGAGAGAATCCAGAAAGCAGCAAGAAAAAAACAACTAATTTTGTACAAGGGAAACCCCATAAAGGCTATGAGCAGAAATTTTCAGCAGAAACTTGACAGGCCAGAAGGGAGTGGCATGTCATGTTCAAAGTGCTGCAAGAAAAAACTTCCAACCAAGGATTCTCTACCTAATGAGGTCATCATTCATAATTGAAGGAGAGATGAAGGGTTTCAGATAAGCAAAAACTAAAGGAATCTGTTACTGGCCCTACAGGAAATGTTGAAAGGACTTCTTTAATTTTAAAGGAAAAGAAGTGGTACTAATTAATAATAAGAAAATATACAAAAGTAAAAATCTCACTAGAAAAGGTAACTATATAATAAAAGTACTGGATCAATCACTTTTATAAGGCAAGCATGCAGGTTAAAAGACAAATGAAGTAAAATTAACTAAAATTACAATAATTAGTTAAGACATGCATAAAATAAAAAGATGTAAAGTGTGTCAATGAAAGTATAAAATGTTGGGGGGATAAAAAGATAAAACTTTGGAATGTGTTCAAATTTAAGTTGTTACCAACTTAAAACAGGCCACTATTTAAATAGGAAGTTATATGTGAACCTCACTAACTATAAGGAAAAAATTATAGTAACTACACTAAAGAAAATGAGAAAGGAATCTAAATATAATGTTAGAGTAAACTACTAAAGCACAACGGAAGAGAGAAAGAGAAGAAAAAAGGAACAGAGAACTTCAAAAATAGCCAGAAAACATTTAACAAAATGGAATAATTATGTACTTATCAATTATTACTTTAAATGCAAATGGACTAAATTTGCCAATCAAAAGTGGCTGAATGGATAAAAAAAGAAGACCCATCTATTGGTTACCTACAAGAGAATTACTTCTCTTGTAATTCTTGAAAGGAAACACACAGACTTAAAGTGAAGAGATGGAAAAAAATATTCCATGCAAATGGATGTGAAAAGAAAGCTGGATTAGCTATACTCATATCAGACAAAATAGACTTTAAAACAGAGACAGTAATAAAAGACAAAGAAGGGCATTACATAATGATAAAGGGGTCTGTCCAGCAAGAAAATATTAACATTTATAAATGTATTTGCACCCAACAGCGGAGAACCAATATATATTAAGCAAATAATAACAGACAGAGAAAAATTGAAAGCAATACAATAATACTAGGGGACTTTAACACCCCATTTACATCAACAAATCATCCAGACAGAAAATCAATACAGAAACATTGGAGTTAAATGACACATTAGTCCAGATTGACTTAATAGATAAACATAGAACATTCCATTCAAAATCAGCAGAATACATATTTTTCTTAAGTACACGTAGAAACATTCTCCAGGATAGATCACTATTAGGTCATAAAACAAGTCTCAGTAAATTGAAGAAGATTGAAATCACATTAAACATCTTCTTTGGCCACAGTGGTATGAAACTAGATATCAATCACAAGGAAAAGGCCAGGAAAAAACACAAAAAGGTGGATATTAAATAGCATGCTACTGAACAACCAGTGGGTCATCAAAGAAATCAATACCTAGATACAAACGAAAACAGAAATATGTCATATCAAAATCTATGTCACGCAGCAAAAGGAGTTCTAAGAGGGAAGGTCATAGCAATATAGGCCTACTTCAGAAAGCAAGAGAAATCCCAAATAAACAATCTAACTTTACACCTAAAGGAGCTAGAAAGAGAAGAACAGATGAAGCCCCAATTAGTAGAAGGAAGGAATAATGAAGATCAGAGCAGGAATAAATGAAATAGAGACTAAAAAAAAAAAAAAAAAAAAATGAGAAGATAAGTGAAACAAAGAGCCAGTTCTTTGAAAAGATAAACAAAACCAACAAACCTTTAGCTAGAATAACCAAGGAGAAAAGAGAGAGGACTCAAATAAAATCAGAAATGAAAGAAAAGTTACAGCTGATACCACAGAAATGCAAAGGATCATAAGAGACTACTGTGAACAGTTACACACCAACAAATTGGACAACATAGAAGATAAATTCCTAGAAAGATACAATCTTTACAGACTGAATCATGAAGAAATAGAAAATCTGTGTAGCCTGATTACTAGTAAGGACATTGAAACAGTAATCAAAAGCTTCCCAACAAACAAAAATAGAGGACCAGATAGCTTTTCTGGTGAATTTTTACAAAACAGAGATTTAATACCTGTTCTTCTCAAACTATTCCAAAAGGTTGAAGAGGAGGGAAACATTCCAAACATTTTATACTACCAAAACCAGGCAAGGACACCACACAAAAAAAGAAAATTACAGGCCAATTCTTGATGAACATACATGTAAAAATCCTCAACAGAATATTGGTAAACCAAATCCAACAATACATTAAAAGGACTGTGCACCATGATCAAGTAGGATTCAGGGATACAAAAATGTTTTATCACCCACAAAGCAATCAACATGATATATCATATTAACAAAATGAAGGATAAAAATCATACAATTATCTCAATAGATGCAGAAAAAAATATTTGACAAAATTCAACATCCATCTATGCTAAAAACTTACAGCAAAGTTGGTAAAGCAGAATTTACCTCAACATAATAAAGGCCATATATGACAAACCCAAGCTAACATCAGTGGTGAAAAGCTGAAATCTTTTCCCTTAAAATCAGGAATAAGACAAAGATGTCTATTCTCACCACTTTTATTCAACATAATATTGGAAATCCTAGCCATAGCAGTTAGGTGAGGAGAAAATAGGTATTCAGATCAGAAAGGAAGAAATAAAACTATTTGCAGATGACATGATACTATATAGAGATAACCCCAAAGACTCTGCCAAAAAAATGGTATAACTAATAAATGAATTTAGTTAAGTTGCTGTATACAAAATCAATGTACAGAAGTCTGTGGCATATCTATGCACTAATAACAAGCTATCAGAGAAATAAAACAATCCCATTTACAATTGCATCAAAAAGAATATAATACCTAGGAATAAATGTAACCAAGGAGTCGAAAGACCTATACACCAAAAAGTACAAGATGCTGATGTAAGAAATTGAAAAATATATAAATAAATGGAAATAATATTCCATGTTCATGGACTGGAAGCATTAATATTGTTAAAATGTCCATTCTACCCAAAGCTGTCTACAGGCATACCTTAGAGACATTGTGGGTTCAGTTCTAGACCACTCCAAAAAAGCAGATATCTCAAAGTGAGTCACAAATGTTTTGGTTTCCCAGTGCATCTAAAAGTTATGTTTACACTATACTGTCATCTATTAAGTGTACAGTAGCATTATGTCTTTAAAAACATTGTACATACCTTAATTAAAAAATATTTTATTGCTAAAAAATGCTAAATATCGTATGAGCTTACAGCAAGTTGTAATCTATTTGCTGGTGGAGGGTTTTGCCTCAGTGTTGATGGGTGGTGGTTGCTGAAGGTTGGGGTGCCTGTGGCAATTTCTTAAAATAAGACACCAGTGAAGTTTGCCACATTGATGGACTCTTCCTTTCACACATGATTTCTCTGTAGCATGTAGTGCTGTTTGATAGCATTTTACCCAGAGTAAAACTTCTTTCAAAATTGTAGTCAGTCCTCTAGAATCCTGCTGCTGCTTTATCAACTAAGTTTACATAATATTCTAAATCCCTTGTTGTCATTTCAGTAATCTTCATAGCATTTATACCAGGAGTAGACTTATTTCATCTCAAGAAACAACTTTCTTTGATCATTCATAAGAAGCAACTCCTTAAGTGTTAAAGTTTTCTCATGAGATTGGAACAA
The DNA here is from genome assembly GCF_964374135.1 of Grampus griseus. Classification (NCBI taxonomy): domain Eukaryota; kingdom Metazoa; phylum Chordata; class Mammalia; order Artiodactyla; family Delphinidae; genus Grampus; species Grampus griseus. The sequence continues at coordinate 52,769,525 of NC_139009.1, read as the reverse complement.
AATTCAATCCTATATTCAGGCTCCACTTCTAATTCTAGTTCTTTTGCTGTTTTCCCCACATCTGCAGTTACTACCTCCACTGAAGTCTTCAACCCCTCAAAGTTATCCATGAGGGTTGGAAAGAACTTCTTCCAAACTCCTGTTAATGTTGCTATTTTGACTTTTTCCCGTGAATCATGAATGTTCTTAATGGCACCTAGAATGGAGAATCCTTTCCAGGTTTTCTTTTCTTATCCTGTTTTTTTTGGCCATGCCACATGGCTTGCAGGATCTTAGTTCTCTGACCAGGGATTGAACCCGGGCCCCAGCTGTGAAAGCACTGAGTCCTAACCACTGGACCACCAGGGAATTCCTAGAAGGTTTTCAATTGAATTTGCCCAGATCCATCGGAGGAATCACTGTCTGTGGCAGCTATAGCCTTAAGAATTGTTTTTCTTAAACCATAAGACTCGAATGTCAAAATTACTCCTTGATCTATGGGCTGCAGAATGGATGTTGTGCTTGTGCTACCAGGCATAAAAACAACATTAATCTCATTGTACATCTCCATCAGAGTTCTTGGGTGACCAGGTGCATTGTCAATGAGTAGTAATATTTTGAAAGAAATCTTTGTTTCTGAGCTGTAGGTCTCAAGGGTGGGCTTAAATTATTCATTAAATCATGTTGTAAACAGATGTGCTGTCATCCAGGCTTTGTGGTTCCATTTATAGGGCACAGATAGAGTAGATTTAGCAGAATCTTAAGGTCCCTAGGATTGCTGAGCATTGGCTTCTACTTCAAGTTGGCAGCTGTATTAGCCCCTAACAAGAAAGTCATCCTGTCTGTTGAAGCTTTGAAAACAGTCATTGACTTTTCCTCTCTAGCTATGTAATTCCTAGATGGCACCTTCTTTCAATAGAAGGTTGTTTGTCTACATTGAAAATTTATTGTTTAGTGTAGCCAGCTTCATTAATTTTATCTTAGCTAGGTCTTCCAGATAACTTGCTGTAGGTTCTACATCTGCACTTGCTGCTTCACCTTGTACCTTTATGTTCTGGACATGGTTTCTTGCCTTAAACCTCATGAACCAACCTCTGCTAGCTTTAAACATTTCTTCTGCAGCTTCCTCACCTCTCTCAGTCTTCATAAAATTGAAAAGAGTTAGGTCCTTGTTTTGCATTAGGGTTTGGCTTAGGGAATGTTGTGGTTGATCTATCCAGGCCACCAAAACTTTATATCAGCAATAAAGTTGTTTCATTTTCTTATTATTTGTGTGTTCAGTGGAGTAGCACTTTTAATTTCCTTTAAGAACTTTTCCTTTGCAGTCACAACTTAGCTAACTGTTTGGCTCAGGAGGCCTAGCTCTCAGCCTGTCTTGACTTTCAACATGCCTTCCTCAATAAGTTTAATCATTTCTTTTTTTAAAGTTAAATTAAATTAAATTTTTTTGTTTATTTATTTTTGGCTGCATTGGGTCTTTGTTGCTGAGCATGGGCTTTCCCTAGTTGCGGCGAGCAGGGGCTTCTCATTGCAGTGGCTTCTCTTGTTGTGGAGCATGGGCTTAGGTGCATGGGCTTCAGTGGTTGTGGCTCATGGGCTCTAGAGCACAGGCTTAGTAGTTGTGGTGCATGGGCTTGGTAGCTCCACGGCATGTGGGATCTTCCCAGACCAGGGCTCGAACCCATGTCCCCTGCATTGGCAGGCAGATTCTTAACCACTGTGCCACCAGGAAAGCCAATTGTTTCTAACTTTTGATTTAAAGTGAGGGACATGCAACTCTTCCTTTTACTTGAACACTTAGAGGCCACTGTAGGATTATCAACTAGCCTAATTTCAATATTGTTGTGTCTCAGGGAATAGGAAGGCATGAAGAGAGGGAGAGAGATGGGAGAACAGCCTGTCAGTGGAGCAGTCAAAACACACACATGACATTTATCACTTAAGTTAGCCTTCTTATATAGGTGTGGTTCATGGTGCCCCAAAACAATTACAGTAGTAACATCAAAGATCACTTATCACAGATCACCATAAAAAAATAATAGTAATGAAAATGTTTGAAATATTGCAAGAATTACCAAAATGTGACAGAGACATGAATTAAGCAAATGCTATTGGAAAATGGTGCCTGTCGACTTGCTCAGTGCAGGGCTGCCACAAACCTTCAGTTTGCAAAAAAGCAATGTCTGCGAAGCACAATAAAGTGAAGTGCAGTAAAAGAGTTATGCCTATATAGATTCAATGTAATCCTTACCAAAATTCCAATGGCACATTTTGCAAAACTAGAACAAATAATTCTGAATTTTGTATGGAACCACAAAAGATCCCGAGTAATCAAAACAATTTTAAAAAGCTGGAGGTACTACACTTCCTGATTTCAAACTATACTACAAAGCTGTGGTAAGCAAAATGGTATGAGAGAACAGAAATAAACCCACACATAAATGGACATTTAACTTATGACAAAGGAGCAAAGAACATAGAGTGGAGAAAGGATAGTCTCTTCAATAAATTGTGTTGGGAAAACTGGATAGCCACATGGAAAAGAATGAAACTAGACCACTATCTTATACCATACAGAAAAATTAACTGAAGATGGATTAAAGACCTGAATGTAAGATCCAATATCTTAAAATTCCTAGAAAAAAAACGTAGGTGGTAGTCTCCTTGACATCGATCTTGGAGATGATTTTTGACATCAGAAGCAAAGGCAACGAAAGTAAAAATAAACAAGTGGGACTACATCAAACTAGAAAGCTCCTGCACAGCAATGGAATCCACCAACAAAATGGAGAAGACATTTGCCAATCATATATCTGATAAGTCCAACATATAAACTCAATAACAACAACAACAACAAAAACTGATTAAAAATGGGCAGAGGATCAGAATAGACATTTTTCCAAAGAAGACATACAGATGGCCAACAGGCACATGAAAAGATGTTCAACATCACTAATAATAGGGAAATGCAAATCAAAACCACAATGAGATACCACCTCACACCTGTTAAAACGGCTATTATCAAAAAAACAAGAAGTAACATTTATTGGAGAGGCTGTAGAGAAAAGGGAACCTTACACACTGTTGTTGGAACTATAAATTTGTATAGCCACTATGGAAAACAATATGGAGATTCCTCAAAAAATTAAGAGTAGAGCTACCATATGACCCAACTATTCCACTTCTGGGTATTTATCCAAAGAACATGAGAACAGTAATTTGAAAAGATATATGCACCCCCATGTTCATTGCAGCATTATTTACCATAGCCAAGACATGGAAACAACCTGAGTGTCCATTGATGGATGAATGCATATAGATGATGTGTTATATTTATACAATGGAATAATACCCTAAAAAAGAATGAAATCTTGCCTCGTGCAGCAACATGGATGAACCTTGAAGGTATTTTGTTCAATGAAATAAATCAGATGGAAAAAGACAAATACCCTGTAATTTTTACTCTTCAGTGGAATCTAAAAAACATTAACAAAGGAATGAACAAAATAAAACAATAGCAAACTCATAGATACAGAGATCAGATTAGTGGTTACCAGAGAGGAAGGGGATTAGGGGTTGGGTGAAATGGCTGAAAGGGGCAACTGTATGGTGATGTATGGTAACTAGACTTGTGGTGGTGATCACTTTGTAGTGTGTAAGATGTTGAATTTTAATGCTGTACACCTGGAACTTATATAATAAAAGTTCTTTTTTTTAGATTTGTGTATTTTTTAATTTTACATATATTCTTGTGTTTTGTTTTTAAACATTACATATAATCTTTTATATTTATCCAATAATTAAAACAATTTAAAACCAAAAATGTTAAACATCATTTTCAGCATAAGACTTTTATTTAGTAATATACATTCAGAGAAAAACTCTGAGAGACAACAAAATGTTGTTAATAGCTGTCTCCAAAGAGTGGAAATACCGGAAATTAAACTTTTTTGTTCTTTCCTTATTTTCTCAATTTTATACAGTGAACATATTACTTTTATAATCAAGAAACCAAATTATATTGAAATATGTATAAATATGATAGAAAAAAGGAAATGAATGCTCTGACCAAAGACAGTAGTGCACAAAGGCCCCAGGGGGCAGTAAGATCTTCTGCCCCAACTGGATCTTCAGCAGAGCTATCTATTCTCCCTGCTGGGGGCATTCTTCTCTTTGAACCCGTGTGCAGTCATACTTCTTCTTTAGGGCACAGCTTTAGTAAGTCACCTAGAGAAGCCTTCCCTGCCATTTAGACTAAGTTAGTAACCCTCTTACATGCTCTCATTATGCTTGACATTTAAAGTTGTGTTTTTTTTGCGGTACGCACGCCTCTCACTGCTGTGGCCTCTCCCGTTGCGGAGCACGGGCTCCGGACGCGCAGGCTCAGCGGCCATGGCTCACGGGCCCAGCCCCTCCGCGGCATGTGGGATCCTCCCAGACCGGGGCACGAGCCTGCGTCCTCTGCATCGGCAGGCGGACTCTCAACCACTGCGCCACCAGGGAAGCCCCTAAAGTATTTTTTGAATTGAGGTATAATTGACTTATTATAGTAGTTTCTGGTGTACAGCATGACGATTTGATAAGTCTAGTTAACATCCACCACCATACATGGTTACAAAGGTTTTTTTCTTGCGATAGGAACTTTTAATATTTACTGTCTTAGCAACTTTCAAATATGCAATACATTATTATTAACTATAGTCTCCATGCTGTACATGATATCCCCATGACTTGTTTATTTTATAACTGGAAGTTTGTACCTTTTGACCCCCTTCACCCATTTCACCCACCTTCCCCTTCACCCTCCTGACTCTGACAACCAATCTGTTCCCTGTATCTTTGAGCTTGTGTTTTGTTTGTTTGTTTTTAAGATTCTGCATATAAGTGAAGTCATATGGCATTTGTCTTTCTCTGACTTATTTCACTTAGCATAACGCCCTCAAGGTCCATTCAAGATGTCACAAATGGTAGGATTTCATTCTTCTGATGGCTTAGTAGTATTACATTGTATATATATACCACGTCTTCTTTATCCATTCATCCATCGATGGACACTTAGATCTTGGCTATTGTAGATAATTCTGCAACGAACATGAAATAATGGTACCTATATCTTTTTGAATTAGTGTTTTCATGTTCTTTGGATAAATACCCAGAGGTGAAGTTGCTGCATCACATGATAGTTCTATTTTTGAGAAACCTCCATACTGTTTTCCATAGTGAGTGCACCGATTTGCATTCCCACCAGCAGTGCTGAAGAGTTCCCTATTCCCCACATCCTCGCCAACACTTGTTATTTCTTGTCTTTTTGATAAATGCTATTCTAATTTGAAGTAATCACAAACTTTTACAGAAAACTTGTTAGTACAGAGAATTTTTTTTCTTGAACCATTTTAGAGTAAGTTTCAGATCTGATGCCTCACCACCCCCAAATACTTTAGTGTGTATTTCCTATAGAAAATGTGTTGTCCCACATCATCTATATAACCATCAAAATCAAGAAATTAACAATGATAATAGTACTACCATCTAATACTCAGAGTTTCACCAGTTGTTCCTCCAGTGTCATTTTTTATAGCAAATGGTTCTCGTTCAGAATTACTTGGGTTTTTTTAGTAAAAGAAGGTGTGAAGAATGAAAAATACTGAAAAGAGTTATGTGTGATCAGGATTTTCTAAGACTGGATTGAATTTAGATGGGTAAATGGATTTTGTTAGGAATGGGCTAGAACAAGGCTGGGTTTGGTTTCTCCCTCCAAAGTATTCTTGAAATTCTGCTTTTGACAACAGATTGTGAGTTTCTTTGCCTTTAAGTGACTTGTATTTGCTTTTGAGATCTTTTGTAACTTTGGTTAAGGAATAAGTATTGTCTCACAGTGACCTATGATCTTATTTGACCAAGTGTTTTAAAACTTTTTGACAAACTTCCCAAATATCAAATTTTAATTGTTTCTTTTGATTTCCAGCTAACTTTGGGGTACCTTAGAGGTCCCCTGAGGTATCTTAAAGAGAAATATTTAACTAGGATTATTTGGTATGTTAAGTTAAATGTAATCATTTGGAATTGTGGTTATTATAACCAAGTTTGTTTATTGATTACACTATAATCAGATGTTTAACCATGGCTTTTAAGTCTTTGGTCATTTATAGATATTTTTGTACTCTGATGCTTTTACAAAAAGTGCTTCATCATCAAGATTCATAGAAAGGCTATGGAAGCAGTTACAACAGTTCCACACCGATATGATGGCTATGTGAGGATTACAGCCCATACTGACTTAAAACAAGGAGCTGTCCTGCCTCTGGGGCCCCTAGATCAGGCATCCAGAGATTTTTACTCCCTGACAGGCAGGGTCGACACCCCCCACTCAGCTCTGAAGCAGTTACAGAAGACGGACGATTGCCCTTCTGCTCTCATAAGAATATGGGAGTAAAATATCTGAGGGGGGAATGAAACAGGAGGGAAGGAGGCAGGGCACAACCTTTGAAAGAATGACATAGCCCGAGGACATGACATAAACTGATTAGAACCAAATGGGTCCAAGATGGTGGACATGTCAACTTCCACTAGACCTTAAGCCTCAGTATACCTCACTGTAACACATCAGCATGCTAAATGACACGCCCACAGGCGTCATGACAGTTCCAAGACCAACCATAAGGATCAAAAAAGTGGGTGGTGGCCCAATTCCTGGAAATCCCCACCCCTTCCTGAAATAGCTGCAATAAGCCTCCCACTCACGAGCCTATGAGATTACCCACCCCTATAAAAACTGACAACCCCATACCCTGGTGCCTTTCTCACCTTCTGAGATGGCCCACACTGTCTGTGGAGTGTGTTTCTCTCTAAATAAATCCACTTCTTACATAAAAAAAAAAAAGAAAAAAAGACATATTACATTTAGTTATCATGTCTCTTTATGCTCTTTAATTCTGGAACAAATCTTTCATCCTTTTAATTTTTTTTAATTTATTTTTTAACTTTTGTGACTTTAACACTTTTGAAGATTTTTTTACCACTCATTTTGTAGTATGTCCCTAAATTTAGATCATTGAAGTTTCCTCATAAGTAGGTTCAAATTATGCATATCTGGTGGGAATATTCCAGAAGTGATGCTGTATTCTCAATGCATCCTAACAGGCAGTGCACAATTTCAATTCGTGTCTTTATTGATGATGTTCATGATCACTTGGTTAAGGTGATGTCTGCTAGGTTTCTCCACTGCAAAGTTACTTTCTTCTTTGGAATTAATTAGTATTTTGTAAGGGAGATACCTTGAAAATATGTGAATATCTTATTCCTCATTAAACTTTAAATATATTTTTAATTTATTTTATCCCTGTGGGCTCAGGTACTGTTTTAGTCAATGATTTTAATCCATTAGTACCATTATTTATTTTGATGTTTAAGTTGTCCCTGATGTGGCCAGTGGGACCCCTTGCAAGCTGGCTTCTCTGTCTTTGTGCCATGTCCCTGTCAATATTTGAGCATTTCCATTCCTTCTGGCACAACAGATCTTTCAGGCTCTTATTATACTTTCCCTTCCTCAGTGCTGGAATCAGCCAATTCTCAAAGGAGCTTGGTTCCTTTTAGAGGAGAATAGTATCTAGAAGCCAAGGTGTGCTTTAGGTGCACTCATTGCTCTTGGAGTATCACTGCTCCCAGGTACTCTCAGTGGCCAGAGCTTAGGGAATGTATGTATGTACGCATACACACATACTTGCACACATTCACTTCTGTATCTCAATATATCGAAAACCATGAGTTCATACCAGTACCTCAAATTCTAATCTATCACCACAGGGTTCATTCTAATGTTTTCTCTTTTTATATTTGTACTTCTCTCTCACTGGGAAAGCTGACGCTTCCATATCTTTATTTTATTTACTTAAAATCACCCTGTATGCAGACAGTCTTCTGTCTCTATGACAGTTCCCTTCCCTGCATGGATGTCCTTCTCACCCCGTGTACGTTCTGACACACTATGTTGGGCTGCCCCTGTATGTGGATGTCCTCCTCACTTTATTCAGCCTCTAACACCCAAGACGAGGCCATTGCTCCTATGAATGGTGCTTCTCACCCTGCTAGGGTTCTGACATACTATGTCAGACTGACTTTCCCTGTGGACACCTTCCTCATCTAGCTTAGGCTCAGGCACTCCATGGGACGTGGGTCTTATGTGGATGCCTTTCTATTCCTGCTTCGGTTTTAAGAGCCCCACTCTGGGCCAGATGCAGTAGGTCAGACTTGTGCATAGAATTCAGGACCCCTTATTATCCTCATAGTTCTATTCTAGAGCTGTAATACTTGGATGCATGGAATATTCATTATGTACACATATTCTTTATGTACACAGGATATGGCCTGTGTACATAATGCATATGGTTCTTGGATTTTTTAAGAATCTTTTTATTAAAAGTATTACATGTATATTGAAAAGTGTAAAGATTATAAAGATATGTTTTGAACTATCAAAAAGTGAACACACCCATAAAATCTTCACCCAGGTAAAGAAATAAAATATTATCAGTACCCTAGGAGCCATACTCATGACCTTTCCCTGGCACTCCTTATTAGGTATCTTCAATATAACCAACAGAAATAAACTGCATTCTTTAAATTATATGTCCCAATTAGTGGCATGATGAATAAAATAGAGCTTCAGTAAGTACGCATGATTGACTGTTTTGAAAAACTATTTGAAAAGTTAATTATAGCTTTTTTGAGGAAGTTTTATCATTCAGTTTGAGAAAGTTTGGAGCAATCAGTCACTAGGGGGCAGCCTGCACTGCTTCCATTTCTTTAGAAATAGTTGTATCCTTTTGTTAGTAACTAGAATTATTTTGCATGGAAGGAAACAAATGTTATTTCAAAGAAAGAAATATTTCACTATTCACAGATAGGAAGAAAGTGGACACAATTATTTTGTTCTCCTGTAATTCAACTGCAGGAACGGATTCCATGGTCAAATCACTCTCAGCATCTTGGAAGCCTAGCTTTGCTTTTGTAACCCCAGCAGAGCATCCGAATTGGAATGGTTTGGAAGGTTTTTGAATCTAAACAAGCTTCAGATAATTTATCCACACCTTCCTCTAAACCTTTCTTTTCTGCAGATTTCTCCCAAATACCCTACTAGACTCGAGTTAAATTAGAGAAGAGAAAGCCACAGCTCAAAATTCTATCCACTGATTTCATTTCGCCTTGCTTAGTGGTAGTTTCTTTTGGTAGCACCCTGTGAAAAATATCAGAGGAAGCATGAGAGAAAAAAGTTGGTCTTCCTTGGCGTCAATTCTTTATCACTTCTTTCCTCATGCCATTCTAGTTTTGTGTATTTCTTTCCTAACTGGACTGATAAACTATCCAGTTCCTGAATATCCCTAGAATAGATAAACCCATGTCCACATACTTTTGAAGTATTTTATTTCCAGTAACATAAAGAGATTGTTTCTGCCCTCCTCCCTGCCCTACTGACCCTGCCGTACAGTATGGGTTGGCTTCTTATTCTCCATAACTTTTTACCATAATCTAATGTCATTTCTTCCTTTCTACAGATAGAGACATCGGGATCTACCAGTATTATGACAAGAAAGAGCCACCAGGTAAAGTATCTGTTCTACTAAAGTGATTTTTATAAACTTTTTATTCTAAACTATAAAATACTGACTTGAAAACTCTGTTTTTATGAGTCTTAGATGAATTCTAGAATTTCAAGAAAGGTTACTCCAGTTCTTCAGAAAAATGCTGAGGTTGATATCTATTCTATATAAAATAAAGCAATATTGAGAAAATGCTATAGCAGAATCTGAAAATTTTCATTTTACTGCTGATTAGACTGATAACTGGACAGTCTATTCTCGTTTATTTATCAGTGTCCCAGTAGAGGGCATTGTTAATGCATGGGTCCCACTGATGCTGGCCTCCCAGATCCTCACCTGATATCTGAAATAGGCATTTCTGAGTGAGTGATCAATTTTCTTTATCTGATTAATCCTGTTAATCCCAGAAGTTTCATGATGGGCCAAAAGGTCTTTCTAGCTAGAGTTACTTCCTGTTTTGGTCTCTGTTGAAGTGAGGCTTGTGTGGGCATCCTGTGTGCTTAGCTTGGTGGCTAATAGGCTGACTTCATGGTTCTGATGACAGACTGAAGCAGCTTCTGTTCTGGGCTCAGTTGCAGTTCTGTTCCCTATCTGATGAGATTGCGAACTCAGGATATTGGCCCACCTGTTGTGCTTTGTAAGCCTTTTCACTACAAATTTAGGAAATCTTCTATGAAATGAAAACATCCAAATTATGGCATTTTTCAACTGCCTTTTTTAAAGTTTAGCATATTTTATTAATCTCAGTAGCATGTATAAATAATTATTTATGCACATATAAAAATACAAAATATTATAATAAAAATAATTTCCACTTTTTTTTTTTTTTTAACATCTCTCCGCTGCCACAATATCAGCAACAGAGCATGGTAACTTAGAAGAAAAGCAGAAGCTGGCAGAATGTAAGTTTTACTTTATATTTTTTGGAATTATTATAAAAGTGGAATTTTAATATCCCTGAAAATTCAGTCTTAAAACATATTTTAAACTTTCTGCACAAATAGAAAATGTTATTCCTTACAAATTTCTTATAAATTCCCATTGTTTAGGTACATAAACGTGAATAAGAATTATATTGTTAGGAATTTTTCGTTTAGACCATTGAAATCTCTGTCCATTGTTCGGTGAGATATATGCTTCTGTAAACACAAACTTTCTTATTGAACCATATTTATATTATTTAATATATTTAAAAAGTGTGCCATGCTTAAATTCTGATAACATTTTATTATCCATATTATGCCTAAATTATTAATATGTTTTACCCATTGTAAGAGAATAAGATTTGTAATTATCAGTATTAGCATTTTATTCTCTTTAATCTTTCCTGTTTTCAAATATATAAACGTGTTATATATGTAATATGGGTACAGTATAATGTGGTTAAAATATGACTGTTTTATTTGGAATATAGGTGGAGCTGAATATCCTACTTATTCTCATTTTAAATGATCAAGCTAACATTTAATTTTTAAAAATACTGTATTAGTACCTGCAACCGAGATTTAAAACTTTTTACATATGCTCTGCACATCATAAATTATGTTTATAGAATGTCATTAATTTGCTTTAATAAGATAATAGCAATTCTATAAAAATTTAAATGCCTATATATACTGTATATTATATGTACATACACACAAAACACATGTACACACGCATTTAGAATTATTATTTAGGAGAATTCAGAGATGAATTCGTTTTTGTGATGAAATAGATATCAGTATAATGAATTTAATATTCTGTTAATTCTTTTAAACAGAACTATTTTTAGTTTGTCTTAGGCTAACATTGAGACTCTACTAAATAATTTTATCTTTTAATTTAAAACAAAACAAAGGCTTATCATTATTGAATTGTGGTGTAGATTTTAAAGAGAATTATTTTAAATAGAAAAGAGCACTGTTAGTGTCTAATCTGTTAAAACTTGGATTTCCCTCAAATTTGTCCTTAGTTTAAATGTGTGATGCTTAATTTTAAATTCATTTTCTCTGTGTTATTTTTTAAATTTTATTTCTTTCCTCACTATATTCATTTACTCATAGGAATTTTCAGATCTGATAAGGCTACTTGCACAGTTTGGAATTTCTTTCAGATTGACTCTTTATTTATATGAAAATGTTACTTCTGTGGTAAAGAGTGGGTCATTTACTGTTAAGTGCTAGATTCACAGGCCTAGGAAACTTTCCCAGGGATTCTCCGAGCCTTGTTAGTTGTCATCATAAAATTTTGATCAGGGAGATTGTTTTGTGGTAAAAATCCTGTTTTTATGACAGAGCCTTTCAAAAACTGTCATTTGATGATGGAAGTGAAGCCTACTTCCTTTCAGTTAAGGAGGTGTTTTATTTTAATCTCCTAAGGCACATTGCTAAGCAGAGTTTCCTTTTTAAACCATGTTTAACTAACTGTAGTACACGTTTTGTTTGCCAGCACGAGATTTTCCATGGACGCTCAAAAACAGACGCCCAGAAAAACTTCGAGACTCACTCAAGGAGTTGGAGGTATCTTTCCAGAAGTTTCAAAAATGGCAACAAACAAATCTGTTTTAAAACATCTTTCAACAGCTTTAATTTTCATAAAGGATCAACTCTCCTGGTGATGATAGCTTTGCTTTTGTCCAGTGAGGAGTTCCAAAACAGTTGCATCTTTGTGAGGCATGCTGATCTTTTTTTTTGCTTGCAAATCAGAAGCACTTTAACTGGTAACGACAATGTGTATAGCCAACTGCACTCTCTTTTTCTGTTTCCTTCAGGAGCTGATGCAAAATAGTCAGTGTGTGCTGAGCAAATGGAAGAACAAATATGTCTGTCAGGTAAAAAGGTTTGACATGCTTTCGCAGTGTTTAACCAGTGGAGCTGAAAACTATGCAGTAATTGGTATTCTTGTGTTATGATAGGTAATGGAAAAAAACTTTTTAGGAACAGGTATTTCATAGTTTGAATTCTAGTCATTCTAGAACTAACATTAGACAGATTGACTCAGGCTACCTCATTAATCAGTATAGTTGTACTGACACTATAAGCACTAGTAACAGTCTTTTCAGATGGTATTTTTTGTTTGTCATAGACTTAATCATATTTATGAATGAAGGTAAAACCATAGGACAAAAGGTATTTTGACCACTCTTGTAAGCACTTGTGAACACCATGCTTATGGAAATCAACAAGCAGACTAGAGTTAGACCTAACAAAACAAGACATTTGCTCTTACTTTTTGAACCTTCTAAACTGTACTGTTTAATATGGTAGCTGGTAGTCACCTGTGGCTATTTAAATATAAATTTAAACTAATTAAAATTAAAAATTCAATTCCTCAGTTGCACTACCCACATTTTAAGTGCTCAGTAGCCACATGTTATCATATGGACAATATATATACAGAGCATTTCCATCACAGAAAGTTCTTCTGTACAGCACTGTTAGAGCCTGGACAAGGTGAGCTACATGTTGAATGGGTCTAGATTCAGGACATAGTAATCACTTGTCCGTTGATCATAAAATAATGGACAAATATCTCAGCTGTGTCAGTAGGCTTAAAAAATGCTATTTGCCTAGAAAAATTTTACTCGCTTATGATAAAACGAATCATTAGTAATATTCTACTCCTACATGTAGTTGAAGTTACATCAGTACTAATAATTATAACTGTTTTATGGAATTAAATATCCTGTATCAATTTAAATTCTTACTTGCTTACAATGTGATTCATGAATTTTAGGTCTAACTACTCTTGTTTGAAGTTTAGACCCATGGCTCTATCCATAAATCTACCACATTGAATTTGTAGTGATTATAAACTTGTGTTAATCTACTATTTGAATATAGATCTCATTTTAGTGGACTCTGGTTTGTGCTCATTTTTTGTTTAAACTAGTCTACCTTTATTCATGAAAGTGACTTTAGTTACCTCCTCAACTGTCATAATTATTATTTTCCAGAGACTGTTTACAAGGTTGAATTAATATTTTTAGAACCATAATACTTCTTCTTTTTTTTAACATTTTTATTGGAGTATAATTGCTTTACAATGGTGTGTTAGTTTCTGCTTTATAACAAAGTGCATCAGTTATACGTATATCCCCATATCTCCTTCCCCTTTCATCTCCCTCCCACCCTCCCTATCCCACCCTTCTAGCTGGTCACAAAGCACCGAGCTGATCTCCCTGTGCTATGCTACTGCTTCCCACTAGCTATCTATTTTACGTTTGGTAGTGTATATATGTCCATATATACACTACCTCTCTCTCACTTTGTCCCAGCTTACCCTTCCCCCTCCACATGTCCTCAAGTCCATTCTCTAGTAGGTCTGTGTCTTTATTCCGTCTTGCCCCTAGGTTCTTCATGAGCTTTTTTTTTTTTTTTAGATTCCATATATATGTGTTAGCATATGGTATTTGTTTTTCTCTTTCTGACTTTCTTCAGTCTGTATGACAGACTCTAGGTCCATCCACCTCACTACAAATAACTCAATTTCGTTTCTTTTTTAGAACCATAGTACTTCTTAAATTAGACTTAGGATACTATTGAAAAGGATGGAATTATTTAAAAATTCATAATTTGTTTTCATAAAAATTTTAATCAGACTTTAAAACTTGAATACAAAATATACTCCAGAAAGTTTTAAACTTAGTACAACTCAAATTGTACTTCTCAATGCCATTACTCACTTTAAAAGCTGGTTCAAAATTATTTGACTGCAGGGGAAGCCTACCACCTATAGTAAGAGGTGTGTCTCATGGCCTCACCCTTACTGTTGCACAGGTAAGTTGGAACATGTCAGGCATCTGAAAATATGCAGTGGAGCATCTCAGTACGCAATCCGTTTTAAATAGACTTTATTGCATTTTGATTTAATAAGCAGGTTTGTGTGCATGTATGTATGGGAGAGTATGAAGATGGATATTCCTCACTATTGAATTAATTCAACTCAGAAAAGGAATTTGTGTGATAGAATATATACAAAATTACTTCCGTAATTTATAGGAAACTGAAAATACTGATTTCATAGGCTGTTGTACCAATGAGTCTGTGTTTAACATTTCCACTGGAGCTTATCATTATGTTCTGTCATATTTTGTGCTTTATTTCTATGATTGATAAGATATGCCTTAAATAGACCTTTTACTACCAGCACATTCTTGATGTGATATATTTCAACAAGATAACTTGACCTCCACCGTGTCCACAGGTCCAGGTTATTCCCCATATCTTTAGGGCCTTTGAAAGACCTCCTAACGTTATCCATCCACTACCACAGTTTCTAGACAGGACTATTAGCTAGGTCTTCTAAAAATATGAATATGTGTGTTATTCTTAAAGATCTCTAATATGACAGAAAATTAAAAATTTGGTGCTCAAGCTAAATTTTCGTAAGGATCCCCTTAACCTTTTGTTAGCTGCAAAATCAGTAAATCATCTCTACAGGCTCCCATAGGGTCCCCCTTTTGTACATCATCCAGTGTGGTAACTCTAAAGGTAACATATGCTTTCATTTCTATTAGTAATTTCCCCCATATATTTAACCCTAAAATGGCAGCCATTGATCACAACGTAAAGTTCTCTAATTCTTAGAAAAGAAGTGAAAAAAGTTCCTCAGTATCTTGGTGCTAACATAGTTAGACTCTTCAGTTTTTGACTGTGCCACTCCTTAACTAATGTAAATCTTTTATCCCTCCCTCAAAAAGGGGCAACTTTAGGCTATATGGAATTTATCTTGGTTGTCTTCTTTTTAAGGGATCCTTATTTCTTCGAAAGGTTCAGTTGTTCAGGAATTAGTGATGCAACTACAACAACATAAAGAATTTCAGAGGATGCAATCTGAGCCTGGATTTTTCCCTCTGTTGAATAACAAGGGTTTTTTTTTGATAGGTTATCATCAGTATCAAAGCTTAATTCATGTTGTTGATTCAGTGATTCAATGACCTGTAAATTGTACCATTTAAAAAATAATTCCATTTGTAAATTCAGAACAGTTTATAAATCAAGACTTACCTATACATATGTTCTATATGAAAACTTTCTTTTTTTTTTTTTTTTGAAAACTTTCTTTTGAAGTTGGTTTTTCAGACTGTACCTGTTACTAGTTTGAAATGAATTAAAAGTGTATCACATATATTTCTCACTGTTTTTTTGATCTCCTAAAATTATTTTATTATGAGAAAGTATTTAATAATTTTCTGCTTTGAATTTCTTAAACCATTTTCCAAACTATTCTTAGGGAATAATAGTTTCAGCATTAAGCTACTATTAAATTGTACACTGCTGTGGTGGAATATTTTAATTCCTTAAATTGTGCTTCAAGTCACATTCATATTTGCAGATTACTGCATAATTAGTTAAAAGCAATATTATCATTAAGATAGATGTAACTTCATATATATTGATTTTAGATTAAATTATTTGAATCATATATGTACATTTGAGCATAAAAGTATGATATAGTCATCTTTACCCTGATTTCTTTCTATACTTATTTGACATTTCCAGATACAATTTTAAAATGCCAAGAAAAGATAGTTTTCTTTTTAAATTCTTGTAATGAATTACTTGACAGGCTATGTAAAAGTAGAGATTATTTTCCAAGCATATCACAGATAAACTGTGACCTTGAGGAACTTATTTTATTATAACTTCCTCAGTTGTATAATGAATAGCATCGTTACCTGATCTTTCACCAAACTGTGTGAAGATGAGTTTCGATTTCCTCATAAAATAATAATTGACAAACCATGGTTTTAAGTTACAACTATTAGTAATAGCATATTATTTATACAAAACCCATCACACAGTATTTACTGACTGCCACCGTTGCAGGAGGCACTAAAGATGTGTGAAGTGTGGGCTGAGTTGCCAGTATAACCTAGTCAAGGGAAACAGACATGTAAAATCACTAGGACACTAGTGAGTGCTAAGGTGTATGACACCAAGTTAAAAAGGTAATAAGAATTTAGAGAAAGCACAGAGATTAGCCTGGCAGTGGGATGTAGGCTAAAACATGAAAACCAGAGGTGGTTTCTACAAAGAACAAATGAAATGGGATAATTATTTTCTGGAAACACCAAACTAGGGGGTTTCTGGACTTGAAGATTCTAAGCACAGAGCAGAAGTAAGGTGGCTAGACTGAAAATAAGGGGATTAAGTAAGAGTCTGTATCTGGAATGGTGAGATCTTCCCCAACTCCTTACCCGCTCCAGCACCAAGGCTATATCTCAATGTAACTTATTTAGAAGACCCTTCTCTGACAAAATAGATTATTACTCCCAGAGCAAAGCCTATGCATACTGATATTTGGTAGTTCCCTTTGAAAATATAGATGTGCCAACAAATCTCCTTACAGTGAAGCCCAAGTTAACAAGCCTCCTTGTACACACCAAGCTTCCAATCAATTTTTTGGAGACTCACTTTTAAATATAACCAGGGATGGGAATGTAAATTGGTACAACCACTATGGAGAGCAGCATGGGGGTTCCTTAGAAAACAAAAAATAGAACTACCATATGACCCAGCACTCCCACTACTGGGCATATACCCTGAGAAAATCATAATTCAAAAAGAGACATGTACCACAGTGTTCATTGCAGCACTGTTTACAATAGTCAGGACATGGAAGCAACCTAAATGTCCAACAGATGAATGGATAAAAAAGATATGGCACATATATACAATGGAATATTACTCAGCCATAAAAAAAACGAAATTGAGTTATTTGTAGTGAGGTGGATGGACCTAGAGTCTGTCATACAAAGTGAAGTAAGTCAGAAAGAGAAAAACAAATACCGTCTGCTAACGCATATATGTGGAATCTAAAAAAATAATAGTACTGATGAACCTAGTGGCCAGGCAGGAATAAAGACGTAGACATAGAGAATGAACTTGAGGACACTGAGGGAGGGAGGGGGAAGCTGGGGTGAAGTGAGAGTAGCATCGACATATATACACTACCAAATGTAAAATAGATAGCTAGTGGGAAGCAGCTGCATAGCACAGGGAGATCAGCTCGATGCTTTGCGACAACCTAGAGGGGTGGGATAGGGAGGGTGGGAGGGGGCTCAAGAGGGAGGGGATATGGGGATATATGTATGCATATGGCTGATTGACTTTGTTGTACAAAAGAAACTAACACAGTGTTGTGAAGCAATTATACTCCAATAAAGATCTTTTAAAAAAATAAATATAACCAGGGAGCCAGAGATCCACAGTACTTTCAAGGAAATCTCCATCTGTAAATCTAAGATCTATGAGTCTGAGGCTAAAACAAACAGAAAAGAAAAAGAATCAGGGACAGTACAATAAACAGAGCTAAATTCAAGGAATTAAAATTAATCCCCACAGAGAAATAAGAGAAGTTCTTGCATCTTTGAAACAAGAATAGGATGCTATTTTTGAAAAAGGAATACTCAGGAAAAAGGAAAGGAGCTCTTGAGAATTAAAAATATGACAGCATAGGGGCTTCCCTGGTGGCACAGTGGTTAAGACATCCACCTGCCAATGCAGGGGACACGGGTTTGAGCCCTAGTCCAGGAAGATCTCACATGCTGCAGAGCAGCTAAGCCCATGTGCCACAACTACTGAGTCTGTGCTCTAGAGCCCGTGAGCCACAACTACTGAGCCTGTGTGCCACAACTACTGAAGCCCACGTGCCTAGAGCCCGTGCTCCGTAACAAGAGAAGCCACTGCAGTGGGAAGCCCGTGCACCGCAACGAAGAGTAGCCCCTGCTCGCCGCAACTAGAGAAGGCCCACGCACAGCAGCAAAGACCCAACGCAGCCAAAAATAAATAAAAATAAAAATGAATTTAAAAAATATGACAGCATAGATAGAAGAATTAATAGAAGAATTGAACAATAAAGTTAAAATATCCCTATAATGCAGAACAGAGTGTACTAAGGGACATAGTGAGCAATAGGCAATAGAAGATAAGAAGATTAGAGCATCAGGCCAGAAGGTCCAATATCTTACTAATGATAGAAAACAGGAGGGAAGAAACAAACAAACAAAATATAATAGAAGAAAATTTCCCATAACTGGAGGATGTTTGTTTCCAGTTTGAAAGGACCCAGTGGTTGAAAAAAAGACTAATACCAAGACATATTTTGTGAATTTTAGAAAACCAAAGATAAAGAGAAGATCCAGAAAGCTTTTGCAGTAAAAAAAAGAAAAATAAGGTACATAGAAAAGAATGGGAATCAGACTTCTCAACAGCAATACAAGGAGTTAGAAGACTGTGGAATCATGCCTTCAAAATTCTGAAGGGAAGAGCTTTTAGCCTAGAATTCTGTGTCTAGAATTCTAAATTGTCTTTCAAGCAAGGACATTTTCAAGCTAGTTAGCTCTCAAAAAATCTTACCTACCTGCCATGGACTTTTTCTCAGGAAGTTATTGGAAGATGTGCTGCCCTAAAGCAGTAGAGTGAACCAAGAAGCAAGATTTCTTAGGATCCAGGAAACAGAGGATCTTACACAGGAAAGAAAGGAAGAGAAATCTTAGGATGACTGTGCCTTAGGCCTAGGTAGCAGCTGGTCCAAATTGGGGCAGGGGACAGAAGGTTCTCCTAGGGATATTGGAGGGAGGGAAGAAAAGGAACTGATAGATCTGATATCTAGTCTGATCTAGGAGAATTAATAATAATATTTAATAAGATAATAAAAGATATAGGATAATTAAATTTTACTGAAAAAAAATCAGTAGGTAATGACTAAATCAAGAAATAACATATGGAAGACATTGCTAGTTGCTTGTCCAGTATCCATTTTTCTTTACGAACAGACCCTATTGTTCAGAGTGGCAAAATGAGGCAGTTCTGGCCAAAGTAAGCAGAGGTTCCTGGTAGGACTTACAAGAAAGCTTACTTTTTTTAAGTCATATTTTTGTACAGCATTTAAAAATCAGAATTAATGCCCCTCAGAAGACCTATAATGAGCAAAATATCAGAATTTTAAATAAGTATTGCACTGTTTTACTGACTCTTCCTGTTGCCTAGGGCTTCCAGTGGCTCCACAAAGCCCTGCCATTCACTGCCTGCTATGAGGGCAGAGTAGGTTGTTCAAACTAGTGGTATTATTCTCCATAGACCACTGCCCCTATCCAAAAATATGTCTTCCCCAGGCTGAGGCGTTTGAAATTACTCTAAAAAAGCAAAATATTGTAGGAATATTGCATACTTTAAATGTATTTTTACATATAAAATACATGTACTTATTTTATATATATGTATAACGTCACACCAGACTCAATTGGGATGTGGCTTTTCAGCTTCTGCGCTTCCAGTCTGGATCTGAAATATTCCTGAAGGGACCGGGCCCTGCTTTTGACCATTCTTTCACTCAAGGCATATATATATAGTGCCTAGTATATGCCAAATAGAATTCTCATTGCTAGGGATGCCAGTGAATAAAACAGACAAAAATGACCATTATTCCTGTTCCCCTGTAGCTTAAGTTTTATTAGGGTAGACAGTCAAGAAGGGATCGATAAGTAAAATTTAGAGTATGTAAGAAAGTAATAACTGTTAAGAGAAAAATAAAGCAAGAAAAATAGGAAGTATATGTGGGGGATGGTAGGGCAGGATGGGCCTGATATCTGGTGACCAGTAAAAACCTCGTGTGATTAAGACATAAAGGAGCAAGCCGTGGAAGGTATCTGGAGAAGAGAGTTCCAGGCAGGTACAGAGGCCCTGAGATGGAAGTATACGTGGCATGTTTGAAAAACATCAGAGTTTATCTGATTGGAGTGGGACGAGCAAGGAGAAGAGTAGTAGGAATTAAGATCAGAGAGAAAATGAGGCACTAGTTATATAAGGGCCTTCCAGGCCTTTGAAGGACTTGGCTTTTACTCTAAGTGAGATGGGAAACCCTTCGGGGCTTTTGAGCCGAGGAGGAGCTTGATCTGATTTACTTTTTAATTGGATAACTCTAGGTATTGTGATGCGAACACATTGAAGGAAATGAAGATCAAATCAGGGCAATCAGTTAGAAGGCTGCTACCATAGTCCAGGTGAACAGCCATAACGGTGGTTTTGACCGCATGGAGCGGTTAAGTGGTGAGAAGTGGCCAGATTCTGCTGATGGATCAGATGTGGAATATAGGAGAAAGTTCTGAGCAACTGGAAGAATGGCCATTTACTGAGATGGCGAAGACTGAGAAGAGACATTTTTGAGGGCAATATCAGGAGCTCAGTTTTTGACGTCAGTGTTTGAAATGCCTATTAGATATTCAAGTAGAGAAGTCAGTAGACAATTGGTTATAGGAATGTGTAGTTTAGAGAAGGGCCTGGGCTGGAGAGAGAAATTTGGGAGGCAGCAACAGAGATGGTATTGAAGCCAAGAAATCAGTGAAGATCACCAAGGGGGTGAGTGTAGATAGAGAACTAGAGGAGGCAGAAGGGCGGAGCTCTGGGGTGCTCCAGCATTGGGGATTGGAGAGAGAGAAAGGGAGAGATGGAGAAAGGAGACGAATAAGGAGTAGCCAGAGAGGTAGAGCACACTGAAGGGAATGTGGTGCCCTGGAAACTAGGTTTCAGGAAGAAAGTTGAGTGTTGCTGGTATGTAGCATACCAGTAACAGTTGCCTGAGATTGACTATCGGATGGAGTAGCATGGAGGTCATTCGTGACCTAGATTAGAGCAGGGTCAGTAGATGGCATGGGCAGAAGCCTGACTGGAATGTAGTTAAGGGAAAATAGGAGGAGAGAAATTAGGGCTTTACAACATCAGAAGGGATTACTTTATAAAGGAAAATGGAGAAATAGGTCAGGAGCTTGAGAGAGAGGTGAGGTTAAAAGAGGTTTTTGGGACTTCCCTGGTGGCGCAGTGGTTGAGAGTCCGCCTGCCAATGCAGGGGACACGGGTTCATGCCCCGGTCCGGGAAGATCCCACATGCTGCATAGCAGCTGGGCCCGTGAGCCATGGCGGCTGAGCCTGCGTCTCCGGAGCCTGTGCTCTGCAACGGGAGAGGCCCGCGTACCGCAAAAAAATAAAAAAAGAGGTTTTTGTTTCTTGTTTTAGATGCAAGGAATAACATCTATTCCTGTTGGTAAGCTAATGGGAGTAGTACAGTCGATGCAGAAAAGGGAAGAATTAATTGCTGGAGTAATGTTAATCAAAAGCCACTTAATAAAGGGAAAGGGGATGAAAAGTAGGTTTCTGGTACCTGTTGATGTCATGGAGCTGTCTTTTCAGCCGTGGACTGCTTAAGGCCATATTTCTTGTTCTGTGAGGAAGAACAAACTTCCATTCGGTTAAGTAATGACTTTTTTTTTTTAAGGTTTCTATTACATGCACCTGAATGCAGTTCTAAGTGACACAACGTATTTAGAAATATGATGGCAGAACCAGGAGAAATTACCAAGAGTTGAAATGGTTACATTTGAAAGTGGGATGAGAGGCTGTGGTGGGATAAGACAGTAAACAGCTGCTTTAATTCCAAGTATTCTTTGACATTTTAACAATTTATATGTGTATTTCTTTAATTGAAATACTTTTTTTTTTTTTTTTGTGGTATGCGGGCCTCTCACTGTTGTGGCCTCTCCCGTTGCGGAGCACAGGCTCTGGACGCGCAGGCTCAGCGGCCATGGCTCACAGGCCCAGCCGCTCTGCGGCATGTGGGATCTTCCCGGACCCGGGCACGAACCCGTGTCCCCTGCATCGGCAGGCGAACTCTCAACCACTGCGCCACCAGGGAAGCCCTGAAATACTTTTTAAACATGCCCAGAGTGCTTCTGAGAAGCAGATGTCAAGATAGTGCTAGAACAGCAAGTGATTTATGGGGAGATGTGAAAGATAAAGGGGAAGGAAGCAGGCAGGAGAGCCTTTTGACTGTGATGCTGGTCTGAGCCCTGAGCGATGAGGAGAAAGGACTGGGTATAAGGAGCCTCAGGCTGCAGCATGGTGCTCAGAAAATTTCAGCCACAGGAGAGTCCCTGAGTCAAAGTTGCTCATTAGAGGAGTCCCCCGTTGGACTAGTACCACACCATGCTCAGCCATTGGCTAGTAGCCACCTAGGGAATATTTGGTCTTGGTCAGTCAGCTGTGTTCCCAGCATTCGTTCCTCCTGAAGGAGCTCTGAGTGATGCATGCCCATGGCCGTCACCCCCACAAAGGTTTATATTAAGAATAAGAATGCGTATCTGTATGTTTGCATACACACAGTAGTATACCTGAGTAATCTTAATGTTCAGCTAGCCAGTTTAATATCATGCCCTAATAATTACTCTTTTAGGGAAAAAAAATCATTCCTTTCCAGGAAAAATAGAAAATTTACATTGTATCTTGACTAATTCAATCCAAAGTTTGATGACCTATGATAATTCATCAATACATTAACTATTTACTCTTAAATATACAGTAATATATGGACCCAGTTTTAGAACACGGTTATGACACAAAGAAAATTTTTATCTTCTTCATAATAATGTGTCTTTGTGTCATCAATCAGCATTTCCTTCCTGTTCTTTTCATAAATGGTCCTTTCTCTTTTATTAATTGTTTTCATTTGAAAACATTTCTTTGAGGAAACTCATAATTCCCTGCCTCTGCCCTTGGCATTTGGGTCTAATAATGTTTTGGAAGCTTCAAGGTATTTTGCCACAAAGGAAGCCAGTTCAGGACTATGAATTTCCTCCATATATCCAGTTACAGTTAATAGTAAATATGTTTAAAGCTAAATGAGTTCAAAATCTGAATAATCTAATGACTCTCATTGATTTTCGTGTGTATTTTACAAAATGGAAACAAACACATGCCAGACATGTATGTACTTTATAAAGGGAGAGTAAAGTTTTACATCGATAGCTAGCTAATGAGAAGACTTTTAGTGCATTATATTTTCGTCCTTGTACTTAATTTTTATATAAAAACTTAAAATATGACTTCAAACTTAGAACTTTGTATTAGATGCACAGTTTGGAATGTGCCAATTAGAAATGTACATATATACTTAGTATATATGGTTGGGTGTGAGAACCCAGCAACTTTACATTCATGATATTTGAGAATATTGTGTTATAGATATGCCAAAATAGCTGGTAGAGAAAACACATCAAGTACTTTTGCCAAATTGTGATTTATACCCCTTATTTTAAAAAATAAAGTTAAAAAATAAAACTATTAGGTTAGCATTTATACTACTTAAGTGACTGAAATTAAAGGCAGCTGCAACTATGCTTCTTATAAAATAGTGTTGAATGTAAAATATTCACAGTGGCTTTCCACAGTGAAGTACCTATCATTTGGTAGTCCCCTTGGTCTAGGTAGAATCCTAGGTTGAATTGTGAGATCTCAGTTAACACTATGTGCCAAACATATAAATCTCTATCTGTATCCATCCTTCTGCCATAATAGAGGAATAATCTTTACTCCTGTTTAAAGCCAAGCATCCCACCTAGACCCACAGTTCTCAAACTGTGCACTGATACACCCTGGGAATTACAGTGAATTCACAGGAGTCCTGCAGGATATTTTAAAATTTCAAGAAAAACACAAGACTTCTGCTGGATTCTACACAAACAAGTAGCTCCAGGTAGAGCAGATTTTCAACATTAAAACACACTAAATTCCTTTGGGGGAGGTCATATCTCTATGAAGCTGGTTTTTTAGAGCTTGCTGTGATAAAAAAGCAAGTAAGTACCACACAAGAATTAACATAGAACACAATGAGGGTAAGGGTTTCCAGTCTGATTCCAAGGTTTGAGAAGTTGTGTAGTGCCCAACTTCTAATAGTGCACACATCCCATTAGTAAGTAATGTGGTTATTTAGGAATTAAATATATTTTTCTTTCAATCTCTGTGTCTTATGTTTTCAAATGGCTACCAAGTTGTTGGGATATAAATACTTAAATTGTTTGAATTCTGTTATTTCTTTTGGACTAGGGGAGCCATAAAAATTTCTGAGACACAGAGGGTGCCATGAACTGAGAAAGTTTGGGAGCCTCTGGCATAGACTTGGATCCCATTCCCTCAGAACCCCACATGACTGTCCCTTCTCTTACTGGTGGAAAGTGCAAACTGCTCCATTCTTCTTGGTATCAAATCTTGGCTTATTAGCCGTGTGACTTTGGGGAAGTTACTTCACCTGTTTGTGCCAGAGTTCACTTAACTATAAAATGAATATAAAAATACCTAACTCATAGGTTTATTATAAGAATTAAGTAAGTTAACATACTTAAAATGCTTAGAAAGAGTTTTTGCCACAGATGCCTGCTTTTTAAAAATAATCCTTTCTGTCAACTGGACCTTTCCAATAAACTTTAAAAATTTTTTTTAATGTTTATTTATTTATTTGGCTGTGTTGGGTCTTAGTTGCGGCACGTGGCGTCTAGTTCCCTGACCAGGGATCAAACCTGGGCCCCCTACATTGGGAGCGCAGTCTTAACCGCCAGACCGCCAGGGAAGTCCCAAACTTGAAACTTTTTAATTAAACAAATATTTTATTGTAAAAAACACATAAAATTTACCGTCTTAACACATCTTTAACTGTACGGTTTGGTAGTGTTAAGTATATTCACATTGTTGTGAAACATGTCCAGAACTTTTTCAGTTTGCAAAACTGAAACTCTACCCTTTAAATGACAACTCCGTTTACCCCTACCCCCAGCCCCTGGCAACCATCATTCTACTCTCTGCTTCTATGAGTTTGACTATTTTAGCTACCTCATGTAAGTGGAACCATGCAGTATTTGTCCTTCTGTGACTAGCTTATTTCACTTAGCATAATGTCCTCATGGTTCATCCATGTTGTAGCATGTGACAGAATTGTCTTCCTTTTTAACGCTGAATAATATTCCACCGGATGTATGTACCACATTATGTTTATCCATTCATCTGTTGATGAGCATGTGGATTGTTTCCTTCTCTTGGCTGTTGTGAATAGTGCTGCTGTGAACATGGGTGTACAAATAGCTCTCGAAGACCCTGCTTTCATTTCTTTTGCTTATATACCCACAAATGGGATTGCTGAATTAGATGATAGTTTTATTTTTAATTTTTTGAGGAACCTCCTGTTTTTCATAGCTGAACCATTTTACAGCCCCTCCAACAGTACAGAAGGGTTCCAGTTTCTCCACATCTTCACCAACACTTGTTATTTTTTATTTTATTTATTTTTTTTTTGCGGTATGCGGGCCTCTCACTGTTGTGGCCTCTCCCGTTGTGGAGCGCAGGCTCCGGACGCACCGGCTCAGCAGCCATGGCTCACAGGCCCAGCCGCTCCATGGCACGTGGGATCTTCCTGGACCGGGGCACGAAGCTGTGTTCCCTGCATCAGCAGGCGGACTCTCAACCACTGCGCCACCAGAGAAGCCCTGTGTTCTTTTTTTTTTGATAGTTGCTATTTTGTGGGTGTGAGGTGATATCTCATTGTGGTTTTGGTATGCATTTTTCTAAAGATTAGTGATGTTGAGCATCTTTTCATATGCTTGTTGGCCATTTGTATATCATCTTTGGAGAAATGTCCATTCAAGTCCTTTGCTCATTTGTTAATTGGGTTTTTTGATTTTTTTGTTGTTGTTGAGTTATAGGAGTTTAAAAAAGTATATTTTGGATATTAATCTCGTCAGATACATGATTTGCAAATACTTTCTCCCACTCTGTAGGTTGCCTTTTCACTCTGTTAATTATGTCCTCTGATGCAAATGTAGTCACATTTGTCTATTTTTGCTTTTAGTGTCATATCTAAGAAATCATTTTCAAATCCAACGTTATGAAGCTTTTCCCCTATGGTTTCTTCAAGGAGTTTTATGGTTTTGGGTCTGAGTCCAGGTCTTTAATCCATTTTGAGTTAATTTTTGTGTATGGTGTAAGGTAAGGGTCCATCTTCACTGCTTGCATGTGGATATCCAGTTTTCCCAGCACCATTTGTTGAAGAGACTGTTCTTTCCCTATTGAGTGATCTTGGCTCTTTTTGAAGATCATATTTTTGAGGGTATATTTCTGGGCTCTCTATTCTGTTCCATTGGCTTGTAGATCTGTCTTTTGATAGTACCGCACTATTTTGATTATTGTGGCTTTATAATATGTCTTGAAATCAGGAAGTGTAAGAACTTTCTTCTTTTTCAAAATTGTTTTGGCTATTTGGAATTCCTTGAGATTTCTGGTCAACTTAAATAGACTCTACTCTTTTCTACTCAATCAAATAAACACAATTAGTATTCATCTCAGGTACCACCATATCTTATCCCTTTCCTTCAGAATCAAATTTCTCAAAAGAATTTCTGTTTGGGGTCTCCATTTCTCTGTTGCTCACTCAGCATATAACCAACTTCAGCTATACTTTTCTCCTGATTACACTGAAAACCTTTTACACTGAGATTACAAAAAACCCTCTGTATTACTAAATCCAATAGACTTTTTTTTTAAAGCATCATCTAAAATACACAGGAGGATTCAACAGTACCGACCACTCCAGTGTTCTTAAAATACTTTTTTCTGTTAGTTCTCGATGACACTTTGCTCTTCTAATATTCTTCCTACCTCTCCAGCATTCTTCTCTGTGTCCTTTTCAGGCCTATGCTTCTTTCCCCTGTCCTTGAATGTTAGGGTTCCTCAAGGCCTAATTCTAAGCCCTCTCCTCTTTACTCTGAACTCCTGGGTTATCAAATATATATTCATAGCTTCAGTGCCCCCCACCTGATGGATGAATTACTCAAGGGACTAAATTATAGATAAGAAGGCTGATTGGTGAACCGAGAATTAGAACAAAAGCAAGGAGATGTTCTTACAGGATATTTCTATCAGGCTATGGTTAGGGCTCTGACTTGCCCTTGGGCTTTTTCTTTCTTGACAACTGGCATTAGTTATCAGAGTCATATCCCTGAACAGAGTTATAGACATTTGGTACAGGCTTCCTCCAGGCTCTGATCTGAACTGTGCACTACTCACCACTCCATTTAAAATATTTGACCTGGTCCTCATTTGTTACCTTTTCTTTATGAGAAAAGTGTTGATTAGATTTTGAGAAGCTTCCAAATCATCTGCTTGTTGGAACATGGAAAACACCTTTGCCTCCACAGCAACTCATTTACAGGTGATTTGTTCAGGTGAGCCTCAATGGAACTGGCTGACATATACAGTTGCAACAACCACAGTGTCACCAGACATTGCCAGATGTCCCCTGCTGGCCAAAATCATCCCCACACTTGAGAACCACTGGTTTAGAGGGAAGCTGGTTTAGGTTGAAGAAGAAGCTGGAGAGAAGAAAACCAGATGGGCTACTGCATGGAAATCAACTGAGTGAGAGTTAAAGGATATTAGTTTCTAGGCGGGCCGGTTGTGGGGGGACATAGGATTTGTCCTATGTCTTGGTCTCTACTTCTCCACTAATTATGAGACCTTTGGTTAGTTACTTTACCCTTCTGATTGTGAATTAGTATGAGGATTAACCTTGTTACTATTATTTTTTAACTTACGTACTTACTATGAACCAGAGTTGTACTGGCATTTCATATGAATTATAGAGATGGTGTGTATTAAAGTCCTCTGTAAATTATAAGATTTTGTACAAAAGTAATGTGCTGTCCTGTTCACTTCTTACCACTGTTTTTATCCTTTAAATCCTTAAAACTACTGGCAAATACAAGATTTACCTTTGTACCATGTTCTTTCGTGCATTTCATAAAATATTGTATTTTCTAAGAACAATCACTTATTTTATGTAATTATTATATATATACACATATATATAAAAGAGCTGGATTTAAAATTACATTAGAAATTAAACTGTAGCATCACTCATTTTATAATGAGAATAAGTGAGAAAATGAGATTTTGTAATTTGAAATAGATTTAGCAGGCAAATTTCCAGGAATGTATCTGTTCCATATGTTGAATAACATCACAGAAATCTTTGGGAAACCCCATTGTTAGCACTTCTCTATCTAGAAAAAAATACCTGTTTGTTTCTTGTTCTTTTGTTTCTTTTCCTTAGTCAATTCCCTATAGTGAGTCAATTAAATGGTTTTTTCTTATTCTTGTCTTAACTACATTCACTTTTGTCTCTCTACTTTAATGGATTAGTCAGGCATGATTTCCCTCTATACCCAGTAATGTTTGCTGAGGGCTTCCCTGGTGGCACAGTGGTTGAGAGTCCACCTGCTGATGCAGGGGACACGGGTTCATGCCCCGGTCCGGGAAGATCCCATATGCAGCGGAGCAGCTGGGCCCGTAAGCCATGGCCGCTGGGCCTGCGTGTCCAGAGCCTATGCTCCACAACGGGAGAGGCCACAACAGTGAGAGGCCCACGTACCGTGAAAAAAAAAAAATGTTTGCTGAATGAAGGAATAAATTACAGAAAACATGTTATCTCTCTTCCAGCAGGTTATCTGTTAAAATGATCAGTGACCCTACCTTTCATTATAGATTTCCTCAATGTAAAATTGTTTGTCTGTCTATAGTTATGAGTTTCTCCAGAATTTATCCCATGGATTGGATTGTGGGGCAGGGTTGAGGGAGGTATTGGGTCTCATCCTGATGCAAATTCACTGGGCCTCCAGAGGAATGGTTTATAATATTGATACTTTAAATATTTGCTTCAACCCTAGAATTCACTCCAGGGGTCATAATACTTTGTTGCCTCTCTGGATTGTAGTGTTTAGCACCTGCTGTCTCCCATGTCTCCTGATGATTTCATGGGATCAGTCTTGGCTGCCTGATGGATTGAACGTATCACCCAATGTTGATTTCTAGTACTGATCCTGCATGCCTTTACTTTTCACTTCTCCCCAGATGTCATAATAATCACATGATCTGGGGGGGAATTTCCTTAGCCAGTGAGAATACTGAATTCAATTAAATTGCTGCGATCACCATTATAAAATAGCTCATTCACAGTTATTTACTGCACCAGTTCTTCAATACATGAGACCATGATGTATCGGTCAATACATGATGTATGATATAATATTTCTCTTCTTTATGGCTACTAAACTGCCTCTTCTAGGAAGCAGTCATCTGTCTTAACCAATATCTCCACTTCTCTGAGATGAGATTTTCGGCCGTATTCTACGCATATTCTACCAATACATGCCTGCATCATTCACCATTGTATCCCCGTCTGTGTACTTGGCATATATAGGAGGCACTCGCATATTTTTGATCTACTGAGTGAATGAAACTCGGATTCTTGTGGTTGCTTGAGTTTTGTTTTGCTTAATGATGTCATCTGGTAAAATTTTCTCTTTCTTTTCCCAGTTCCATTTCACTTCTAATCAAGTACTCAACATAAGGTTAAGAGAAACCAATTTGAAGAACCATCTGAATATCATGGGAATCATTTCTTAGTTTCTTAAAGAGAAAGCACACCTCTCTGGTATGAGCTTATTGAAGAAAATGAGAAGGAAAAAATTATAAAAGCAATAGGAAGAAACATGGTCAGAGCAGAACTAGCAAGGAAGATACTTCCTGTCTGACAGGGTATCGGAGAAAAGGAAAAGTTTCAGTTCCTATTTTGCCTTAGTCATCTTCTGCACAAGGAACGACATTAAAATTGGAACAATGTTGGGAAATCCCATGGGCCCTCTCATTTATTCATCCTGTGGATCTCTTCTCAAACTCAAATGTGCTCTGGAGGTGTCTCCCTTTGCTTCTTTGTCTGCTCTTTCTCATTTTCTGAGCTGTTGAATTCTCCAGTTCCTTGTAGTGGAGTAGGACAGTATCTTGGTGCCCTTTTTCCTTCTTGTCCTGCCAAATCTTACATAGGCTTTTTCCATTTTGGAGAGCTTAAGAACTAACCTTTTGGGGAAACAGGTGGAGATACTTTACTGTCTGGGCTAGAATATTCTTTTCCTGAGATTCAGACTACTTTTTTTCCCCTAATTCTGGTTATCTCCATTACTATATTCAGGAATATCTTTGGCACCAGTGTACTTGGAAACCTTATGCTTCCCCACAGGTTGTTTTATAAAAATGCATTAATTAATTTATTAATTTGTTTATACCTTCTTATTCCAAAATCTGGTGTTAGGGATACTGCTAGGACACAAGACATTTGGAAATCTGAAATGATGGACATACCTTGATCCTAATGAGTACACAAACTAGGTGTCAGTAGAGGACTA
The DNA here is from genome assembly GCF_964374135.1 of Grampus griseus. Classification (NCBI taxonomy): domain Eukaryota; kingdom Metazoa; phylum Chordata; class Mammalia; order Artiodactyla; family Delphinidae; genus Grampus; species Grampus griseus. The sequence goes on along the minus strand of NC_139009.1, from coordinate 52,738,910 downwards.
ACCTGATCTTTTAACACCTCTAAAGATTGGAATGTCCCAGAGCTCAGACCTTGGACCTCTTTCTCTCTTTCCACTTTTTTCTTCTTAAGCAACAGAAATTTATTTTCTCACAGTTGTAGAAGCTAGACGTCTAAGACCAAGGTGCTGTGAGGGTTGGTTTCTGATGAGGCCTCTCTGCCTTACTTGTAAACAGCCATCTTCTTACTTCGTTGTCATATGGCCTTTTCTCTGTGTGTGCACATGCAAAGAGAGCCCTCTGGTGTCTCTTGCTCTTATAAGGACACCAGTCAAATTAGATTAGGGCCCCACCCTTATGATCTCTCCACTCACTTTTTAAGGAGAGCTTATTCAGTTCCATGACTTTAAACACTACCTTTACATTGTTGATGACTCCCAAATATAATCTCCAGCCACCACTTCACCCAGAACTTCAAACTACTTGATGTCTCTACTTATATGTCCATAGACACCTTAAACTTAACATGTCCACACCAAACCCTCGATTCCCTCAAGCTAAATTTACTTCTCCTCAAGTGTTTCCTATCTCAGTAAACGTAGTTGCTCAGCCCAAAAACCTTTGAGTTTTTCTCTTGTATGCCACACCCAATTCTTCAGCAAGTCCCCTTTAAAATATATCTCAAATCTATCGACATACTGTTTCCTCTAGCATTGCCATTCTAGTTCAAGCCATCATCTTCTCTCACCTGGACCACTGCAATAGCTTCCTAATGGTCTCCTTGCTTTTACTCTTGCCCTGATCCCTCTTTATTTATTTATATATATGTATATATATTTTAATTAATTAATTAATTAATTAATTTTTGGCTGTGTTGGGTCTTCGTTTCTGTGCAAGGGCTTTCTCCAGTTGTGGCGAGCGGGGGCCACTCACTATCACGGCCTCTTGTTGCGGAGCACAGGCTCCAGACGCACAGGCTCAGTAGTTGTGGCTCATGGGCCCAGCCGCTCCGCAGCATGTGGGATCCTCCCAGACCAGGGCTCGAACCCGTGTCCCCTGCATCGGCAGGCAGACTCTCAACCACTGCGCCACCAGGGAAGCCCTGCCCTGATCCCTCTTTAAAACATAAATTATAATTCTCTGCTTTTTAAAACCCTATGGCTTCTCATCAGAAACGTCCAGTGTAACCTGGCCCCTGACTACCTTGCTAATTTCATTCTCTGAATATCCCTCTCACTCACTCCCCACAAGCCACACTGGCCTACCTTTCCTCAGTTGTCCCAGGCACATTCTAACCTCAGAGTTTTTGCATTTGCTGTTCTCTGCCTCAAACTCGCTTTCTCCAAATAATCATATCACCTGTTCTTTCACTTCATTTGGATCTGTACTCAAATGTCATCTCCTCAGGGAGGCATTTTTACTTCTCTTTATTGGTCATTTACTTAAAACAGCATCCTCCTAAAGCCTCCATCCGTATTGTGCTTTATTTTTCTCTGTAGTTCTTATTGCTTTCTGACATTATTTTAAAACTATTTTTTGTTCTCTGTGTCCACACTCAAATGCAAGCTTCCTGAAGGGAGGTAGGGCAAGGACATTGTCTGTTTTGTTCAGTGCTGTATCTTCAGTGCCTAGAACAGGGCCTGGGTCATACAAAATACTAAATATTCATTTGTGGAATGAATGAGTGAATGCATTAGTGGCTGCACCCATCCTTTGAGAAAGATTCTGAAGGAATGCCCAAGCTCAGTGGGCAGGATCCACAGTCCCCAAATCACTGCCCCTATCTCCATGTGTATATCATTTATCTACTGATGTATGTATGCTTTCCTGCTATGCCTTGACACTTCCCCTTCAAATCCTTTCCAGCTTAAGTTCCCTCTTTTACGTACTATCACAGTTGCACTTTCCATCTCCATCCGACAAAAGTGGTCTTTTAGAATTAATTTTATAACATAACAAGTGCTCATACATAGAAAAAGCAATTTCTATTAGGAGATGAGGGTTAGTTCATGATGATTGTGGTGAGAGCACAAAATAAGGAACAACAAATTTGGGACTTGGACAAATTAAATGCCAAAGTTCTGAAGGAACTTGCACATATCTTGGAGACAGTATCCTTGTTAAATCAGAGCAAATAGGAAAAGTGATAAAAAATTGTAGTGGTTATAACTCACCTGGAGTCTAGTGTTCCATATCTAACATCGAGCCCAGTCTGGGCACAAGATTTTTAAAAAGACAGAGGAATGTGTTCAGAGATGGTAAATGGAATAGTGAAAACATGTGAGTAATGTTTGAATAATAATAACAATAATTATAATTACAGACATTTACTATGTGCCAGACATTACTCTAAATACTGTTTGTAAATAGTAGTTTAATCCTCATCCTATGAAGTAGATATTATTATATCTCGTCTCAGAGGAGGAAATGAAGTTACAGAAGTTAAGTAACTCCCTCAAGGTCACACAGCTAGTAAGAGAGCCAGTGCTGATTTCATTTTGATTTGAGTCCATGTTCTTAACCACTATGTTATTATCTTTTAATATTTAAAAAGAGCACTATTGAAGAGAAACTGGGGCTACTGTAGAAGTTCTTAGAAGGTGGTGTTAGCCTTCACCTCAAGCTCAAGCATCGCCACCTCTTCTTAGTCCCCCCAGTCTACCCAGTATGTATTCTTATGATAGGACCAGTAACGCTTTATTACACTTACTTGCTTATATCCCTACCTCTCTCTACTAACCCTATATTTAACCTATTTTAAGGGTTATATTTGATTCACTTTTGAGCCACTAAATTTAGTTTAGTGTTTGGCATATAATCAACATTCAGTTTCTGTTGAATGAAAAAAATGAAGGAATGATCTTTAAATTGATTAGAACTTTCCAGTGGTAGAACAGCTTTCCTGTAAGGTAATAAGCTTCTGGTCACTGGCAGTTTTCAAGCATGGGCTGGATGCTTGAAGGATGCTTGTAGGGATGCTGCAGAGGAACTTCCAATGTCATGTGGGAGTGGAAGATTAGACCAGGTTTCCTTCTAACTATGAATTATTTGATCCTGTGATCCTATTATGATTCTTTCTCTAAACATTTAGTTAGCACCTCCTGTGTGCCTGGCATTGTTTTAGGCACTGAAGATACAAAGGTAAAAGTGGCCTAGCTAGTATCCATAAGGAGCTAGTAATCAGTGGATAATGAAGAAAAGAGATGCTTAAGAGTATAGGTATAAAATTTTAGTAGATAAAAATAAATAGAAAAGGGCAGGTATTTGAGGTGCTTTGAATAAATGAGGAAGGGAGAAAAAAGCTATTATAAAGGGGAGAACTAGATATGAAAGATGACCCTAAGATTCCCTGTCTGAGAAGGGAGAATGTAGGGAGTAAAGACCACATTATATTATTATATAATATATTGTTATATAATATGTTATATTGTTATGGGGGAATTCCCTAAAAGGGAACTATCAGTGTTTGTCATCAAGGTATATGGCAGGGCTGGATGTAATTCATAATTCAGTAGAGATTAATTAATTTGTGAAGTATTTTGAAATTCTTGGAACAAATGTGCCTTCTCTTATTAGTCTCGCAGACCAATAAAGTTGATTAAATTCTCCTTTCCCCTGCCCTCCGCCCCACTTTGGGGGCATTAACATGAAATGGGCAATTCATTAAGTCATGTGGGACCCTTCAGTTTCTTTTCTGATTCACGTGCCTGGAATCTGTTAGACCGTAGGGGGGTAATGGTCTTTTTTTTTATGAACCTGGTCCCTGATGCTGCTCATCTCTCACACGTGTCACAGTATGTCTTGTCACAGAATCATCCTCTCTAGCTGGGACATGATGCTTAGGTAGGTGGGGAAGTCCCCTGTTTTGTTTAAAATCATAGTTGTCTTTAGGTTTGGCTGGCATGTTCATGATTAGTTTACTGACAATTGGTTTTTTTCTTTCTATACCATATGCTATTCCATGATTCATCTGCTTTGAGTCTGCTGCCGTGAAGGTGAAACAATTTCTTCCAATGTTGATATTTCATAATCTCATAGATAACAAGCATACACATATGCATAGTCCTTTCAGAAGTTTTAAACATTTGGAGATGAATGAATTATGCTGCCACAAATGGAAAGGAGCAGTATAAAACCATAATGGTGATATCCAGACATCTTTTGTTGGGTGGTTGGGTGAACGCTAATATTAATAAAGCCTGCCTACTTTACTGTATATCTCCTTGAGAAGCTATTTCTGGTATGTGGTATTTATTTATGAATTTTTTAACATTTTACTTTAATTGCCTTGATTTACATGTATTTTAATATTTTAGACAAGATCTTTATTTGTAGAAGTGCGGTTTAAATTCCAAATAAATTGTAGGGCTTCCCTGGTGGCGCAGTGGTTGGGAGTCCACCTGCCAGTGCAGGGGACGTGGGTTCATGCCTCGGTCCGGGAGGATCCCACGTGCCGCGGAGCGGCTGGGCCCATGAGCCATGGCCGCTGGGCCTGTGCGTCCGGAGCCTGTGCTCCTCAACGGGAGAGGCCACAGCTGTGAGGGGCCCACGTACCGCAAAAAAAAAAAAAAAAGATGGTAATACTTGCTGTTAATATTGTAATGATGGCATCTTTTCTCTATTTAATGTGTAGCATTGATTATTCAAAGCTTAAGAAATCTTTTAATTTCTGATATAAATAGTAATCTTTGAAAACATTTCAGTTGAAGACACATCACATTTCTGAATGCAGTGCAAAGTAGTTTTTTCCACACGGTTATTTTATAAGTATTTAGAAGATTACACTTCTAATAAACATGGACTAAATTCAGTTTCTGCATATAGCACTAATCAGTGCCCTTATTGTGTTGCATCATTTAACCACCTGTATCTTTTTACTCAGAATGTCAGTGATTGTTTTTTGAAGAAGAAAAGCTCTTTATAATTCCATGGTGTAGATGCACATGTAAATATCTGTATAAGTTGTGCATTTGGAGAGAGATTTTTAAAAGATTCTAATTCTCAGTATATCTCCCTCCCCCTCTCCCCCTTTCCCTGGTTTTAGCTTCTCTTTGGTTCAGGTGTGCTGGTGTCCTTAAGCCTTTCCGGGCCGCAGCTGGAGAAAGTGGTGATTGACAGAAGCCTGGTGGGGAAGCTCATCTCAGACACCATCAGTGATGGTAATTACCCCCGTGTGCAAATCAATTGCCTGCATTAACAGTGGGGCAGGAGAAATAGTGTGTCAACAGGTAGACTAATTATTACCACTGGGGACTTGAAAACACAAGTAATTGCTTGTAATAGCATAGTTACAACCCCTGGGACCCATACAAGTTGTGACTAATATTTAATATCAAAGTTTTTGTCAAGTGTTAGGCTCATATCCTTGAGTATTTTTCACTCTTTGCTTAAAAAAATGTGAATGTATTTTCAAAAGAGGTGTTTATTTTTTTTTGGTGTGTTGACATTTCAGATATTTTTCATTTTCACATGAATTTTGAATAATAAATAACCCAAATTTGTCAACACAGCCACCAGTAAAAAAAAACAAAAGCAAAAACAAAACCTGTGTTTTGGCTGTTAGGAAGATTCTCTGTTACCAGTCTGTGAATACTAACTTTTGAGAGAGTTGGGCAGTATTTATAAATATCAAAAGTCAGTGCCAAATATACTAGATAAATCTGAATCCCATTAAGTGATACCGCAATCAGTACATAATTGCTACGAAGCACATAAAAAAAGACTTTAAGCCAGTAATTGAAAAAGTAGGGTACTGACATTTATTAATTCCTAAAAGGCTCTGTGCTGTGCTAACCTACGTATATCATTTAATTTAAAAAACTATTCCTTATAAGGTATAGTTATTTCCATTTTATGGGTAAGGAAATTGAAGCTGAAATACTAAGGAACATGACCACTAATGAGATACTAAGGACTAGCCCAAAAATGACTAGGTTGAGATTTGAACCCAGGTTCTGGCTGCAAAGCCCATTTTCTTTGCACTACGGTGTGCTGACTCCTGAAGTTTTAAGATTATGTTCTTTAATTCAAGGTAAAAAAAATGGTCTAAGAAACAGATTGCATTATCATTAGAGATTGAAAATTGTCAGTATCTTTAATTGAATAATCAAAGGAAAGTGTGATCTAATGGAAAGGACAGAGGTTAGATTACAGAAACCTTCCTTCTGTTGTGTGTGCTCACTAGCTATCTCTGAATAAATATCTCTGAATAAATCCTGCAGAGAAAAGCACTCTGCAGGTTGGCTATCATTAGCCATATTCCTGATAATGAAAGCTGGTGTTAAGGTTATAAGTGTGCCATTTCCTTTTCCTTATAGGATCATGGTGCTAAGCAAGCTTCCCTATGGAAGAGGTTCCATTTTCATATGTCTAATAATTGACCCCTTCATTGACACTGCAAAGAAAATAGTGGCTGTGATGATTTTGTCATATTGATTCTCCTCCATAAGAATTAAAAGACTTCCAACACTATTCATGTCACTGAGATATCTTTTTTCACTTGTTTCTTTTATTTATACCACAAATAATACACTCTCATGAGACCATGATAACAATGTGATTTCTTGGCAGTTCTCCAGATTCTCCTGTAATTGTGTAGATATACTGTTGGTTACTGCTTGCACAGTCAGGGTATGGAAGTAAAGAAAAATATATAAAACATTCAATAATTTCTTTATGCTGGGAACAATATAAAACATTTCTCAAATTCCTACTATATGTTTTTATCAACAATTTTTATAACATTAACGGCCCTTTATGTAACCTATGAATATTAATTATCTACCTGTGTGCTCTAAAAATAAAGCTGTAGAAATATTTTTGCTACTCTTCATTATCAAATATTATTTTATATAATGTGTGTATTGGATATAATATGCTTTATTTCATTCAACTAGTATACCCTCAGAAAGAAGATTCATTGATGAAAAATTTTTTTAAAAATTGGTGGAGAACACGGATCTGTATCCCCTAATAGATCCAATTTATTCTCAGATGGTTTATATCATATAAACACAGGATTAAAGGCTAAGCACAAATAAAAGTGAACGTTTTTATCTTTACATTCAGATGTGAAACGGTCTTTATTTTATGCTTTTCTTAGCCCTATTCCAAATACATCTTATTTGGAGGTTGTCCCCAAACATCAGTGTATATTGAAATGGTCTTAGGAAAAAAGAAAAAGTATCAAATCCATGCATGATTAGATTGATGATTGTTGTTTATTCCCAGTATCTTTATTATCTTTGTAAAATGTCATAATGGTATTTAGGAGACTTTAGTTATTTCAATTAATATTCATTTATCTTCTGAAAATAGTTTTTTGTAACATTTCAGTGGAAGAAACTGTTAATTCTTTATTATTTTATTCCAACTTAGTATTTGCTAGTATTATCAAATCTTTTTTTTTTTTTTAAGCTCTTCTCACAGACAGCTTTATCATCTTATCATTTTTGGCACAAAACAAACTATGTTTTATTCAGTTTACCAAGAAGATGGGTTCTCCTGATATAAACAAAAGACTGGAAAAACTCTCAGCCTTGGATTATAAGGTAGAGATTTCATTTTATATAGTCATATTGTTAATTATTAAGGTATGCTAGAGTATCACATGAGTTGATGTTATGCTTGTTTTTATTGAATGATTCTGGATTTCAGAAAAACCAGAGTTATTATAAGATTAAGCTTGATCAACTAGAAACAGTGGCCATCCAGAGTTTTCTTTTTCACTCTCATTATGGGGGTCTAACAGTGGCATGCTTGGAGTAATTTATATAGTACTTACGGAAGTCAGAGACAGATAATAGAGGCAAGTTATACATTCGAAAATGGTTTTCTTGCTAGTGGTAGTATATACACCATTCTCATTTTCCCCTAAGACCCGGTATCATCCTTCTAGGCAAGGGTAGCTGCTCTGGCTTCCATTTCACAAGAAAAGAAAGAAAGAAGAAGGCACTTTCAAAGGTTAATAGAAATGTGTAATAAACGAAGAGTGCGAAGACTCCCCCGCCCCCCACACCCAACTCTAACTGTGGAGAAAAATGCAAAAAGAAATCTCCTTCCTGTGTTAGTATCTCTCCCTTCAGTAACTCCAGGTAATTTGTTTCCTTGTATCAGGGACCTTGCATCTGTTAAGGCAGGATTTTTATTTTAAATGATGTATTTAATTTAAGTTTTGCCACATTACATTTTAACTGCTTGGAAGGCATACTCTCTGGTAGGATGAGTATCTAATACATTTTCCAGGCTGTTTCAGTTCAAGGCCTCTTTTCAGCAAGGACTTGTGTTTGCAAGATTGATCCAGCCTCTGTGACGTGGATTTGAGACAGTTCACTGGGAACGGGGCTGATATACAGCTTCCTTAAACAAGATGCACACTTACACCATACCTAGAGTGTCTGTAACAAGGGCAAAGATTCTTAAAAGTCAACTTTGTGTGTGTGTTTGAAAAGTAGTATTGAACCTAACCTTTTACCCTTTTGCATTATTTCTTATTGTGACTGAGGTGGTGGTGGTATGGGAGGATTTAATTTTATTTAGTGGAAAAATCTACTCTTACAAAAAAGATTTTTAACATGGGATAAAATACATTAAATAAGTGTTTCACTGTGGTAATAAACTAAAATTTGGTTTTGTCTGCCAACTTTGTGGAGCTTCTATAACACTTTGTATAATATTGATTCTTTTAAACTGAAAATCAGTGGTATTCATATATTTTGTTTAGTAAAAAAAATTGGTTTAGCATTCTTAATGGGGTATTATTTTCCAGAATGGCTAACTGTAGATTTACTTAAAATGTTGTTTATTTACTAATACTGGTCTTTAACATGCACCAGTATGCATTAGCTCAAGCATTAGCTCAAGTAACTGTTTTTAATGCATTTATATAAAATTTTGTATGACTAGTTTCTCCATCTTAGGTGTGGTGGATAATTTGGCAAAGTCTTCTCAGCTGAATGATATTAGCTCCCCGTTAATGAGAGCAGAGAGAAACTGTCAGGATGTCATCTTTTCTGATGAAAAGATGTGAAAAATAGACCGAGTATATGGGCCCTATACCTTGAATAAGGGAGTTACTTATTTGTTTATTCATTCTGCCTTTAGCTTTGAGAAATTAAGCACTCCATGAGCACTCCATGTCATTTCTTTACATTAGAGAAGTAGCCTGCTTCCCTTTGGAAAACCCATGGATTTCATTTTCTGGTTCAGTATTTTAAATATAGGTATTTAAATACTTAGTAAAAACTGCCATTTGTCCATTGGAAGGATGTTTTAAGAAACTTACTCATTTCACTTGCCTTCCTGACCATTGTGATAGAACACTGATGCCATTAATACTCATAGCAAACATGAAATTTCAGATAACATATATGATTTGCATTATGTGAGGACTGAAAGTGCCAGTTCTCATCTAGAAATTCTTAAGTAACATGTTTACATGGCAGGTAGGACATCAAAATAATGTAGCTATATTTTTGAGGACTTAGCTATTCCATTGTGGTATTTCTCTTAAGAAGATAGCTAGTTAAAATAGTGATATTGAGAGCTTAAATATAAGAATTTGCACTTCAAAGCATAAAGTACATCTGTGTTGTCTGTCATTGCCCATTTGGATTTTAAAACAAGGAAATAGTGTAGAGTACTATAATTCTGCTTTTCTTTACAGCTGTACCATAATTTAATCCTTTTAGATTGAAACAATTTTGGCAAAGAAAAATGTAGGGGAAATATCCTGAAAGTGTTGACCTTTAACGGGTTTTCCTGTCTACATTTTAAAAATCCAATTCAATTTATTTAACAGTGAAGGGACAGGGACAGTGCAAGGAGTTAAATGTTTACCATGAGAGAACAACATTGGTAATTACTTTGATTTCAGTTCCTTTTGATGTGCATTCAGAGGATGAAGAGGTCAATAATATTATGGGCATGCAAATAGAAAAGGGTTCCTTTTGACCATATTAAAAAAAAATAGCAGAGGATTATTAAAGCATTAACCTTGATTTTAATGGCCTTGGTTGAGTGGTGAGATCACAATTTGGATGAGCCTGATTATTTACTAAATACAATACATAAATGCAACGGGTTCTTAACACCCATTGCACTCTGGCATTATCGCATTACTGCCATCCTTTGTTGCCTTGCAGACAGGAATATGAAAGCAATCTGTCATGTAGTGAGACTGGCTCCAGAAGCATTTCTCTGATAAGAAGACCCCCTGCCCTTTGCTAGTGTCTGGTCCAGTAGGCTTAGCCATGCGCTTAATCCCCAGAAAGTGGTTCGATTATTGCTGACCAGCAATGGCAAGATAGTTTTTTTTTTTTTTTTTGGCTTCCAAGCTATCAACCTTCCATTAATTCCTTAAGCAGAAATACGGTGCAATCTATATTTCCTTGGCATGTGTCACCCAGATGGTGCCGTGCTTATGTTTTCAAATAACCATGTTCCAAAATAACATAGTTTGAATAATAAATTCTACAAATCCGTCCTAAGAAAGAAAAGCATAATTCTCAGAAGCTGCATAAACTTTTATGCAGCATGATGCTGTGACTTATCCCTTTATGCAGAATTTTTGTGTATGTGTCTTATATATTCTTTAAAGTGATATTTGCCTCAAGTTGTTTTTCCTTTTATTGTTGTCAGTCATTCAGTCATTGTTAACATGTTATGTCTTAAACAGTAGTCAGACACTCTTGGTCAGCAGTACTGAACTTGTCATTTAATATAGCCGGTCTTAAATCCTATGTGTAGGTCGATACTGTCAAGCAACCATGACTGTACATTTTGGTATTGATTGGGATTGCTATGGCCAATTCCTCCCTAACTCACATTTCTCCTTTTCCTTTCCTCTGCTAAAAATGGGGAGAATTTTGAACATATGTCTTTTTTATATATGTGTCAAAAGAATTTGGTAAATTCTGACACCTCCTTAAGCACATGTTTAACATGCATATTTACTTGCATTTATCTACATTTACAGATGCTTTAATTTTTGCAATACTTTGAGGATTTTGCATTTTAAAAATGATCCTTGTCTGCTTTTTTTTTTTTAACCATTAGATTTCCTATTATGAAATCCCTGGCCCAGTAAACAGGACAACACAGCGTCGTCTAGCTATCAATTGTGTTCAAGATATAGTTGTTTGCTGGTGGCCACTGGTCAGTGATGATGCTTGGCCTTGGGCCCCCATTTCTTCTGAGAAAGACAGAGCCAATCTGCTGCTCCTGGGTTATGCTCAAGGAAGACTGGAGGTAAATCTAAAGCAAATCTATACATTTTATTGAAGAGAAAATAAAGTAGGATTATTAGTTTTCTATTCTGAAATAAGTGTGAATACTTTTAAAAACATGTAATTTATTTTCCGAATGTTCAACAAAGGCAATTACATATGAAATGGGATCCCTTAAAGTATCACATCTGGAGGATACACAGTTTCAGGACTTGCCTGAATAGCATAGTGATTAATAGCACAAGCTTCTGGGTTCAAATCCAAGCTTTGCCACTACGTAGCTCTCTGTCCTTGAGCAGATTACTAACCTCTATGGTTTCATTATTTGAAAAATAAAGTTAACGAAGATGAATGAGATAATACATGCATTTAGAGCAATAACTACATATATTAAACTCTCAATTATTATTGTGATTCTTGTCATTATCATTATTAGTACTGTCATTACTGTTTGCTCATGATTTCATGCCTATCGAAGCTATGTTATCAATCACCTTCTTTAAACTTTAGTTAGGTAGCAAACATTAGTCAAATGCCTATTTTCTGCAAGACTGTGGTGCCAAACCATGGCTGGGGCAAGGATTTGTAAGGAGGGCTTTAGGAGAGCAGCCTTCTCAGTCTAGTTTCCTGCCTGGGACAGGAGCACAAAAAGGGTTAATCTAAGAGGTGCAGACAAGATCTTGCCCTATCTATTCCTGACAGTGGTTCTCCATCATCATTCATTATCACGAACCTATGGCTATTTTCACCTGCATCAGTACTTTGAGTATGAAATTCTGTTTCTTTTTTTATGTAATTTTAAAAAAAGCAACCTCCTCCAACCTGTTTTTTTTAATGTTTTGGCTTGGGTAAAATAGTATGTTCCTGTATTTTCTCTAAATCCATTATCTTTTAGGCTTTAAGTTTTTTAATTTTTCAGAATTAGTATTCTGAGATACAATGAACAAGTACAAGTTTTCTCTATCTCTACCTACCTCTTCTGGTTTTATAAATTTACAGGCTATCTTTTAAGACTGAAGAGTCCTTTTTAACTAATTATTTTACCTTTTTCTGGAACTTTTCCAATTTGTTGTAGTAACTAATACCAGTTGTAATGCTTCAGGTATGGATTTTGTGAGGATAAAGAAGTGCTTTATTCCTGTTCAGTTCCTGTCATGCCCACCATTTTATTGATCTTGGGTCCAGAAGCTAACTGAATAAAAGACTTAATCAAAATGACTTAATATAATAAAGCCAACTAGAATTCTTTTAAATGTTCTGTTTTATAATAAAAGTAAAAATAATATAAATCAGCCTTTAGTTTTACATTACACAAATTACCTTTATTTGAAATGAGTTTATTACCTGAAATTAGGACTGTTCAAAAAGGGTATACGTATGGTCTATGTACTTCATCTCCTGGTGTCATCTAGTTTATGGACTTTGGAGTTGGATAAACCTCGGTTTGCCTGTTGGTTGACCATATACTGTGTGACTTTAATCAAATTTACTTCCTGTCAGCTTCTGCCTGCTTTTAACTAATACTATGTTCTTTGGCCTTGGGTAGATCACCTACCCTCTCTGACTGTAGTTTTCTAATTTTTAAAATGATGGATTTAAACCACATAGGTCCTGGGCAGCTCAAAAACGTGCACATCTGGATTCTGAAGCACAGGTCTGATTTAGCCATTGCGTGTTCAAACGCCTTCAGTAGATTTTGAAACTAAACTTAGCCTCGGCACTGAAAAGGTCCCCCTGACTGGCCCTGACTTACCTTTCCAATGTTATTTCTTTATACAAATCTATGTTCTAGCCAAATGGTTTACTGCTTCTTTATTTCCCACCTCCTGTCTGTACAAATTACTGGTATTTCTACCTGAAAGGCCCTTCCCTCTCTCTTTTCACATCATTCATCAACTACTGAGCATGACCATGGAGTAAGCACTGTATTTCATGCCAGGGGATATAAATACAAAACTATCCCTGCCCGCAAGGATCTTAGTGTCTACCAATGAGAGACAAATATGAAAACATGTGAGTACACTAAAGTGTTAAATAATGCTGTGGATAGAGTATGTGTAAGCTGTAGAGGAGCCAGTGGGGAATGATTGTTTCTACCTAGAGAGATAATAAGGGGGGAACTTTAAAGAGATATACAATTTGCTCAAGGTTGGTACACAATTTTACTTTTTTTTTTTTTTTTTTTGCGGTACGCGGGCCTCTCACTGCCGTGACCTCTCCCGTCGCGGAGCACAGACTCCGGATGCGCAGGCCCAGCAGCAATGGCTCACAGGCCCAACCGCTCTGCAGCATGCGGGATCCTCCCGGACCAGGGCACGAACCTGCGCCCCCTGCACTGGCAGGCAGACTCCCAACTACTGCGCCACCAGGGAAGCCCACAATTTTACTTTTTTTACTATCCTTTCTAAGTTTCATATCAAAGTTGTACTACCCCTATAGAGTGATTTGACTAGCTTTTCTCTTTTCTCCTCTCTGAACTAGTCCCAAAAGGAATTATATGATACTTGAATGTTTGGTAAAACTCATATAGAACTGCCTGGGTGTGCTGTCTTTCAAGGAAGGTAGATTTTTTATAATTGATTCCATTTTTTGAGGGTTGTTTGTTTTTCGGGAATTCTATCTTTTCCTTGAGTCATTTTCCTTAATTTGTATTTTTGGAAAATTATCCATCTTATTTAAGTATTTGAATAGATTTTCATGAAGTTGTATATAATACTTGCACCTGATTTTTAATTGTTCACCACTGACTGCATAGCTAATTTTTTGATCATAATATATTAAGATATATAATTCATTTTTTCTGACAAGTAGCTTTTGTCTTGAATTTGGCTCTTTCAATCAGTCTATCAAAATTAAACGGTTAGAGCTTCCCTGGTGGCACAGTGGTTGAGAGTCCGCCTGCCGATGCAGGGGACACGGGTTCGTGCCCCAGTCCGGGAGGATCACACATGCCGCGGAGCGGCTGGGCCTGTGAGCCATGGCTGCTGGGACTGTGCGTCCAGAGCCTATGCTCCACAACGGGAGAGGCCACAACAGTGAGAGCCCGCGTACCGCAAAAAAAAAAAAAAAATTGTTAGGAAAATTTGTAAAGATTTCTTTTTCAGAACCTCACGTGAACTTCTATATGCAAAAGGTGAATGGCTTTTGGAAGAAATGTCTGGGGAAATAATTGTTTCTTTGTGTGTGTGTGAAGACATAATCTTTAACTGTGAATTGTAGCACATTATTTAGGGTAACATGAACTAAAACCACTAGTCTATAAAAGTAATATTCAGGCATATGTCTTTAAATATTTTTTCACTAGCGACCAATAGACTCCTTGAGCTAATCCTCAGAATAAGAGATACGATATACTCTTAAACCCTAAAACTCAGACTAAAAAAGTAGCAGCCTCATAGAGAAGAAATTTAATCTTTGCATCTATTAAATGATAGAACTTAAAAAAAATAATTTCCCACCCAATTTCAATCAGAAAAGATAGTAAGCTTTTATTTGGACAATGGCAAGATCCTAGAGTAGTGGTTCTTAGCCTTGGCAACACATTACAGTCACCTGCAGAGCTTTTACAAAGGAGCCCACCCAGACCAGTTATATCAGAATCTCCAGAGGGGTAGGAGGCATCAGTATTCTCTTACAGGTTCCCTAGGTGATTCTCATGTGCATCCAAGTTGAGATCCACTGCTTTACAGCAGACTGGAAAAAAAATTTTAAGCCATCTTTTTTGCATAACAGACCATGGAAAGGATAAAGCCCACATACTGAACCAAATGAGAGTGTTAACAGTAAATTCCAAGTAGAAAATTGGCTTACCAAGCAGCAAAAAAAAAAGAAAACAAAGGAAACATAGAAGTAAGCTCTCTGTGACTGAATTATCTGTCTTTCAGAGGAGGAACATTTCTTAATTTATTTTATGGATATTAGAAAACTGCTGGTCTAATTTCACACTGCAGAGCTCTAAACAACAGTACATATCTTAATTAGAAGCACAGAACAGAGAGATTTATGTAGTTTAGGGGAAAAAAATTTGTTTTGAAAAATATACAATAGTATGAAGAAAAAGAAATTTTTTATCAGTGCGATTCACTTAAAAATAGTTTTTAATGGTGTCTGTATGGATTATTGTACATAACATGGTAGTCATTTTTACTTAAATTCCTCACACTCTTTATACTTACATTTGGAAAAGGTGATTACCGTCATCATAGAACTATTTAATTCATTAACTTTGTCAAAAATGTGGTGACAACACAACTTACTCTTTCCTTACCTTTGTATTCAAGCAGATGTTTTAGCTTTTCAGCTGTATGGATTTGTTAATGCTTTCTGAGTATGGCAGTAATTTCAAGATATCTTACTCAGAAAAGGTCACTTGAATTTGTTTAACCAAATTAATCAAAAACACATAAGCAGAAGTATTAAACCTTAAAACCTGTTGTCAGGGCTAGGGAAATACAACCTCACAAAGGTAAGTTTTTTCCCATAAAAATTAAAAACTAATTTTGCAGTGATTTAGAGGAGCAGCCAACTGATGGGAAAGTCAAAATGTGACCAACTTTTAATATAGTATAATTTGATAAAAGAAGTATTCAGAAAGCATTATAAATGCATTCAACTGAAAAGCCAAAATATTTAAAAGACATCTCTTCCAAAGAAATGTATGAACCGTGTTAGCTTTCAACCAGATAACCAAGATTTTTTATTTTAGGGATGATTTTTTTAAAAAATCTCTTTATTTTAAAGCACACTAAGGAAAACCACAGAGACTAAATATATAGTTTAATGAGCTTTTACTAAGGAAACACCCCTGAACCACACTCAGGTCAAGAAATAGAACTTTGCCAGGCACCAGCAATAGCGCCACGTACTCTGTTTTGATCTCAGCCCTTTCCTGGTGCCCCAAAGTAATCTCTATTGTGACTTTTACACATTTTCTCATATAGTTTTTATCACCTAAATGTGCATCCTGCAAAACTGTAGTTTAATATTATCTATTTAAAACAAGTTAATGTGTCTTTAACTCTCTTTTAATCTGCAAGTTCCCACTCCATCCCTTTTTTTTAAATTAAAATTTATCTGTTGAAACTGCAGTGTCCCACAGTCTGGATTTTGTTGTTCCATCATCATGGTGTGGTTCAACAAGTTTCTTTGTCTTTTGAAAATTCTGCAAGTTAGTAGTCAGTTTTGTCAAGACTGTGTGCAAAGGAGTGCTTTTTAATCAGAAGGCACATAATGTCAGGTTCTCTTTCTCTCTTTTGGTTGTCTCTCTTTTTTGATTTTAGCAGCTATTGATGCTTAATGCCTAGATCCAGTAATTCATGACGGTTGCAAAATGGTGATATCTAATGATATTATTTTTTTTATTAATTGTGATATTTTTATAATGAGACACTTCTACTCATCTCCTACTTGTTTTTCCAGTGGCTGGATTCATATAGTATAATCAGGATAAGCATCTGTTTCTTTTATTCACTAGTTTTCAAGATTGAATTGGTTCCCTATCACTCCCTGAAGGTAACCAATTAGTTTTTGTTTTTTAAATAGCATTATTAATTCATGGATTTAAACATACTTGACTTAATGGGTTTCATAAATTGTAATTGTTATCCTTTTGAAAGCTCAGATTCTTAACTTTGGGCAGTGGGAGCCTCCTCAAGTTGGCTCCTCTTCTTGTCATGACCTCAGTAGTCTTGGGTAGCTTCCCTCTGTCTGATGTAACAATACGGTCCATGCTTTCTTGTACATTTCCTGCTGCAAACCTGGAATTATCGGTTTCTTCAATAAGGTCTGGTTTCTGAATCACTGAAGAAATCAAAGAGCAAATCAAAAAATGAAATGAGACATTTTTTGAGGCAAATGAAAAAGAAAATATGATGATCTAAAACCTATGGGATGCAGCAAAAGCAGTTCTAAGAGGGAAATTTATAGCGATACAAGCTTGCCGCAGGAAACCAGAAAGATCTCAAGTAAACAACCAAACTTTACTCCTAAAGCAAGTAGAGAAAGAACAAACAAAACCCAAAGTTAGTAGAAGGAAAGAAATCATAAAAGTCAGGGCAAAAATAAATGAAATAGAGACTAAAAAAAAAAGAAAAGATCAATGACACTAAAAGCTAGTTCTTTGAAATGATATGCAAAACTGATAAACCTTTAGACAGACTCATCAAGAAAAAAAGGGAGATGGTCCAAATCAATAAAATCAGAAACGAAAAAGGAGAAGTTATAATAGACACCACAGAAACACAAAGGATCATAAGAGACTACTATGAAGAACTACATGCCAATAAACTGGTACATTATAGAAGAAATGGACAAATTCTTAGAAAGGTACAATCTCTCAAGACTAAACCAGGAAGAAATAGAAAATATGAACAGACCAATCACCAGTACTGAAATCGAATCAGTAATTTTAAAACTCCCAACAAACAAAAGTCCAGGGCCAGATGGCTTCATAGGTGAATTCTACCAAACATTTAGAGAAGAGTTAACACCTATCGTCCTGAAACTATTCTAAAATATTGCAGAGGACAGAACACTTCCGAACCTTTTCTATGAGGCCACCATCACCCTGTTACCGAAACCAAAGATATCATGAAGAGAATTACAGGCCAGTTCTATGTTCACTGATGAACATAGATGCAAAAATCCTCAACAAAATACTAGCAAACTGACTCCAACAATACATTAAAAGGATCATACACCTTGAGCAAGTGGAATTTATCCCAGGGATGCAAGGATTTTTCAGTATTCACAAATCAATCAGCGTGATACACCACATTACCAAATTGAAGAATAAAAACAATATGATCATCTCAATAGATGCAGAAAAAGCTTTTGATAAAATTCAACATCTATGATAAAAACTCTTCAGAAAGTGGATATGGAGGGAACATACCTTAGCGTAATAAGAGCCATATATGACAAACGCACAGCTAACATCCTACTCAATGGCGAAATTCTGAAAGCATTCCTTCTAAGATCAGGAACAAGACAAGGATGCCCACTCGGTCCACTTTTATTCAACATAGTTTTGGAAGTCCTAGCCACAGCAATCAGAGAAGAAAAAGAAAAGGGATACAAATTGGAAAAGAAGAAGTAAAACTGTCACTGTTTGCAGATGATATGATACTATACATAGAAAAATACTAAAGGTGCTACCAGAAAACTAGTAGAGCACACCAATGAATTCGGTAAACTTGCAGGATAAAAAATTAATACACAGAAATCTCTTGCATTCCTGTATACTAACAAAAGATCAGAAGGAGAAATTAAGGAAGCAGTATCATTTATCATCACATAAAAAAAATAAAATACCTAGGAATAAACCTATCTAAGGAGGCAAAAAACCTGTACTCAGAAAACTTTAAGATACTGATGAAAGAAATCAAAGATGACACAAACAGATGGAGAGATATACCATGTTCTTGGGTTGGAAGAATCAACATTGTCAAAATGACTGTAGTACCCAAAGTAATCTACAGTTTCAACACAATCCCTGTCAAATTACCAATAGCATTTTTCACAGAATTAGAACAAAAAATTTTTACAATTTGTGTGGAAACACAAAAAATACGAATAGCCAAAACAATCTTGAGAAAGAAAAGCAGAGCTGGAGGAATCAGGCTCCCTGACTTCAGACTACAAAGCTACAGTAGTCAAAACAGTATGGTGCTGGCACAAAAACAGACATATAGATCAATGGAACAGAATAGAACGTCCAGAGATAAGCCCACCCACCTATGGCCACCTAATCTATGACAAAGCAGGCAAGGATATACAATAGAGGAAAGAAAGTCTCTTCAGTAAGTGGTGCTAGGAAAACTAGACAGCTACATTGAAAAGAATGAAATTAGAACACTTTCTAACAGCATACACACACACACACACACACACACACACACACACACACACACACACACACCTCAAAATGGACTAAAGTCCTAAATGTAAGACTGGACACTATAAAACTCTTAGAGAAAAACATAGGCAGAGCACTCTTTGACATAAATCGCAGCAATATCCTTTTGGATCCACTTCCTAGAGCAATGAATGTAAAAACAAAAATAAACAAGTGGCACCTAATTAAACTTAAAAGATTCTGCATAGCAAAGGAAACCATTAAAAAAATGAAAATACAACCAGCGTACTGGGATAAAATATTTGCACACAATGCTACCGGCAAGGGATAAATTTCCAAATTATACAAACAGCTCATTCATACAGATTAATATCAAGAAAACAACCCAATCAAAAAATGAGCAGAAGACCTAAATAGATATTTCTCCAAAGAAGACATACAGATGGCCAATAGACACATGAAAAGATACCCAACATCACTAGTTATTAGAGAAATGCAAATGAAAACTACAATAAGGTGTGACGTTACACCAGTCAGAATGGCCATCATCAAAAAATCTATAAACAATAAATGCTGGAGAGGGTGTGGAGAAAAGGGAACTGTCCTGCACTGTTGCTGGGAATATAAATTGATACAGCCACTATGGAGAACAGTATGGAGGTTCCTTAAAAAACTAGAGTTAGCATATTATCTTGAAATTCTACTACTGGTTACATCCAGAGAAAACTAATTTGAAAAGATATGTGTACCCCAATGTTCACAAGAGCGCTGTTTACAATTGCTAAGACATGGAAGCTACCTAAGTGTCCGACGACAGAAGAATGGATAAACAAGTTGTGGTGTATATATATATATATATATATATATATATATATATATATATATATATATATGTATGTATTTGTGTTTATATATATATAATGAAATATTATTCAGCCATAAAAAGGAATGAAACCATTTGCAACAATGTGGAGAGACTCGGATAGACCTAGAGAATAGTGTGCTTAGTGGAATAAGTCAGACAAAGAAAGACAATACTCTATATTAACACTTATATGTGGAATCTAATAAATAAAACAGATTAATATTACAAAACAGAAGCAGACTTACAGATACAGAAAACAAACTAGTGGTTACCAGTGAGGAGAGGGATGGGGGAAGGGCAAAATAGGAGTAGGGTATTAAGAAATAGGGAAATGCAGCCATTATTTCGTAATAACTTTAAATGGAGTCTAATCTATAAAAATATTGAATCACAAATATAATATTGTTAATCAGCTATACTTCAATAAATATATAGTGTTACGTTTCTTTTTTTAATCAGAATTTGGTATTAAATCTGACCTTTGCTAGCTTTTTAGAGATATCAGGGATTGGCAGTGGAGGAGAAGGAGTATAAGGGGTCCATGGTCTTACTTCCCTTTTAACCCCTTTCTCTTGGTGAAACTACAGAGCCTATTGGGAAGAGTCTTACATACTTTTGGAACTGAGGAAGCCTGGGACCCTTCTTCCTGCACCTTGGGGCTAACCTGTTCTATGCCAAGACTGCTGTCTTGCTTGGCCCCTCCTTTTAGGCTGTCCCTGTGTGAGTTCAGGTCCTATTCAGCGTCACCTGGCCTCCCAGTTTTCTGCCCTAGGGCTTCCTTTACAAATCTCTAAGCTTTCTGAAAGTATGATAATTCAACCACCATTATAGTGTGATGTTTTTTAAAATTTTTATATATTTTTTAAAAAGCTCTTACCAGCATAGTTTTTGGCTAGCTGCCTACACAGCATACACAAAAAAGTGTAAAATAGATGAGACAGTTTATTTTTTTAAGCTTTTAGTCAAAATGATGACATATGATCAAAAATTAGAAGTAAATAAAAGGCCAAACGAATGTCACACATTGGCCAAGTTGGAGTGGGGAAGAGGGTATGGAAGTGAGATCTAAGGAAGGAAGGATGCTGCCCAGCTGGAAGAAATTCAGAAACTGAAATAGCATTTGGTCTAATTCTTCAAGAGTGAGTATTGTTGGTAGGAAATACTGAGTCTGTGTGGGTGAAGAGTGTGGATTTCAAGTAAATCAGTGGTCCCCAACCTTTCTGGCACCAGGGACGGGTTTCATGGAAAACAGTATTTCCATGGACCAGATGGGGGGGTGGTGTGGGGATAGTTTTGGGATGATTCAAGAGCATTACCTTTATTGTGCACTTATTTCTATTATTTCTATTATTATTACATTGTAGTATATAATGAAATATTATACAACTCACCATAATGCAGAATCAGTGGGAGCCCTGAGCTTGTTTTCCTGCAACTAGATGGTCCCATCTGGGGGTGATGGGAGACAGTGACACACGAAGTGTGTTGCTATGTCCAGGCTACTCCGTAATCTCGTTTTGGTTGCTGTCACTGCAGAAAACCCTGCTTCACAAAGACAGGATGTTAGAAATGGAAGCAGGCTTTTCAGTGCTTTTGTGGTAATCAGGCTATCCCACCTTGACTTTAATCCAGAACGTATGGAGATTTGAAGTTGTCTCAAACATACTTTTAAGGCCGCCATCATTTGCGATCTCAAGTAGTTGATCCTCTTCTAGCACGGACAAGGTCAGTTCACCTGGCTTATTCACAAATGGGTCAAGGATCCATTCCTGCCCAGTTCGGGGGTCTTGTGTGGTTGGGAAGTAATGCTCAAACTCTTTTGAAAGCTGAGATAGGTGATCATGCACCAGCTGGGACAAAGAAGTCCCTGGGCTCCGTCTCTTTCCAAATCTCTGCTAATGCTTGAAACATGTGAAAAATCCCAGTGTTCACTCGTTGCCCCTATAAATCCAGTTTGGCTTTGAATGCAGCCACATTATCTGCAGACTTGAATACAGTTGTCATTCTCCCCTGAAGTGACAGATTGAGTTTGTTGAGCAGGTTGAATATGCCACACAAGTAAGCAAGTTTTGCGACCCATTCTGTGTCACTAAAATGTGCTGCCAGTGGTGACTGTTTTTTCTAAAAGAAATCTCTGGAGCGGCTCTCATAACTCAGAAACTCTGGCCAGTGATCTACCCTTAGAAGCCGTCTCACTTCTGTGTATGAGAGAAGACGTGTGCTCTGCATCCATCTCCTCACAGAGCTGCACGAACAGACGTGGGTTAAGGGCATGTACTTTAACGTGGTTGATAATTTTAATCACATCCTGCAAAACGTAGTTAAGTCCAGGTGACATTGTTCGGCTAGCCAGCATTTCTCTATGGATGACACAGTGCGTAGACTCACATTCAGAAACGACCTCTTTGACCCGAGTAGTGAAACCAGAAAGCCGTCCAGTCATGGCAGCTGCTCCGTCCGTGCATATACCGACACAAAATGACCAATTCAGTTTTCCTGATATGTAATCATTCAAAGACTTGAATAGTTCTGCCGCTGTGGTATTGGTTGGCAACAAAAGTGCACATCGCATATTCTCATGCACATCTTCCTGAAAAATATATTGCACAAAAACAAGCATTGTTGTCTTGTCAACATCGGTAGACTCATCAACCTGGATTGCGTACCACGGTGACTCATTACTCCTCTCTAACAATTGCGCCTTAATATGCTCTGCTATTTCATCAATTCGTCTGTTATGGTGCTAGCCAAAAGAGGAACATGTGCCACCTTTTGAACTGCAGCCTCTTAAAAGTTCACGATAGATGTCCTTAGCAGCAGGCAGGATCAACTTCTTCACCAATAGTAAAGGGCTTCTTAGCTTTAGCAATGCGGTTAGCCACTAAGAATGATGCTCTCAGTGCAGACACATTTGATGAAATGGTGGCCTTCAGTAATTGCTTCTGTTCTTCGTGTTCACGTTTTTTTCTTTTGAAAAGCTCCAAAGGCTTGTCTTTTAATTCAGGGTGCTTGGTCTCCATGTGGCGAAGCAGTTTTGAAGGTTTCATGGCTTTGTTGGATAGCCGGTTGCCACATATTATACAAAGCAGGCTTGGAGAGTGTGAATCACCTGTTGCAATGAACCCATTAATTTAAGTAGGACTCTTGGTATTTTCTTTTAAATGCAGCTTTCTTTTTGTTGGTAGTCTTAGAGTCTTCTGCTGTCTTATCATTTGGTCTTTCCTCCTTTTCAAAGAAGCTCTCCAGCGACATTTGTTTTTTTTACTCATTCTGGCTAAGGTTAGCTTGTGGGCTTACCAAAACTGTGACTGAGACAAGTGCTCAGTACGGGAAAGAGGCGCAGACAGAAGTGGTAAGTAAAATAATGGGCAGGCCATGTGCAGACTAAAATAAATGTCGGATTCTGATTTAAAGCCTGCCACCAGATGCAGCTGTACAATTGAAGTACATCAACTCACTTGCCACTATAAAGCCTGCCACCAGATGCAGCTTAATTATCACTTGCCACTCACTGATAGGGTTTTGATATGTATCTGCAAGCAATTGATTTATTATGGTCTCTGCTAATGATAATCTGTATTTGCAGCCTTTCCCCAGCGCTAGCATCACTGCCTCATCTCCACCTCAGATCATCAGGCATTAGATTCTCATAAGGAGCGTGCTACCTAGATCCCTCACATGTGCAGTTCACAGTAGGGTTCACGCTCCTATGAGCATCCAATGCCGCCGCTGATCTGACAGGAGGCGGAGCTCAGGTGGTAATGCGAACGTTCGGGAGCTGCTGTAAATACAGGTGAAGCTGCGATCGCTCTCCTGCTGCTCACCTCCTGCTGTGTGGCCCGGATCCCTCACAGGCCTCGGACTGGTACTGGCCTGTGGCCTGGGGGTTGGGGACCCCTGAGGTAAAGGACATGAGTGAAGCTGTTGAAAGATAAGCTGAGGCATAGTAAAAGTTTTCAGAGTTTGAGTAAATCGTTTCTGGTGGGGCAGTGCCAAACTGGAAGTGGTTAGGAACATCCTACTGATATGAGGCAGGGAAAAGACTGACAGTGAAAGTGCAGAAGCAAAGAAAGGAAATTATTTGATTGGCTATAGTTTAAAGCCTAATTGGCTGTTGTAATGGTTATCCTTAGTGTTTTGATTTTGTAACTTTGAGGCATTTGCAGGTTTGGGTTTTGGTTTGCTTACAGAGGTTGCAATGGAATTCGGACCTCATCAGTTGAACAGCCTCCTTGTTTAATTTAACAAGTTACAGAGCTGGGAAAATGCAGCTTTAGTTTGACCTCAGAGTAGAGTAATGAAGGGAGACTGTTGGAGATAACACTAGAATTTGCGAGTCAGGTCTTGTCCCTCCTTATGGCTTCTCATCTTGTTTAGAGGAAAAGCCAAAGTCCCGATAATGGCCTACAAGCCATTTCACAGTCTTCTCCCTCCCCCAATTCCCAGTGTTTTCTTCCTTGCTCCCTTTTATCTAGCCATGTTTGTCTCCCATTGTTCCTTCATCAGGCCAAGAGTGCTACCTTAGGATGTTTGCTTCCTCTGCCTGGAGCCTTCTTCTCCCAGGTGGCTGCATGGCTTACCCTTCACTTATTTTAGGTCAACTTTATCAGAGAGGCCTGTCCTGACTTCTATTACCTCCCCTTCCCATTCCTGTTACTTTGCTTTATTTTTCTTCATAGTACTTAGGAAGTACATATATAGGATCACTAACATCCTATGTATGTTTGTTTGTGAATTGTTACTTTGTCTTCAGCCATTAGCCTGTATGTTCTCTGAGGGTGAGGACTTACTGCTGTATCCCCAGCAGTGCCAGGACCAGTGCCTGGCATGTAGCTCATCCTCAAGCATATATTAGACAAAAAAGGAAAACAAGAGCAGGAAAGTGAGTGTGAGGGAGGGAAGGGGTTGGATATGGATCCTATATTGTTTTGCATACCAGGCAGGGGAATAAAAATTTAATTTATTCGTTAGTGGTAGCTATTAAAGGGTTTGAACAGGGGAATGATAGCAAAAACATTTAGTTTAGGAAGGTTAGTTTGGTAATGATGTGTAGGGTGGATTTTTAAAAAGATTCACATCAACCCCTTTTCCCTCCCCAAGTCAGTACCATGTAACATAGCTGTATGTGCTTTAAAAAAAGAAAAATTTTTTTTTGAAATAGTTTGACTCTCAAGAAACTGCTAATATAATTGCCAAAATAGGCTAAAAGCAAATTCCCTTCCTGTACCTCTTCCCCTTGTTTGCCCCAATGATAGTATCTTACATTACTGCAGTACATTGTCAAATCCTGGAACAAGACCTTGGTATAATACTGTTAACTCAGGTACTGGCCTTAGTTGGATTTCATCGGATTTTACATGCACTTGTGTATGTGTGTGTGTGTGTGCGTGCGCACATGCATAGTTCTGTGAAATTTTATCTCGTGTAGAAATGTACTTTTTAATGTTTCTAAATCTAATTTTGAAGTTTTCGACAAAGTGTTAGAAACTATCTTTGATACCACTCTCCAAGTTCTTGGCCTCCCACATTTACATATGAATAAAGTGAATGGCCTGTTGTTTTATTTCTTTGTTCTTCTGCTGTGGCGTTTCTTTGTAGCCTTTCCTTTCTGCACCAGAAATGCTTTTTAAATTTTGCCTCTCCAGTATTGCAAATCGTATTACCTACCAGGTCTTTTTTTTTTTAATTTTAAAACTAGTGCATTACCTTCTTATTTCTTTCTATTGGTCATTTATCTACTTAACAACCCTTCATATCTTTTCTGACAGTAAAATATTTCTACAGGACTGTTGACAGGGTTCTAAAGTTTTTTCCTTTGCCTACCCTGCCCAACTAATTAGAAATATATATTTCTGGTAAGTAATTTACCAATAATTTCAGAATTGGGAGGGGTAGTGGGTTGGAAGGAGATTGACTAAATTGTTTAAGTTCTTTATTCATCCTTTTAAAAATCAAACTTTTAATGTCTTTAGATATTCTGCTAGACATATTATTTTACTAAAAGCCCACTTCATTAGTTTTTATATATCATGGGAAATATTTGTCTTTATGTTATTTACAGACTTCCTAAAACGAAGTGTTTAAGTTAAAATTTTATAGTTTAATTTCTGCAGCTGTCCTAAATATGTGCTATATATATTTATATGTGTTCTATATGAGATATACACATACCTGCTTATATGCTGCTGATATTTAAGGTGATAGTTGATGGTATTCAATAGGATTCTAGATTAATATGCAGGGCTATGCGTGACAGCTGAAGAAAAACCAAGGTCTATATGAACATACTTGATACATTTCTTACAGGTTCTGAGTTCTGTACGCACGGAATGGGATCCACTGGATGTTCGCTTTGGCACCAAACAGCCTTATCAGGTGTTGACAGTGGAGTGCTCCATCAGTGTAGACAAAGAGCCCATGGCTGACAGTTGCATCTATGAATGTGTTCGGCACAAAATCCAGTGTGTATCAGTCACCAGAATACCACTAAGATCGAAGGCCATTAGCTGTTGCAGGAATGTTACTGAAGACAAACTGATTCTGGGCTGTGAAGATTCTTCAGTAATCCTTTATGAAACTCACCGTAGAGTGACTGTCTTAGCTCAGGCTGAAGTTCTGCCTTCATTAATAAGCTGCCACCCAAGTGGTGCCATTCTGCTAGTTGGCAGTAACCAAGGGGAGCTGCAAATTTTTGATATGGCTCTTTCTCCTATTAACATCCAGCTTTTGGCTGAAGACCGCTCACCTAGGGAGACTCTACAATTCAAAAAATTCTTTGATGTTTCTAGCAGTCTTGTTCAAATGCAGTGGATAGCTCCACAGGTTGTTTCTAAGAAGCCTGAAAGTGGGGACATCTATGATCTCCTCTTCCTCAAGTTTGACAGAGGACCTTTGGGTGTACTTCTTTTTAAACTTGGTAAGTCAAGGAAGTTGGTGAGTAAATAAATTTTTTATGATGGTGACAATATAACTAAGACAATAAAACTCTTCTTGGAATGTAGATTTTCTGTTTGTCATTCCATCAATGTGCTTGCCTTTCAAACATTTCATATAGTTTCCTTAAGAAAGCTTTGTGGATGATTTTCTAAATGTCAAGGTACATTATATATTGAAGAATTTTGAAATTGCATTAATTTTCCATTGTGATGAATAAAAAGACTGAATTAGCCACATTTGATGCTTTCCAAAATAAACTGTCTATTAAAAAATTCCTTAAGAAATAGTACACATGAGAATATATTAAAAGTATGTCCATTACAAAATTCTGTAATACTTTTCTATTAAAATTATTTTAGATTATAAGTGTCCATTTCTTCCCAGATTGGAAATGTGTAAAGCAAGTGTTTTAAAAAAGAGAAAGGAAATATTTAGTTAGCATTTGCTAAAGATTTTAGATTAAAATATTCAAAAGTATTAATCAATATTTGGAAAAATGTGTATTAATGTATCCCATTTCAACCAGGAAGCTTTAAAGCGGAATTTCATTATTGTGATTTTTTTGCCTTTTGTAGTTTTGCATTACTGGCTATGTCCTGAAATAATATCCTTTAGGCAGTTTGTTGGGGTTTTTTTTTAGAGTTGGGTATTTATTTTTAATTTTTTGGCTGTACGTGGGCTTTCTCTAGTTATGGAGAGCGGGGGGCTGCTCTTCGTTGCAGTGTGCAGGCTTCTCACTGCAGTGGCTTCTCTTACTGTGGAGCACGGGCTCGGTAGTTGTGGTTCTCAGGCTCTAGAGCGCAGACTCAGTAGTTGTGGCGCACAAGCTTAGTTGCTCCACGGCATGTGGATCTTCCTGGACCAGGGGTCGAACCTGTGTCCCCTGCATTGGCAGGTGGATTCTTACCACTGCACC
The DNA here is from genome assembly GCF_964374135.1 of Grampus griseus. Classification (NCBI taxonomy): domain Eukaryota; kingdom Metazoa; phylum Chordata; class Mammalia; order Artiodactyla; family Delphinidae; genus Grampus; species Grampus griseus. The sequence continues at coordinate 52,711,157 of NC_139009.1, read as the reverse complement.
ACCAGGGAAGTCCCTTTAGGCAGTTTTGTATAATTTAACATTCTTGAAAGAACCTCACTTAGGTTTTAAAAAACCGATTTTAATTAATGCACATCACCGCAACTTGAAAACATAGAAAAGTAAATACACTTAAAAACCCCTTATAAGATTTGGCTCTGTGCTAAAAGTTAAGTTTTTAAGACATTGTAGTGTTTGTTAAATAGCTGTCAGTTTACTTTGTTTTTTTATGGATCTACTTCCCTCTGAAATTGAACACATGAAATAAATCTAATGAAAATGACTTGACTAACTTGAAAGATATCAGGGATATAATGTGAGGGCTATGTTCTTTCCACATATTAAAAATGCAACTAAATCCATTCATAATGTCAGTATTGTCCAAGAAAAAATATGTTTGGAATCTCATTTATTATGAGATAATCCAGTTCTACTTTGCCCAACTACACATTTAACAGTGATATGTCTCTATACTCAACACTTATTAAAGTGGATGTTAGATGTTTTGCATATCTGTTAAAACTCCCTCCTCCCTCCTCTTTCTCTCTCTCTCAATAACCCAAGTTACCTGTCAAACAGAAGGCTGTCTTCTGACATATACCTAGCCTTTCTTCAGCCCTGCCTTGTGGGCCTACTCACAACAGCTTTGCAAAAAGCACAGCTTTCTCTTCCTATCTCTAGCACATTTGCCTTCTTACTAAAGTAAACAGGCTCTCAGTGTAGGGATTTAGAGGGCTTCCTGCTAATTGCCAGCTTGTAAACTTAATTGGACTATCTCCCTGGGCACTGTTCCTAAATCAATTAGGCAATGAGTTGGCTGTCACCTCTTTTTCCCAAGTAGGTCTCTTGGAAGAGAATTATCCAATAGAAGTCAAGCATTCAAATGAAAAGGTGATAACTTCTGCAACTGACATTTATCATTTAAATTTTATTTTCAATATGACTGAAGTTTTATAGAATAGGGAAATTTTACAGGCTCTTTAAAGGATCTAAAGATGGAGTTTCCCAGGGTTTTTGAAAATGTATTATAAGATTAATGTTTATTACAGATTATTTTTCCTAGGAAGAGTAGATTCCTTGAAACAGTAGATTCCAGCTAACAGATCTTTTTTTTTTTTTTTTTTTTAAAGAAAACCCTGTTTAAAGAACAGATTTTTCTTAGGATCTGCTACTAAATACATCCAGAAATTTTAATATACTTCTTGAATTAACACAGTGCTGATTCTGGGCATCCATGTGGAATTTTCATGTATAATTCAAGTTACTGCATATATAAACAGGTAGTTGCCTGTGCAGTTTCCCCACTAGGGAGCATTTATGAGATATTTTTCATATGCTTGTTATGCAAGCCTTTGGAAATTTTGACATGAAAGGTGTAGCTTACAATGTAAGAAGCTGAGATAGATCATGGTTTAAAATAGAATGCTGTCATATGTAAACGTGTCAGTGGCTACTGCCAAGATGCTAAGATTTTTGGAATTTGACTCTTAGAATAGGTCAGTTAGTGTCATGTTGAAAGAAAACTCTGTTGCAAGGCTAGGGCTTCCATTCTAAATCCTTATAATTATTGCACAAATGCACTGTGGTTAAAAGGCCATCACCACTGTTGTAAGAATGAGAAAAACATGTCTTCCTCAGGAGTGAGCTAGAAGTGTCATCCTCCTATGTGGAAGCAATGTGTAAAAAGCATTTCTTTACCTGACAATCATCATTCATATTTCCATATACATATACTGGGATTAAGAGGAGTCCCTAATTACTGAGATATTAAAGCTCTTCCATTCTCATCAGTACCTTTTCCAGCCTTCACTGCTGTCTTTAAACTCACATGATCAGCTAGCTCCTTGCCCTCTCAACAGAGAATCTCACCTTTTACTTGGCACTTCATTCATTTTATCTGCTCCTCACCACCCACCCAATGACTTACCTACATGTACATAAATCTTTTCAGTTTCAATTCAGTGGAAAAGGAGCCTTCCTCTTGTCTAAGACTAGTTCCAGCACTGGTTCCACTCTGGATCCCATAACATTCCCTTTGATACCTTTACTCTGTCACCTTCCCCACTCTCCCCATGAATTTTGCTACATCATCAGGTACAGGCCCAAGCCACACCATGAAACAAAGAAACATACATACATCTCTTCTTTAAAATTTTTTCCCCTGTTATTAATCAAATGTTCACCTTCCTTTCATAGTCAAATGCATTGAAATAGTAGTGAACACTGAATTTCTCTGCTTCTTCACCTCCCATTCACCCCTCACAGCACCGCCTTCTGGCTCTTTTCTTCAGTGTTCTCCTGGAACTGCTCTTGGAAAGGTCACTAGTGACGTCCTACTTGATACACATATTTCTCTTATGTTACTTGATGACTTTTCAGCATTTGATGGTTTCTGACCACTTTCACCATCATAGAACTCTCATCATACTTGCTTCTATGACTCCAGATGCAACTTTTCATCACTTTTTAATGCTCTTCTTCTGCTTCCTCATGAAAATATTGAGGTTCTCTAAGGTTCCATTTTATACAGATTGAGAGTTTATTTTTGATTTTGGTATCCTACCTCTGACTTCAGCCCAGACCACTCCTCACTCCACATCCACATATTAACGTGGCTTGCTGGATACCTCCCCCTGAATGTTCACAGGTATACAGATTTATTATGTGCAGATATGAATTCATAATCTTTTCCCCTGCTTCTCCTCCTATATTCTCCAACTTGAGGGATGGTACAGTTATTTAGACAGACAGAATCCCAAGTCAGAAGTTATCCTAGAATCCTCCCTCACCCCTGATGCCATATCCAATCAGCTACCAAATCCCATCAGTTCTGCCTTTCTAAATACGTACTGTCAAAAACAATTTAGTCTATTCATCCTTGCTGTCATTATCTTAATCTAGATCTTTGCTGTTTTACCATGATCAAGCAGTGGCCCTCTATCTGTAATCCTCTGTCTTCCAGTCTTCCCAACCCACCGCTCAATTAATCCCCTGAACTGCCACCAGAGTGCAGATTTGATCATGGATTCTACAGCCTGAAATCCTTCAGTGGTTAATAAGCCTGTCTGCGTCTCTGGCTTCATCTCCCCAACTGTGCTTCCCTAGTAGCTCCCCAATCACAGCATGTGCTCTCACACTCCTTCTTTCCATAGTGGTGGTGAGTATTCCATCTACCTAGAGTGCTCCCACAGTGCTTCACAGCACCTACAAAGTTAGGAAAAGGTTAAAAGTTCAAATGATGATATTAAACAAATAATTAAAGCTAATTTCTTCCCTCTCATAGGATTTTGAAAATCACAGGCAATGTGTGTGCATGTGTGTGTTTGTCACTCTATCTAAAAAACAAGTAGTCTGATTTTTCTCATAGAACTTTTGTAAGAAGTATGTGTTCTTTAAAAGAGTTATTTTTAATGAGTTATTTAAATTTTACTTTACCCAAGTGGTAATTGGTGGTAATTTATTGCTGGAAGGATATGTCAAATACTTTATTAGATGCCTAGTCATCTTAAAACTAGATCTTATATCATTTTAGATGGATTGCTGTTCCAGACAGCATTCTGCTTTCTAGAGTGATGATGGATTTTTAAATCAAGTTTATTGAGGTATAATTTACATAAAATTAATTGTACCTATTTTAAAAATGCATAGGTCAATGAGTTTTGGCAAATATGTATATCCCCATGATTACCACCACAATCAAGATGTAAAACATTTCCCTCACCCTCAAAATTCTCTCAGCCCCTTTGCAGTCAATCCCTGCCTCCCTCGAAGCTAAAGTGCATTGATCTGCTCTCTGTTATTACAGATTAGATCTGCTTTTTCTAGAATTTTATAGAAATATACTCAAGAAATAGGTCCTCTTTTGTGTCTTGCTACTTTCACTCAGTAAGTATGGAAGAGTCTGTGAGACTCTTCCATGTATATCTGTAAATTTTCACTTATATTACTGAGTAGTATTCTATTATATAGCTAAATCACAATTTGTGTATCTTTTCACATGTGGATGGACATTTGGGTTGTTTCCAAATTTAAGCCAATATCATTGAAAATGCTATGTACTTTCTTGTACTAGTCTTTGTGTCCACAAACTATGTACAAACTATGTACAAATGTATGTAAAATAGATGTATGACATCTATTTTAATTTCTCTTAGGAAAAACCTAGGAGTAGAATGGCTGGGCCATATGCTAAGTTTACGATTAACTTAAGAAGAAGCTATTTTGGAGTTCCAGTTACTCCACATCCTCACCAAAACTTGGCATTAATGGTCTTTTTAATTTTAGCCATTGTAGTAGGTGTATAGTGGTGTTAGTTGGCATTTCCCTGATGAGCCTTTGGAGCTGGTCATCTTTTATGTGTTTATTTGCCATGTATCTTCTCTGATAAAGTATATCTTCAAATCTTTTGCCCAAGTTTAATTGGATTGTTTATTTATTATTGAGTTGTAAGAGTTTTTATATGTTCTGAACAAAAGTCCTTTGTAGGATGCTAGTATTGTGAATATTTTCTTCCATCCTGTAATTTATCTTTTCATTTTATTAACAATTTTTTAGGTAGCAGAAGTTTTAGTTTTGATGAAAGCCAGTTCTTGGATTTTTTAATTTTATGGCTTATGCTTTTTATGTGCTATCAAAGAAGTTTTTGTCGAACCCTTTTTTCTTCTAGAAATTTTATGGTTTTAGCTTTTACAATTAGGTTTATTGTCTGATACAAGTAATTTTTTCTGTATGGTGTGAGGTATGAGTTGAAATTAATTTTTTAATATGAATATTCAGTTGTTCCAGCAGCAACTGTTGGAAAGACTATCCTTCCTCCATTGAATTCCCTTGATCATATGTGTGTGTTTATCTATGAAAAGACTCTGGGGCTTCCCTGGTGGCACAGTGGTTCAGAGTCCGCCTGCCGATGCAGGGGACGCGGGTTCATGCCCCGGTGCGGGAGGATCCCACATGCCGCGGAGCGGCTGGGCCCATAAGCCATGGCCGCTGAGCCTGCGCATCCGGAGCCTATGCTCCGCGGCGGGAGAGGCCGCAGCGGTGAGAGGCCCGTGTAACGCAAACAACAACAACAACAACAAAAAAGACTCTGTTCTCGTCCACTGATCTCTATGTATATACTTTAGCGAGTACTACACTGTCTTAATTTCTGTGGCTTTACAGTAAGTCTTGAAGCCAGGACTATTAGTCCTCCAACTTTGTTCTTTATTTTTTTTTTTTTTTTGATGTGGACCATTTTTAAAGTCTTTATTGCATTTGTTACAACATTGCTTCTGTTTTATGTTTTGGTTTTTTGGCCGGGAGGCATGTGGGATCTTAGCTCCCCTACCAGGGATTGAACCCGTACCCCCTGCACTGGAAGGCGAAGTCTCAACCACTGGACCACCAGGGAAGTCTCTGTTCTTCTTTTCAAAATTGTTTTGGCTACTCTAGATGTTTTGAATTTCTGTGTAAGTTTTAAAACTGACTTGTCAATTTCTACAAAAACACCTGGTGAGATTTTGATTGAGATTACATTGAATCTATAGATCAATATGGGATGGAATGGCAATTTAACAATATTGAGTCTCCCAATTTATGAACACAACATCTCTGTTTATTCAGGTCTTCTTTAATTTCTCTCAGCAGTGTTTTATAGTTTAAAGTGTAAAGATCTTGTACATAATTTCTTCATGTTTTTGGATGCTATCGTAATTAGTATTTTTAATTACAACTTTTAGTTGTTCATTGGGGTTATATAAAAATAAAATTTTAAAATATTGACCATGTATCCTGCAACACTGGTAAACTCATTTCTTAGTTGTAACTTTTTATTGTAGATTACTTAGGATTTTCTACGTAGATGACTATGACAACTTCAGTTAAAAACAAATGTTATATATTCTTATCCAACGTGTATGCCTTTTATTTTGTTTTCTTTCCTGTTTTACTAGCTAGGACAGTACAATATTAAATAGAAGTGGCAAGGGAAGATATCCTTGCTTTGTTTCCAATCTTAGGTGGATAGCATTTAATCTTTCACTGTATGTATGATGTTATCGAGGTTGAGGAAGTCCCCTTCCATTCCTAGTCTGCTGATATATATTAGCATGAGTGGATGTTCAATTTTATCAAGTGCTTTTCTGCATGTATTGAAATTATTATATGTTTTTTCTGGTCATATAGTGAATTATGTTGATCAGTTTTCAGATGTTTCAGCAACCTTGCATTTGTGGGATAAATCTCTCTTGTTCATGATGTATTACCTTTTCAATATGTTGCTAGATTTGCTAATATTTTTTAAGGATTTTTGTATCTGTTTATGGGAGATAGTGGTTTGCAATTTTCTTTTTCTTTTCCTGTAATGTTTTGTCATTTTTGGTATCAGTGTAATGCTGATGTCATTAAATGAATTAGGAAATATTCCCTCCTCTTATATTTTGCGTTGTGTAGAGGTGATACTATTTCTTCTCTTATTGTTTGAGAGAATTCACCAGTGAAGGCATCTGGTTTTGTGTGTGTGTGTATGTGTAAAGGTTTTTAAACTGCAAATTCAAATTTAAATAATATAGGATCATTCAGGTTGTCTGTTCATTTCTTCTTGAATGAGCTTTGATAATTTGTATCTTTCAAGGAATCTGTTTCATTTAAGCTACATTTATTTCTGTAAAGTTAGCATATTATTCACTTATTTTTTAATGTCTGTAGTGCTATAATGATTATTCTTGATATTGATAAATGTATCTTCTCTTTTTTTTCTCAATTTGGCAGAAGTTGGTCAATTTTTTTTTTTTTTTTTTTTTTTTTGCGGTACGTGGGCCTCTCACTGTTGTGGCCTCTCCCGTTGCGGAGCACAGGCTCCGGACGCGCAGGCTCAGCGGCCATGGCTCACGGGCCCAGTCGCTCCACGGCATGTGGGATCTTCCCGGACCGGGGCACGAACCCGTGTCCCCTACATCGGCAGGTGGACTCTCAACCACTGCGCCACCAGGGAAGCCCCAGAAGTTGGTCAATTTTACAAATTGTTTCAGAGAACCAGCTTTTGTGTTCATTGACTTTCTCTATTATTTATTTTCATATTTTCATTATCTCCTATTTTATTTTAGGTCTAATTTGCTCTTCTTTCTCTAGGTTCTTAATGTAGAAGCTTGGATTGTTGATTTCAGACCCTTTTTCTTTTGTAATTGAATATTTAATGCTGGTAATTTCCCTCTAAGTAATACTATAACCACAGCTACATCTCACAACTTTTGATGTTATATTTTTATTTTTATTCATTTCAAAATATTTTCTAATTCATGTTTTCTTCTTTGACCCATAGGTTATTTAGAACAGTGTTGATTAATTTCTAAATATTTAAAGATTTTCCAGATATATTTCTTTTTTTCCCACTTCCTAGTTATTTTACTACATTTTGCTATTATCTATACCCTTAAGGTTATTTACACTTATTTTATCTGTTTGGTAGAAATATTACATAACAGTGTGCAGTGGTGCATCACTTGTTCCATGACATCACATTAGTGCTTGAAATCAGCCATGGTGGGAGTATTTACATCACTTAGATTTACCAGCACACTGAGGATATAAGGGGAATATTTTCTCCCTTGAAAATCTTGGTGTATAAATCCTTAGACACTAAAAGTCATCCAGATATCTTTCTGTTTTGATATCTAATTTAGTTCTATTGTGGTCTGGGAACCTATTCTGTATACTTTCAAAGCATTTAAATTTATTGAGGCTTGTTTTATCTCCCAGAATATGCTCCATCTTGGTTGGTGTTATATGTGCACTTAAAAAGAATGTGTATTCTGCTGTTGTTGGGTGAAGCGTTGTATAGATGTCAATTAGGTCAAATTTACTGATGTTTTTCAAGTGTTTTCTATATTTACAGATTTTGTTTATAGGTTTTTTCAACTAATCAGAGAGAAGTGCTGAAATCTCCAATGATAATTGTAGATTTGACTTTCTCTCCTTTTAGTTTGATAGTTTTTGCTTTATTGTTTTAGAGCTCTGTTATTAAGAATGTTTTTTCTGGGGCTTCCATGGTGGCGCAGTGGTTGAGAGTCCGCCTGCCGATGCAGGGGACACGGGTTCATGCCCCGGTCCAGGAGGATCCCACATACCGCGGAGCGGCTGGGCCTGTGAGCCATGGCCGCTGAGCCTGCACGCCCGGAGCCTGTGCTCCGCAACGGGAGAGGCCACAACAGTGAGAGGCCCGTGTACCGCAAAAAAAAAAAAAAAAAAAAAAAATGTTTTTTCTTCATGAATTTTCAATGCTTTGTTATAAAATTATAGAATTCTAGGCTAATTCATTTTTATCTCTCAGCATTTTTTAAAGCCCTACTGTTGTCTCTAGCTTGCATAATTACAGAAGCAAAGTTTGCTATTTTTTATCTTTGTTTCCCTGTTTTTATTTTATATACTTCACAGATTCCAAATAATTTCACATACGTTTTCTCATTTAGCTTTATGATTATTTGTACTGAGAAGTTTTTGTAGTTTCACTCAAATCAGTAAACATTTGTGGAAGGAAAAAGATTTTACAGATAGCTACTTTTTAAAGATTAAAAAAAAACCCGAACTCCTTAAAAGCACTAATACTTATTGTCACTTAATTACACAGAAATTGTTAGCTTCAAATGAGATCAGCCATATTTAAAAGATAAGATAAAACTAGAACAGAGTCCACCCCCCTTTGTTTTGTGCTCTTGCTTCTCTAAGCTTAGAAGTGGATTTTCTTTCATTTTAAAAGGGTAGGCAAATGTGTTTATGTTGTTCTAAGATATTTTATAGTAGATATTAGTTGTGAAAGTGGATCAATAACAAGATTAATCCTGATAATTTCTTACTAATAATTACTAATAATAGAAGAGAATAATCTCAGTGCCAATTTAAAATAAATTGGTATGTGGTATCTGTGAAGAAGCTATCAATTTAGAGCACCCATTAATAAAACAGTCCTAAAAATGTTTATATAGTCACATTATATTTGTCATGGATATTTGTACTTTTTGACCCCCAAGTACATGGGGCTGAAGACCAGGTGCAACTTAGAACTAATTAAGCTGGTCAATAAGAATTGTGTTACATCAAAATTATCTCTAAATATATACAACCGAGGCCTAAATGACAGATGGGAAAAATTAAATTAGCTATTGTGATTTACCTAAAAGTTCTCAGGTTTTTTCATTTTTAGTCTGAACAGTTTGATTATAAATTAGTTAATATGTGCTGAATGGTAAGCCTAAGCTAGATGGAGTTGGTAGGTGGTATTTAAAGATTTAACCACAGTGCCATATTACTCTTGCCCCCCCCAAATCCCATATTTCTAGCACTTTATGCAAGAAATGATCACTGGATTTTTCCTTTGTAGAAAATTTAAATCTGTTTTTGTTATTCTACTTTTTATTTTATTTATTTTATTTATTTTTTTGTGGTACACGGGCCTCTCACTGTTGTGGCCTCTCCTGTTGCGGAGCACAGGCTCCGGACGCGCAGGCTCAGCGGCCATAGCCCACGGGCCCAGCCGTTCCGCGGCATGTGGTATCTTCCCGGACCAGGGCATGAACCCGTGTCCCCTGAATCGGCAGGCGGACTCTCAACCACTGCGCCACCAGGGAAGCCGTCTACTTTTTATTTATTTATCTATTTGGCTGCACCGGGTCTTAGCTGCCGCTTGTGGGATCTTCATTGTGGCATGCAGGATCTTTAGTTGTGGCATCTGGGATCTTTAGTTGTGGCATGTGGGATCTTCAGTTGTTGCACACGGGGTCCCTAGTTGTGGCATGCGGGATCTTTAGTTGCGGCATGTGGGATCTAGTTCCCTGACCAGGGATTGAACCTGGCCCCCCTGCATTGGGAGCATGGAGTCATAGCCACTGGACCACCAGGGAAGTCCTACTTCTTATTTTTAAAAGATTCACTTGATTTTATATTTTTCTGTGACAGGTATCTTCACACAAGGACAGCTGGGCCTGGTAGACATCATCTTCCAGTACATTCACTGTGATGAAATCTATGAGGCAATAAACATCCTGAATAGTATGAACTGGGACACTCTGGGCTACCAGTGCTTTATCAGCATGACTGCCATCGTAAACCATCTTCTTAGACAAAAGCTCACTCCAGAGAGAGAAGGTCAGACTTAAAATATATTTCATAAATGGGTTTTGTATATACATGAAGTACATTTTTTTTTTTTTTTTACCATCTTTATTGGGGTATAATTGCTTTACAATGGTGTGTTAGTTCATGAAGTACATTTTATTGTCAGTAGTTTTTTGAGGATGTTTTGAAGTCATGTTACTGGAGATTAGAAGACAAAAATGTTAATGCCCTATTAAACTGACAAAATGAGGTATCAAATAATTACTTCCATACGGTACTTACTGTATAGTACTGGTCAACGTAATAACTTTTCTGTATATACCTATGTTGGAACTCACAATGAAGTCACTGTATATTTCAGACTAAGTTCATGTGTAGAATATGCTCAGATTTCAAACTTTGATGAGAAATTTCATGTACTCTGTAGGGTTTGGAAGACAAAGGGCCCTAAACAAAGTCCTTATTTCTCCTTTACTTTAGACATCAGTATTTTTCTTTCACATCCCGAGTTCTTTGTCCAGACAGTAGACCTTACCACTGAGTGTGTGTGTGTGTGTGTGTGTGTGTGTGTGTGTGTGTGTGAATTGCAGCCCAGGCTGTTCCTTCTTGTTTTCATTCTAACTTAGAGTTCTCATACCCCTCTCCCTTCTGCATGCTTGGATTTCCCAACCTTCTCCTAATAAGTTATTTTGCCCATAGGATCTCAGATGTTTATTGTCAAAGAGAGACAAGGCACTGTTAACAAAAAAGAAAAAAAAAATATGTGCCACATACAATAATGAAATCAATTTTTATATTTGCCAGTTATCCAGTGTATGTTATTTTTATTATGAGTAATTTATTTACTTAATGTAAAATGCATCTAAACATTCTTGCATTCATATCTTTATTTCAAATGTTTGTAATAAGCATTGATATTAACAGTGGGAAATAATGGCCAATGAGAAACTTTCTGTATGTGATTTACAAGGTAAGGAAAACAGGGAATATGTCAAAAGGCCTTTACTGGAGAGCTTTGCTTCCCCACTATTTTCTTTCCACGTTTATAGATTTTCTTATTCCATTTTATTACGTTTCCAAAGTAAACAAATTGTTTAGATAGTATTCTGTACATAACCTTCATTTTACTAATTTTAGAGAAGAATAATCAGCAAGAACATGTTCTTTCAAGAAGTCTGCATCATGAGACTTGGCCCCAACTCATAGGAGGCCCACGATAAATATTTATTTAATGTTAATTGAATGTGCTTTTTGGAGGTAGTCCAACACATCTACGGAGATTCCAGTACTTCTGCAATGAGAAAATGCATAGCACAGTGCTTGGCCCACAGTAGGTACTCAATGAATATTAGTTAAAAATAAAAAGAAGATTATAACTTCAAAATTTTAGGGTTCTAGGATTACTGTAATATTTCTACCTGCAGAGTTATCTCAAGTAATTATTTATTAGTATTGGTACACTCTTCAGGTTGGGTAGATAGCAGAGGAAAAAAAAAGTAGCAGGGTCCCTAAAGAAAGTCTGGTACACATAATCCATGCAAGATACTCTAAACTTACAGTTGAAGAAATAAGAAGATAAAATATTGACTCTTAGGAGACTGAGAAATTGCTATAGCACCTTAGTGAATTTGTGTTGTAAGATCCCTGTGTAGTAAGAAAGATTATTAGGGAATTCACAAATGGGTATTATCAGATTCCCGCCTTAATAAAGGATATTATCAAGGAACCATATTGGGTGGATAGGGAAATAAAAAACTTGTATGATATACTAGGCTATTAAAATAAAATGCTTGCATGATGCTGGGTTATCAGAATATGTACATTTTAAGCAGGTATATGCATTTTCCCCCAAGTAACTACAAAACACATTTCTAAAACATTTACAATTCTTCTCTATTGAGATTTATTCTATCTGAATCTAACAAATTTGACATGGTAATTTGTTTTCCTCTTATTAGTGGAACCCAGTGAGCTCTTTTATTTGTAGCTGTGCTGTGGTTGTCTTTGAGATCTTCATTTCTGCCTTAAACATCAAGCTGGGCTATCTAATGAATCTATAACTGTGCTGAGACCTACGAGTATTCCATGTAGGCTCAAACATTTCAGATGTACGGAACATGCTGTCAAGAAAACAAGCAATGGCAAGAGAATCTGGCTTGCTTTCACAATGGCATTGCTGTATTCAATTTTAATCTAAATTGACTGCTGCTTTGAAAGAAAATACCACTAAAGTTCATCTTACTTTACTGTCTAGATTTGAGATTAAAAAAAGAAATAGCTAACAGCTTAGCCAAGTCCATAGCAATTACTCTGATGAGGTATGCAATACTTTCAAACCCAGATATGCTTAAAATTAAAGAGTTTTGCTAAATAAGGAATTGTTCATTCAACCTAATGCTAGTAGCATAAAAATCAGTGGAGTCTTACTGTGAACTGTATTCTCATACAAATCTCACCATTATGGTAATTATATATTTTCCAGGTATTTCTTGGAGGAAACACAACCCCATTGGCATGTCTTGGTAAAAGTGTAAATTAGGCAAAATGTGCTGTTTTCTCCCAATCACTAGCCCTTTGGCTTATCAAAACCTGCTCTCCAATCCTTCCTTCCTAGGAGGGTGTCAGTTGACCAAAGCAGATTAACATACCTCCCAGGGGTGTGTTAACTTTCACACTTGGACAAAACCAACAATCTTGTTGTTCAGGACAGGATTTAAGGAAGGTATAGGGAATTTCAGTCTTTCTCTAAAGTTGTAATAGAGAGATATTATTACTCCAATCAGGATATTTTTATTTGTATTATTTTTTTAAACATTTCTAATACTGATTTCAATGCCTAATGCAGAAAGGCTAGTTTGTTCCTTCCAGCTAAAGAGTAAATGTTGAGCACACTGTGAGTTGATTTTACTGGAAATACTAGTTCAAACTGTGTTACTCTGATGAGTCACTGTTTTAATTACCCATTTGTGGTGAGAGGTTGATTCATTATGGATTTCTTCAGTTTTGACAGCTTTTTGTTGCTCAGAGTCATTGTCAGCTTTGCTTCAAGTGAAAGTTTATACACAGGTTTGTTTTTGTATCAGCTGTCATATTTTAATTTCATCTTTCCTGCAACAAGCTCACATTTCATCCAAGTTTGCAAAACCTGACTGACTGCAAACATGAGTATTCTGTTGTAATTGAAGGAGTTTCACTTGTTTTAGTGCTGCTATGTTTGAATTCCACAGCACAGCTTGAGGCAAGCCTTGGAACCTTCTATGCTCCAACAAGACCACTCCTGGATACAACTATATTGGAATACAGAGACCAAATCAGCAAATATGCAAGGAGATTCTTCCACCACTTACTCAGGTGAATGATATCTTTGGATTAATTAGTGTCAGACTAATTACCTATTCAAGGAGCCATCTTCTTTAATTAGAGTATTCCATAATACGGCTATATCTTTTTTAATAGTCTGTCCCCTAAGAGAAAAAGAAATTGGCTCTTGATATTCTTTATTTAATTCGTTCTTGTTTTCCTATTAAGGACTATATTGGAATATTGTTGAGGGCTTTTACATCATTACTACACTTTAATATAATTGCCCCTTTAATACAAAAGCAAAAAATACCAGCTATGTAAAGTGAATTTTAAAATATTAATTGTACTCTTAACAATAGAGAAATGTTTATTTTAATTGCAGCTAAAATGAATGTGCTATAAAGTTCTAAGACAGTCACAGGTCTGCTTTACTTTCAGAATTACTGTAGAGAGATTTGCTCATTGTCTTCCTATACAAGGTGGCAAGTTGCTAGCTTCACTGTGCCTCATTTTCTCTGCTTTAATTTCCTTTAATTCTTTTAATCTTATGGATTATGTGAAAAATTAGATAATGTCAAGAAGTTACTCTGAGACAGATACTGCAGAAGTTGAAGGACAAGTACATATAGCATTTCTCTATATATAAAGTTCAAAAAATGGATGGAAGATGAATGGATGGATAGAGATGGATGGATGGATGGATAGATAGATAGATAACTAGCTAGTTAGTTACTTTAGGGATACATCTGAATATGTCAATGCTAGAAGTAAAAGCAAAGAAGTGAGTATAACAAAATTTAGGATATTGTGGAATGGGTTAAGAGAAATATGAGAGGAACAAGCCCATGGAGCCACCAAGGTATTAGTAATGTTCCATTTCTTAAGTGGGGTATATATCAGGGTCCAATAAAAATTATTATTCTTTTAGCTGAAAGTATACTTTTTGTGTACTTTTATATATATTTTATAATAGAAAGTAATAGAATTTTCAGTTTCATGTACCATAAATTACATTGAGTTGAATTTAGAGTTTTCATTTTACTTACAGTATAACCTAGCTGTTGTAGTTCTTTTTAACTCAAGCAATTTCATGTATAGTCTCCCCTTTTTTTCCTCAGAACAACCCTGCTAAGGAGGTATTATCAATTGACAAATGAGTAAACTATTTATAAAGTGGCACTTTGATCTCTACCCAACAGTGAAACCTTTGGAAAACAGTCTTTATAGAAGCTGAGAGATGTTAATATATTGCATGAGTTATGACCTATAATTGAATATTGCCTTTTTATCTGAACGATTTTAGTATATTCTAAAAGATTCTTCACCCTAAATGAGGCAGTGTTCTATGTATAGTCATATACATAGACATGACAGAAATACTGGGACTGATGTAGTACTGATGTAACCACACAGACTCTAACTTTTCTGTGTGGTTACATCTGGAATTGAATGTTTTCTCTTAGGGTATACTAGGTTTTTCATATTTCCTTTTTTGCATGCTTTCTACTATTTCAATTATAATGAATGTTTAGTAGTTCTTTTGACAGTAGGCTATACACGGCATTATGAAAAAAGGAACATTAAGTGTAGAAGAAATTGAATGAGATAGCTTAAGTTGGAACCATCCTTTTGTTTAATCTGCTGCCAGGAAGTTCTGCTTAAGGGAAGAGAAAAAGGGCAAATACTTTTCTGTATTTGTGAAGTACTAGAATTGCATTACCCTCTGTACTTGGCTAGCCAGTATTTTAATACTCTAAAAAAAGTTATTAGATAATGGAATAAGTCCTAAACAGTAAAGATCATCATAAAGAATTTTAAATTAAAGATGAAAGAAAGAGGCACCATGCAGAATAGGGATATACCTAAGATCACCCACTGGTTAAGCTGAGGACTCAGATTGCTTGAGTCCTGATTAGAAAAAGAATAAAATATTATATTGATTTTAATATCAAAAAGTATATGGCGGGGCTTCCCTGGTGGGGCTACTCTTCATTGCGGTGCACGGGCTTCTCATTGCGGTATCTTGTTGCAGAGCAGGGGCTCTAGGCGCACAGGCTTCAGTAGTTGTGGCTCACGGGCTTCAGTAGTTGTGGCTCACGGGCTCTAGAGCACAGGCTCAGTGGTTGTGGCATGTGGGCTCGTAGCCGTGGCTTGCGGGCTCTAGAACACAGGCTCAGTAGTTGTGGCACACTGGCTTTGTTGCTCCGCGGCATGTGGGATCTTCCCAGACCAGGGCTTGAACCCCTGTCCCGTGCATTGGCAGGCAGATTCTTAACCACTGTGCCACCAGGGAAGCCCCTATTGCTGATATTTTAAAGGATACAAATAAAACAGCCAGATGAAGAGATGCATAAGGCAAGTTATATGGGAAAGGACTCGAAGCCTCTGTGCCCTCTCCAAGTGCAGCACCTTCCCAGCCCCTCCATATATTCACCAATCCAGAAGCTCTCTGAATCTTCTCCTTTTGAGTATTTATGGAGGCTCCATTACATAGGCATGATTGATTAAATTACTGACCATTGGTGATTAATTCAACCTCCGGCTCCCCTTTCCTCCCTCCTCCCAAGAAGTCCAGGAGTGAGACTGAAGTTCTAACCCTCTAATCATGTGGTTGGTTTCCCTGACAACCAGCCCCCATCTGTAGAGGCTTTCAGAAAGTCACCTCATTAACCTAAACTCAGGTATGGTTGAAATGGGATTGTTATGAATTACAAAAGACTTTCCTTTCACCTTTTTGGCTCCTTGTCACTTAGGAAGTTCCAGGGAGCTCCTTTGTCACAAACAGTACAAAGATCTAATATACATATTTCTTATTATAAATCACAGTATCATAGAAGGAAGATGCAGATTTGCCTAAACTAAGTTCAGAAGGTGATTGTTCACCTCTCTGCTTCCATAAAATTGAACAGTCCTCCAGAACTACTGAATAGGGAAGTATTAATGGAATCTTACTCAGCCATAAAAAGAAATGGAGTTATTTGTAGAGAGGTGGATGGATCTAGAGTCTGTCATACAGAGTGAAGTAAGTCAGAAAGAGAAAAACAAATACCATATGCTAACACATATATATGGAATCTAAAAAAAAATGGTTCTGAAGAACCTAGGGGCAGGACAGGAATAAAGACGCAGACGTAGAGAATGGACTTGAGGACACAGGGAGGGGGAAGGGTAAGCTGGGACAAAGTGAGAGAGTGGCATTGACATATATACACTACCAAATGTAAAATAGCTAGTGGGAAGCAGCCGCATAGCACAAAGAAATCAGCTCGGTGCTTTGTGTCCACCTAGAGGGGTGGGATAGGGAGCGTGAGAGGGAGACGCAAGAGGGAGGGGATATGGGGATATATGTATAGCTGATTCACTTTGTTATACAGCAGAAACTACCACACCATTGTAAAGCAATTATACTCCAATAAAGATGTTAAAAACAAAATAGGGAAGTATTAACAAGAGCTTTTCATTATAAGTAAATAGAAACTATAAGAGGAACTCCTAAATATTGATGAAATAAAAGGGCAAACATTTCAGTGAATGTGCCACATATGAAGCTTATTTTACTAACATGGAAATATGTTATAAAGGATTAATAGTTAATTTTACTTATTTCCCCTCTTAACTATAAGACTGTTGTTTTCTGACTCAAATGTTATTATGTGATTATGGCACAGAAAATCATATTTTTAAAATGCTTATAAAATAGTATGCAAAATCTTGGGACAGGGAGCTTTATTGCCTAGAAATAAAAATATCATGTTTATAAAATATTTGTGGGGAAATGTACTGATGTCTGCATTTTCCTTGGCACTGCAACAAAAAAATAAGATGAACTGATGGATAGAAAGGGAGATGAATAGATATGTGATAAAACAATGTTGTAAAATGATGATAGAATCTAGGTGGTAAAAAAATATATATATTATTTTCACTTTCCTGGATGTTTGAAAATTTGTATAATATATTGGAGGATAATATGTATTATGTTGGAGTCAATATTTACACTTAGAATTCAGAAAACAAAAGGTAGTCTTTTAGAAATGGCTCTTGGCTTATGAAAAATATATATGTTAGGCACAAAGAAATTGTTAACCACTTTGACTTTTAAATGGCTTTTTAAATTTTACTTTTTACTAATGGAGCATACACAGTAAATAAAACAATTATATGAAACCAATTCAAAAAACAAAAATACTAAAACTGCTACCTACAAATATTTAGAGAATAAGACAGAATGATATACAGAGAAAAACTTCCTGGTCAGATCATCTATTTAATGGATAATATATTTAAAATATTTGTTTAAAGCCTGGTAGAGCTGGCAGGAAACTAAGGGAAACACTCAGAAGTTGAAATGACAAGGATGCTTGATTCCACAAGAATAAGCAAAGTCAAAGTTTGCCTTGAGGGCATCTGCTGGCACCTGGCAGTGAGGTGTTTGATTTATAAAGGCTGTGTACTCAGAGGGTTGGAGACAAAACCTAGGGCTCAAGCAGAGTGGGAGACTGGATCAGAGATCCCCACATCAATCTAGGACCCTTGAAGGGCAACATCTTCCTTGAGAGAACTAAAAGGAAGGAAGGTATGAGATGCAAGAAGGAGTGGTGGACAAAAATAATGTTAAACTTGTGGGAACTTAAACAAAAATGGATCATGTAAAACATAACCACTAATGTCTAATGCAGGTGGTTAAATTAAGATTAGAATCCTGGACAATGACAACATATAAATCAGAAGAGAAGTGAAGAAGTTAAAGCATTCTAAGGTTCTTGACTTTTCAAGAGGAAGGTAGAGATACTTATTAATACCAGATTTTATTCAGTAAAAGATACACGGTAGAATTTCTAGGGTAATCACTGAAAGAATAGAAATAGAGTGTATACTTGTCAAACAAATAGAGTGAAAATGTTGGATAAGGAAAAAATATTCAACCCCAAAGAAGGCAAGAATTGGGGGAGGGTGCAGCATGAAGGGGGAAGAAACAAAAAAAGATGAAAAACAGAAAACACAATGAGGTAGTAGAAATGAATTTTAAAAATCAATAATCATTGTCAATTTAAGTAGGTTAAAATTTTCATTCGCAGAGATTGTTGAAACAGTTTTTTCTACGTTTTTACAAGAGACATCTAACACATAGAAAGTTTAAAAGCTAGAGAATGGAAAAAAATTATACTAAGTCAATACCAAAAGAGACCTAATAATGTTATATAAATAGTCTTTAAAGCAAAATCAGTAGTACAGATTAATAGAGATCAATATCAACAGAAGAATCAATTTACCAGTAAGATATAACAATTCTAAATGTGTATAATATAGCTTGAGTACACATAAAATAAAAATTGACAAATCCACTTTCATAGTTAGAAATTTTAATTCCCTTTGTGTGGTAATTGATAGATTAAGTGAACAAAGTATAATTAAGGAAATAGAGAATATGAACAGGCACTATTGTTAGAGCTAGAATATAGCAATGAACAAAACAGACACACACACAAAAATCCATGGCATCATAAAGTTTACAGTTAGTGAAGGAAACATTATGTAAATAAGTAGGTAGAATATATAGAATGTTAAGTAATGATGCATACCTTGAAGAAGAGCAAAGCAAGGACAGGAACTAGGGAGCATTGGGTGGTGAGGCCTCCCTAAGAAGGTGAAATATGAGTTAAATCCCAGCACTTTGGCTGGAGCAGTGAATGAGAGGCAGAATAATAAGAGCTTGGGTCAGAGGTCTAGCAGGTGGCTCGGTTATATAGGACTTTTGTTGGCTGTTGTAAGGAACTGGGATTTTTCTCTTGAATAATAGGGCAAGTCAGTAGATGATTTGGACCAACTAGTGAATGAATCACTCAGTTGCTATGTTGAGAATAGACCTTTGAAGGCCAAGAGCAAGGAGAGCATTTGGGAGGCTGTTGCAATAATTGAGTGAGAAATGGTGACCATTTAAAACAGATTGGTAGTAAGAGGGATGAGGATAGAGCGCTTGGATTTTGGACATATTGAAGGTTTGGCTAATAGCATTTGCTCACAGACTGGATGAAGCATATGATAGAAAGAGAAGGTAAGGATGACTTGAAGTGTTTGGATCTCAGCAACTGGAAAAATGGAGTTGCATTGAGAAGGCCAGTAAAACTGCAGAAAGAATAGGTAGTGGGAAAAGGTCAAGAGATTGGTTTTGAACATGTTGAGTTTGAATGAGAAATTCAGAGGTAAGTTCTGAGGCAGAGTTATAAGGGAAATATATAGCTTTAAATGTTTGTATTAGAAAAGAAGAAAGGCTCAAAATTAAAGAACCATGCAATTTAAAACATTATTTATAATAGCCAAGATATGGAAGCAAACTAAGTGTCCACTGACAGATGAATGGGTAAAAAAGATGTGGTCTATATTAATACAATGGACTATTACTCAGTCATAAAAACGAATGAAATCTTGCCATTTGAAACAACATGGATGGACCTAGAGGGTATTATGGTAAGTGAAATAAGTCAGACAGAGAAAGACAAATACTGTATGATTTCACTTATATGTGGAACATAAAAACAAAACAAATGAACAAACAACAAAACAGAAACAGACTCATCGATTCGGAGAACAAACATGTGGTGGCCAGAGGGGAGATGAGTGGTGGGGATGAGTAAAATAGATGAGGGAAAGTAAGAGGTACAGACTTCCAGTTACAAAATAAATGAGTCACAGGGATGAAATACACAGCATGAGGAATATAGTCAATAATATTATAATAACTTCATATGGTGACAGATTGTAACTAATTGCAGTGATCATTTTGTAATGTATAGAGATATCAAATCACTATAGCAATTATACTTCAATTTTTTTAAAAAAGCACCATGCAATTTAAGAAATTCAAAAAATATTAGCAAAATAAACCTACAAAAAGTAGAAGGAAGGAAATAATATATGCTCAGAAATTAATGTAACAAAAACTTATAAAAGAGGATTAATAAAGCTAAGCATTTGTTCTTTGACAAGATTGGTAAAACAGAAAATAATGAACAATATTAGGGATATACTAAAAGGGACCTAATGATAGACATGTCAGAGATTTTAAAAAATTAAAATAAAGGGAACACTATGAACAACAAACTTGAAAAATTAGGTGAAATGGAGAATTTCTTAGAAAAATAAAAATAACCAAAACTGAATGAAAAAATTAGAAGATCTGAATAGCTCTATAACCATTAATGAAATTAAATTAGTAATTAACATTTTTCCCACAAAGTAAGCCACAGTCCCAAGATGTTTTTAACAAATGAGGATCCATGACTATACTCACACAACTTTTTCTTCATTGTTTTTCTTTTAGCCGTTTTATCTTTTTCTTTTGCAGTAAGCGGGCCTCTCACTGTTGTGGCCTCTCCCGTTGCGGAGCACATGCTCCGGACGCGCAGGCTCAGCGGCCATGGTTCACGGGCCCAGCCGCTCCGCGGCATGTGGGATCTTCCCAGACCGGGGCACGAACCTGTGTCCCCTGCATCGGCAGGCGGACTCTCAACCACTGAGCCACCAGGGAAGCCCAAGCCATTTTTTCAAATGCATATTTATTTACATAGTTGTAATCATTGAGTACATGAAATTTTAAAGAAAAAAATCCTAAGAGTTGCTTCACTATGATGGCCTTCTAAGAGACTTTTACTTTCTTTGATATGGTCCTTAGATTTAAAGATTGTTTAACTCTAGAAAGTGACTCACACATATATGAACAGACCTTTGTTTAGGAAAAGGATCAAAGATCAAAAAGGGAAAATAAGCAGAAGGGAACAAGGACAAAACCTTAAGGCCTTTAACTGAAAGCAACTAGATAAATGTGCTTTTATAGACCAAGGAGCTTGTTTTCATGTGGGCCCAGTTAGGGCTGGTTGGGCATAGGGGCAGTTGAGATTCCCACCAGAGGGTGAGGGGCCTTCTACCATAATGATGATTTGAAAAAAAAGTTGTGATACTAATCAGTAAATTGGTAAACCAAACAAAATTTGTTGAGGATAGATGCAAATAACTTGAAGGCTGTTTCATGGACAAATTTGACACACTTGGCTCTTCTTCCTCAAGGTTCCCCTTTTGTAGTTAATCAGGGGTATGAGCCAGGGATGTGGCCCAAAGCATCCAAACTGTGTTGCATTTGGCAGTATGGCTTTCCTTTTCAGCATCACTTCCCTATATATGACTATACCAGTGAAATAAGTCCTTAGATTTTACTTGTATTGCTCACATTCTCTCTCAGATTTTTGTCTAAAAATCAAAATGGGTAAAAACTGCATTGTTAAAAGGAAAATCATGATTATTTGAAAAGCCACCATAATAACCATTCTGTTTTCTTGGAATTACTGTAATGGCCTTAAGAACTCTCTTTTGTCCAGTGTGAGAGAAATAGACTAGATTCGTCATAGAGGTGGAGTTAAGAATAGGGATAGTCTACTTATTAGGCATCATATTGAATGGATGAATCTTAAGACTTTTTTCACTCTAGTCATTACTGTTTTCATTTGTGATGTACAAAATTTGCTTTCTGCCTAAATTCTAGTTGAGTTTTCTATTCAGAACTGCTTGTCATTCTCATTTTCTCTTGGATGTAACTTCCCACTGTCTTCTCTGTTACTCTTATTCAATGAGTAATTTACTGGGCCGGGGTAAAAGGCCACATTTATAAGTGAGTGAACTGTGTCTGCAGGCCTGACACTTCTGATCAAGACAGCTGTTGACCTCAAACCCCAGACTGGCCCCAAATGACGGCCTCCTCATGCTTCTCGTCAGGAAGTCTTACTCTCTTTAGTTTGGCGGATGAAAGGGATCTTTCACATTCACTGCGTTAAATAAATGGCATTTATATAAAGGGATTTATTCACATTCACTGCATTAAATAAATGGCACCTAGCTGCAATTGGTATGTACTAGAGACGAATATGGACATGTAACATGGACCATGTAACAAAGTTACAGCTACTTTTAAAAAAGCTGTGGCGTGAAGAGAGCCTTTACCAATGTGGCAAAAATCAAAGATGTCTTCTCAGATAGTGAAGGACATACATGGTATGCAACTTGTGGCTATTAAGAGAGTGATGATGATTCTTGGCTGTTGACACTCATGAAGACTTAAGTCTAGGAGAAATTCGGCTTTGTTAGAGACTCTAACCTGCTGAGGTCTGAAAAGAGAGATGCAGGGAAGATACAGTCAACAATTTAGTAGGCAGGTTGTTTACATCTGCAGGTCTCACAGCTCAAGGAAAGACCTTGATAGAGTATAAAAAATGAACCTCAATAAATAAGTTTCAGAATATGTCTACTTTTATGTGAAATGTTTGATAAAGGATAAAGGATAGACATAATGTTAATAATTCTTTTATGTGAAATGTTTGATAAAGGATAAAGGATAAAGGATAAATGTTTGATAAAGTTGATAAAGGATAGACATAATGTTAATAATTCTTTTTTATTGTATATTTAAACTTAACTCAAAAAACTATGAACAGATGTTATAACCTTATTTCTAATTATAGTAAGTATTCGCCCCCATCTGTCATCTTTTAGAGTAGACAGGATAAGTACCATTCACTTCCTATTTTTTTTAATTCCCCCCACTTCCCTTTCCTTCCCCACTGACAACCATGTTCAAATAATAAAATATTCAGCTTGCTGTAGATTCTGATTCTTATTAACTATCTCATAACATTTTATAGAAAGAGGTGCTTGGGTTTTGTCAGTACCTGGAGAAGTAGCATCTATCTAAATTTTAGGGAGGTAACAAATACTAGCTTTCCTTAGAAAGCTAGCATGTGGGCCTCAGCAGTGTTGAAATGGCTGGAAAAAAGACATTACTTTGGTGAAATGTTTAGTGAACACACTGATCACATGTGGTTGTTGCTCTGAGAGGATACGTATTTGTCTTTTAGTTCATAGGTTTTATAAATAAATGTTGTTTAAACCTAAAGTCCCCCATGAATTCAACTCTTTATCCACAGGACTGTACATTGTCATTATAGTTTAGAACAGTAAGCTACATTTTTTCCAAAATAAACTTCCTGATTGTATAAGTAATACATGATTTTCTTTCACAATATAATATCATTGCCTTCTTTTCATGTCAGTAAACATAGATCCACATCATGCATTATAGAGATGTACCACTATAATTTATTCAGCCATCCTCCTATCTATGGACATGGAATATTTCCAGATTTTTGCTACTATGAGCAATGCTGTAATAAATGTCATATTCACGTATATTCTCACACACACATACACACACACTTTTGTGCATTTATCTGATTATTTCCTGAGAATGAATTCCTGTAAGTGAAATTTCCAAGTCAGAGTTATTCACATTTCTAAGATCTTGATATATTTTTGTCAAATGTTCCTGTCACCATTTTTTCAAATTAGTCATCATATCCACAGTTGAAATAATCAATATCTTAAAGCGCTGAAAATTAAATAGGTGAAATTTGGCACCTTGCTGCTTTAATTTTTGTTGTAGTAAATTCTTTCTTCTTATTTAAAATGTTTAAATAATAAACTTTATTGTTTAGAGCAATTAAGTTCATGGCAAAATCGAGAGGAAAGTGTAGAGATTTCCCATATACCCTCTCTCTCCAACCTGCTTTAATATTAATATCTTTTTTACTAATGGTTATTGCATACATTTCCCTACACACACACACACACACAAACACACACACACACAGACTATTTGTATTTTGTGAAAGGTTAAAAGCTAGGGGCTTTATAAATATGATCACATTTAATCCTCACATCATAGTATGTAAGCATATATTATTCTTATTTTATAGCTGAGGATATTCAGAGTGATTAAGTAACTTGTATAACAATTATATATAATATATGGCAGACCAGAATCCTAACTTGAGTCCATCTGACCTCAAAGTCCATGCTCTTCACCATTATACTAGAAACTGAATCACCTCGAGGTAGAGTTCCTGTTTTCTAGAGGTATTTGATAAAAGAGGAGATGTATACTGCTATAGAGGGACAGTGCAGTATAGAGGGAAGCAACTGAGAATTTTGAAGATGGGCATTCTTACCATTCCTTAACTTCAGTTTCTTGATTTGTATCAATAAATAAGGATAATCATGGTACCTACCACACTGGGATGTTATTAGAATTAATATAATAATCCCTATAATAGGAGCATGTGGTACAATCTGGCACATAATAAGGACCCATAAATGCTATTATTGATTATGGTGTTGTAGAAGTTTAATAAGATGAAGGTGGACTAAATGAACTTTTACAACAGTATTTCCCAACTTTTCCTCATTACTGCCACCTCGAGGAGAAAAAATACATTTTAACTAAATAAATTTAATTTCTTCCTAAAAAGATAAGTTAAAGTCTAAGTAATAAGATTTCTTAGGTAGAGGTAAACTTTGGAGGCCCACAGACTGTTGTAATACCCAAGATTTTTAAAATCTTTTTAAAGAAGTAAACTTTTGCCCTTGAAGGTGATATTGGTCTCATTGCGAATGCATGTTTTAGAAGGAAATGCCTCCATTTCAAATCAAACAAAATTCCAAATTGTCAAACTCATAGGAGAGTTATCCTAGGTTTGAGGGAGGAAATGGGACTAAATGAGGTTTCCTTGTAGTTTTATTTTTTTGTAGTTGTTTAAAATTAATTTATTGCTGTATAGTTGATTTGCAGTTTAATTTCATGTGTACAGTGTTATGATTCAATATTTTTATAGATTATACTCCATTTTAAAGATATTATAAAATAATGGCTATATTTCCCCATGCTGTATAATATATTCTTGTTGCTTATCTATTTTGTATATAGCAGTTTGTATCTCTTAATCCCATACACCTATTTTGCCCCTCCCACCTCCCCTTTCCCCACTGGTAACTACTAGTTTATTTTCTATATCTGAGTCTGTTTCTGTTTTGTTATATATATTCATTTCTTTTATTTTTTAGATTCTATATATAAGTGATAACATACAGTATTTGCCTTTCTCTGTCTGACTTCTTTCACTAAGCATACACTCTCTAGGTCCATCACATTGTTGCAAATTACAGAATTTCATTCTTTTTTATGGCTGAGTAATATTCCAGTGTGTGTGTGTGTGTGTGTGTGTGTGTACACCACATCTTTATCCATTCATCTGTTGACAGATAGTTGGGTTGCTTCCATATCTTGGCTATTGTAAATAACGCCGCTTTGAACATTGGAGTACATGTATCTCTTCAAATTAGTATTTAGGGTTGTTTTCCAGATATATACCCGGGAGTGGAATCACTGGATCATGTGGTAGTTCTCTTTTTAGTTTTTTGAGGAACCTCCATACTGTTTTCTGTAGTGGCAGCAACAATTTACATTCCCACCAAAAGTGTACACAAAAGTGTACCTTTCCTCCACATCCTTGCCAACTTGTTACTTTTGATGATAGCCATTCTGACAGGTGTGAGGTTATATATCATTGTGGTTTTGATTTTCATTTCTCTAATGATTAGTGACATTGAGCATCTTTTCATGTGCTTGTTAGCCATCTGTATGTATTCAGTTCAGTTTCTTTCATCAATGTCTTATAGTAAAAGTACAGGTCTTTAACCTCCTTAAGTAGATTTATTCCTAGATATTTTATTCTTTTTCATGCAATGGTAAATGGGATTGTTTTCTTAATTTCTCTTTCTAATAGTTCATTGTTAGTGTATAGAAATGCAAAACATTTCTGTATATATATATATATTTTTTGTGGTACGCGGGCCTCTCACTGCTGTGGCCTCTCCCGTTGCGGAGCACAGGCTCTGGACGCACAGGCTCAGCAGCCATGGCTCACGGGCCCAGCGGCTCCGTGGCATGTAGGATCTTCCCGGACCGGGGCACGAACCCGTGTCCCCTGCATCGGCAGGCGGACTCTCAACCACTGCGCCACCAGGGAAGCCCTGTATATTAATTTTGTATCCAGCAACTTTACCAAATTCATTGTTTGGCTCTACTAGTTGTCAGGTGGAGACTTTAGGGTTTTCTATATATAGTTTCATGTCAACTGCAAATAGTGAGTTTTACTTCTTCCCTTCCAAATCTGAATGCCTTTTCTTTGTTTTTTTCTTCTCTGATTGCTGTGGCTAGGACTTCCAATCCTATGTTAAATTGAAGTGGTGAGAGCGAGCATCCCCTGTCCTGATTTTAGAGGAAAGGCTCTCACCTTTTCATCACAGAGTATGATGTTAGCTGTGGGTATATCATATACTGCCTTTGTTGAGATTTGTTCTCTCAGTGTTGATGAGAGTTTTTATCATATATGAATGTTGAATTTTATCAAATGCTTTTTCCACATCCATTGAGATGATCATTTGATTTTTATTCTTCCTTTTGTTAATGTAGTATCAATCACATTGATTTGTGAAAATTGAACCATCCTTGCATATCTGGAATAAATCCTACTTGATCATGGTGTGTGATCCTTTTTATATATTGTTGGATTCAGTTTGCTGATATTTTGTTGAGAATTTTTGCATCTATCTTCATCAGCGATATTGGCCTGTAATTTTCTTTTTTTGCTGTGTCTTTGTTTAGGGATCAGGGTAATGCTGGCCTTGTAGAATGGATTTGGGACTGTTTGCTCCTCTTCAGTTTTTTGGAATAGTTTGAGAAGGATAGGTATTAGCTCTTCTTTACATGTTCAGTAGAATTCCCCTGTGAAGTTGCCTTGTCTTGGATTTTTGTTTGATGGAACTTTTTATTTTAATTACAAATTCACTTTCTCTACTAGTTATCATTTTGTTCTTTCAGATTGTTTGTTTCTTCCTGATTCAGGCTTGGCAGGTTGTATGTTTCCAGAAATTTGTCTATTTTTTTCTAAGTTGTCCAATTTGTTGGCATGTAGCTGTTCATTGTATTCTCTTATTTTTTTTTTTTTTTGTATCCCTGTTGTGTTGGTTATTATTTCTCCTTCTTGATTTCTTAGTTTGTTTATTTGGGTTTTATCTCTTTTCTTCTAGATGAGCCTGGTTAAATGGTTTATCAATTTTGTTTATCTTTTCAAAAAAACAGCTCTTCATTTCATTGATCTTTTCCATTGTTTTTTTCCCCCCCATTTTATTTCCTCTCTGATCTTTATTATTTCCTTCCTTCTGCTGACTTTTGGCTTCATTTGTTCTTCTTTTTCTAATTCTTTTAGATGGTAGGTTAGGTTGTTGGTTTGAGATTTTTCTTGTTTCTTGAGGTGGGCCGGTATCACTTTAAACTTCCCTCTTAGAACTCCTTTTGCTGCATCCCATAGATTTTGGAAAGTTGTATTTCCATTTTCATTTGTCTTGTATTTTCTGATTTCCTGTTTCATGTCTTCATTGACCTATTGGCTTTTTAGTAGCATGATGTTTAGTCTCCATGTGTTTGTGCTTTTCCCTTTTTCTTTCTGTAACTGAGTTCTAGTTTAATACCTTGTTGTCAGAAAAAATGCATGATAAAATTTATGTCTTAAATTTATTGAGACTTATTTTTTGGCCTAGCATGTGATCTGTTGTGGAGAATGTTCCATGTGCACTTGAAAAGAATGTGTATTCCACTGATTTTGGATGGAATGTCTTGTAAATATTAAGTTCAACTGGTTTAAAATGTCATTTAAGACCACTTTTGCCTTATTAATTATCTCTCTGGGTGATCTGTCCATTGATGTATGTGGGGTGATAAAATCCCCTACTATTATTGTATTATTGTCAATTTCTCCCTTTATGTGTACTAATATTTGCTGTATATATTTATGTGCTCCTGTATTGGGTACATATATGTTGAGTGTCATATACTGTTCTTATATTGATCCCTTTATCATTATATAATGCCTTATTTTGTCTTTTGTTACAGACTTTGTTTTAAAGTCTATTTTGTCTGATATGAGTATTTCTACCCCGCTTTCTTCTTTTTTTCACGTGCATGAAATATCTTTTCCCATCCTCTCACTTTGTCTATGTGTGTCATTAGCTCTAACGTGAGTCTCTTGTAAGTAGCATATAAATGGATCTTGGGTTTTTTTTTTTAATCTGATCAGTCACCCTTGTCTTTTGATTGGAGCATTTAGTCCATTGACATTTAAAGTAATTATTGATAGGTATGTATTTATTGCCACTTTATTATTGTGTTCTGGTTGTTTTTGTAGTTCTCCTCTGTTCATTTCTTCTTATTTTTGTTTCTTCCCTTGTGGTTTGATGCTTTTATTTCTTGGTATAGTTCTTTTCCTTTCAAGTATTTTGTGTATCTTTTGTAGGTTTTTGACTTGTTGTTACATGAGTTTCATATATGTTCACCCAAAATTATATCTACTTGTTTTAAACTGGTAGCCATTTAAGTTCAAACACATTCTAGAACATTTACATTTTTTCTCCACTCCCCTACATTTTACATCTTTATGCTTATCCCATAACTGTTTACTATAGTTATGGTTGCTTTCATAATTTTTTGTCTTTTAGTCTACTTACTGGCTTATTTAAGTGATCTTCAGTCCTTACTATATATCTGCCTTTCGTAGTGGGATCCCTTTTCCTATATATTCATACTTCCTTTCCATTTAGAAAAGACCCTTCAACATTTCTTTTAGGGTGGGTTTAGTATTGATGGATTCTTTTAGTTTTTGCTTGTCTGAATATTTCTTTCTCTCTCCTAAGATTTTAAATGATAATCTTGCTGGGTAGTGTATCCTAGGTTGCAGGTTTTTCTCTTTCAGCACTTTAAATATATCATGCCATGCCCTTCTGTCCTCCAAAGTTTCTGCAGAAAAATCAGCTGATAACCTTATGGGGCTTCCCTTGTGTATGACTCTTTGTTTTACTCTTGCTACCTTTTGAGTCATCTCTTTAACTTTTGCCATTTTAATTATGATATGTCTTAGTGTGGGTCAATTTGAGTTCATCTTGTTTGCAACTCTGTTCTTCTTGTACCTGGATGTCTGTTTTCTTCTTCAGGCTTGGGAAGTTTTCACTCATTATTTCATTAAATACATTTTCAACCCCCTTTCTGTCTCTTCTCTTCTGGGACCCCTATAATGCAAAAGTTGGTATGCCTGATGTTATCCCAGAGGTCCTTTAAGCTGTTTTTATTTTAAAAAATACGTTTTTCTTTTTGCTGTTATGATGGGATGGTTTCCATTATTCTTTCTTCCAGATCACTTCTGTGTTCTTCTGTATCACTTAGGCTGCTTTTCATTTCTTCCAGTGTTTTTTGTTTTGTTTTTGTTTCAGTTGTTGAAATCTTCATTTTTGATTGGGTCTTTTTATATTTTCTTGTTCCTTTGTAAAATTCTGTGTTCATCTATTCTTTTCCCTAATTCAGTTAGAATTCTTATTACTAATTTTTTGAATTCTTTATCTGGTCAGTTGTTTACTTCTGTTTTATTATTTAATTTTTTCACGGGTTTTCTTTTGCTCTTTCAGTTGAGACCATTTCTTCTGTCTTCTCATTTTGCTTAACTTTCTCTGTCTTTATGAATTTAGGTGAAACAGGTACCTACTGTGGTCTCGAAGGACTGTCCTTATGTGGAAGTGTACCTATACAGTCTGTGTGTGCCCAGTGGCTTTGGTGGGAGAAATGGATTTTACGTGAAGACAAGTTACGTCTTTCCTTAGGGTGTGCTGGCACATGTCACCCACCTTGGTAGGAGGTGGGGATGGAGATGGAGGGGCTAGAGCCTGAGCCAGATGTCAGGTGGGACTTCCCCTCTGCTCAGTGGCTGTCACTGCTGTATCGAGGGTGGGGTCAGATCCCAAGTTGCTGGAGTATAATCCCTGAGGGTCAAGTCCAAACTGGCTCTGTTCCCTTTAAATGTGTGCTCTAACTTCTCCCAGCACTGGCACCCTTGCCCCAGAGGGGAGCTGTGCTGGAACAAGAGGGGCCTGTGCAGGCTCTCGGCCTGTGATGAGACGTGGGCTGCTTCTGATGCACTGCCTTTGCAAGGGCCAGTAATGGCCTCCCCCTCCCTGCTTAGATGCTTCTTTGGGTCTAAGGCTTCTTCATCCCTCAGAGCCATTCACTCCCCTCAGCTTCTGCCACCCCTGCCATTGTGTGGAGCTGCACCGTAGGGAAGGTGGGGCACTTGGTGTGTGTTGGTGCGCAGGCTGTGGTAGTCGGTCCTCAGTAAGAGATGGGTACTACTACTACTGATGTGCTGCCTCTGTAAGGGCCAGTGATTGCTGCCCTACCCTACTCAGATGCTGCTTAGGGTCTGAGTTGCCTCTGCATCTCACAATCATGCTCTCTCCTTAGTCGTGGCAGCCTCACTTCAGTGTAGAGCTGTGATGTGAAGTTAGCAGGGCTGGAGCATTCACTTGGCTCAGGCTAGGGTGTGCACTAGGATGGTTGTGTAAAACTGGGCAGCCACTTGAGCACTTTTTAGTCTGCCCTCTCTGTCCTGCTTCAGGACACAGGCAGCACACATGCTTCTCACAAGTGGAGTCCAGGCTTCCCACAGCCCTCCTTATTAGTACCACTGGCACTCCAACCAGCCAAGGGGACTTTCTTCCCTGTGTTGGACATCAGGGCTGGGGTGCCCAATATGTGGCTCAAACTGCTCACTCCCTAGGGTATGTGTCCACCTGTGTAATCTCTCTTTTCCTTTGAGTCCCCTGCCAGGGTCAGGTCCCAACCTGATTGCTTCTTTTCCCTTCTTACCCAATTCCATGTTTATCTTTTTTACAGATTTCATTGTACAGGAGACTCTTTGCCAGTTTTTAGTTAGTTTTCAATGAAAATTTTCCACATGTGGATGTATTTTTGATGCATTCATGGGGGTAGGTGGGTTCCACATCCTCCTATTCTGCCATCTTGATCCTAACCTGATTTCCTCATACTTTTAAGGTTCTTTTCAACCCTGAGATTTTATGATCCTATGTTTCTCAGGCTCCTTTGAGTAGAAAAATAAAATCTCTGTTCCTAAGGTAACCTTTTCCTAGTTAAGGTTTTAAGTTTTCCAAGTTCTAAGTGAACAGTTATGGTGTATCAGTGTAAGTCCTGAATAGTGGCACACATAAATAGTTCAGTGTAGATTCAAATAACATTTACAACAATGTTTACCTGACATATTTAATATTCATAATTATAATCTTGTTATGTAATAGCCAGATTCTTGCATGTATCCATTTCTTTTTATTACTGCATGGTATTCCATGGTATGGTTCTACCACAGTTTGTTTTACCATTCATCCTTTGAAGATTGAAGGAGATCTGTGTTGTGTCTAGTTTTGGGCTATTATGAATAATGCTGCTATAAACATTCATGTACAGGTTTTTATATGCACATGTCTTCATTTCTCTGAGATAAATGCCCAGGAGTGCAGTTGCTGGGTTACATGGTAGTTATAGGTTTAGTTTTTTTAGAAAAGCCAAACTGTTTTTCAGAGTGGCTGTATTTTATGTTTCAACATGCACTAAATGAATGATTCACTTTCTCCACACTCCTGTCAGCATTTGGTGTTGCCACTGTTTTGTATTTTAGCCATTCTGAGAGATGTGTAGTGATATCTCATTGTGGCTTTAATTTCCATTACCCTAATGGATTATGAAAATATTTTTCATACAATTATTTGACATTAGTAGATCCTCTTTGATGAAATGTCTCTTAATACCTTTCACCATTTTCTAACCTTTTTTTTTCATTGTTAAGTTTTGAGAGTTGTTTGTTTTAATACCTAGCCTTTGTCAGATAGGTAGTTTGCAAATATTTTCTTCATCTGTAACTTGTCTTTCTATCCTCTTAACAGGGTGTTTGGCAGAGTGAAAATGATTAATTGTGATGACATCCAGTAGCTCAGTTTTCCTTGTATTAATTCTGCTTTAGGTGTCAAGTCTAAGTCTTTGACTAGCTTTATATACCAAAGACTTTCTCTTATATTTTTCTTCTAAAAATTTTATAGTTTCATATTTTACATTCATAAGACCATAATCCATTTTGAATAAATTTTCACATAAGTGAGAGATTTGGGTTTAGGTTCTCTTTTTCCTCCGATATCCAGCTGTTCCTGCACCATTTGTTGAAAAGGTTACCCTTCCTCCATTGCATTGCTTTTGTACCTTTGTCAAAAATCACTTAGGCGTATTCATGTGGGTTTATATCTGGTTTCTCTATTTTACTCCATTGATCTTTGTATCTGTCCTTTTGTCAATACCACACAGTTTGATTACTGCAGCTATATGAGTCTTGAAATCAGGTAGACTAAGTCTTCTCATTTTTTTTCTGCTATTCTCATTCCTTTATCTTTCCATATAAATTTTAGAATGATCTTGTCTAAATCTAAGATATCTTGCTTTGATTTTGATAAGCATTGTGCTCAACTCGTTTATGTCAACTTGGGCATAATTGACACCTTTACTATATTGAATTTCCAATCCATACATGGTATGTCTCTCCATTTATTTAGATAATTGACTTTTTCACCAGCATTTTATAGTTTCCAGCATACAAATCCCATACAAGTTTTCTTTAGATTTATGTCTAAGTATTTTTTTTGACTAATTGTAAATGGTATTGAATTTTTAATTTCAGTGTCTACGTGTTCATTGTTATTGTATAGAAATACAATTGATATTTGTATGCTAATTGATCCTGTGGCCTTGATGAATTCAGTTACTGATTTTAGGAGCTTTTTTGCAAATTTCCTTTCATTTCCATTTCTTCTCTTATTGTGCTGGCTAGAACTTCTGGCACTTTGTTGAAAAAGAGTGGTTAGATTGGACATCCTTTTCTTTTTCCAGTGTTAGGGGAGAACATTCATCTTTCACCTTTAAGAACAAGGTAGGCAGAATCTGCTCCAAATATTTCTTTAGCTTTTGAGAAAACTATTCATTCAATCAACAAATGTTAATTTACTTTGTGCCACCCGCTATGCTAGGAGTGCAGAAGAGAGCTCAAAGCTCTCTCACATTGTGTCTGCTGAGGCTGTAACCCCATGCTTACTATAATTTAGGGTCAATGGTCATGATCAGTTTCAGGATACGCCAGTTTATACATGTATTATCTCACTTAACTATTTTAGCAATGTATTATATTTTTTAGTCTTTATTACTTTATATGAGCCACTATGTAAATCTGACATATTCTCCTTCCCCATCTTATCACTTTAATATAGTTTATTTCTTTTTCAGTGACTTGCCTGTAGTTACTTCTCAAGAATTTTAACCTTTTCTGACTACATGTAATTAAGGTCACTATGAATTCTGATCTGGTCTTTCTCAGTGCTACATATATCCCCTTCCTTTCTTCCGTCCTGTCCTACCATGAAAACACTCTCCTGAGATCTGCAATGAAGGGGGACATACTTTTAATTGATTTACCAAGTTCCTGTTCCCAGAGTTAAAATTGTTAATATCACATCTATACAATTGACATTTATCATTAGAATATAGTTCATTCTTAATCCGAGCTGTGACAGTAGTTTCTCTGAGCTGACTGTGTGTGTAGTCATCCTGATAGGTTGGCTGAGTAAAACATGGCTTTCCTGTTAAGTTTAAATGATCACTACAGTGAAAGACCTACAGCTGGAATGGAAGAAAGGCTGAAGAGAATTACAAAACTAAAGAATGGGATTTGGCAGACTTGGGCTTGAGCAAAAGAAGTGTGAAACAACAGGTGCCATGGGTTGTTATCAGCATTTTTAATTAACATCTGTTTTCAGCCTGAAGCACTTTGCTGAGAATGCTTCACTGTGTCTGTATACAGAGATAAACACAGACAGTTGAGAAGCAGCTAAATAGTAAGATGTTAGTAAAACATAAAGGTTTTCCTTGAGAGGAAAAAACATTGGAGGTTACTAACTGGATATAGATGTCTAAGGGCACCCCTATAAAAACTGTGTTTTAAACCATTTATTTTGAGATTTAATATGTATAGACAGGAACACTAAAAGGTATGAAAAGATAATCCATAATAATAAAAGTGTTTACCTCTGCTTATACCTTGGCTTGGGACTTGGAGGTGATTCTGAGGGGGTTTGTGCTCTTTCTGCATTGCTTGAGTTTTGAAAATGAGAAGATATTTGTGTATTAAGTTCATAATTAAAAGAATAAAAGACAGAATCCTAAATCTATATGTTTGGCAGTAGGTATTATGGAATTTAAGAAGTTTTCATGTTGAAAATATGGAAAGAATTTAAAAATGTAAAACATCAATAACAGTTTAGGCAAGGGAGTAAAATTACTGTTCTTGATTGGCTTTTGTTGGATAGAAAAATGTTCACTAATGTCATCTAACCATATGATATCAAGTGCTTAAATTTCTTCAACAACCAGTCACTAAGACACAGACTTCTATTGGCCTTTAGTCTAATTAAAAGCTGAAGTTTGGTTTGTTTTGCGAGATTTGGGGAAAAATTTTTTTGGAAATGTTT
Source organism: Grampus griseus (assembly GCF_964374135.1). Lineage (NCBI taxonomy): Eukaryota > Metazoa > Chordata > Mammalia > Artiodactyla > Delphinidae > Grampus > Grampus griseus. The sequence continues at coordinate 52,676,432 of NC_139009.1, read as the reverse complement.
AAATAGATACTAGTTTTTAACAGATATATATAAAGCTACCAATCTGACTCTCCTAAGAAATGTTATTCTGTAAGGTACAATTTTAAAAATCATGGAATTTACCTATCGGGGGCATTTTCATTATTTCAAGTTGGGGCTATTACAAATAAAGCTTCTATGAACATTCATATATAGTTTCTGTGTAGACGTGAATTTTCACTTCTTTGTGATAAATGCCTAGGAGTGCTTGCTAAGTCATATGCTAGGGTTTGTGTGTTTAGTTCTATAGGAAGCTGCCATTCTGTTTTTATTTTTTAAATTATTTATTTTATTCATTTCTGGCTGTGTTGGGTTTTTTTGTTGCTGTGTGCAGGCCCCCTCCAGCTGCTATGAGAGGGGGCCACTCCTCGCCAAGGTGCGCAGGTCCCCCACCGCGGTGGCCTCTCCTGCCGTGGAGCATGGACTCCAGGTGTGCGGGCCTCAGCAGTCATGGCACACGGGCCCAGCAGCCGTGGCTCGTGGGCTCCAGAGCACAGGCTGAGCAGCTGTGACGCACAGGCCCACTTGCCCCACAGCACACGGGATCCTCCCAGACCAGGGCTCAAACCCATACCCCCAGCACCGGCAGGCAGACCCCCAACAACCGCGCCACCAGGGAAGCCCCATACTGTTTTTAGAGTGGCTACATCATTTTGCATTCCTACTAGAAATGTGTCAAAAATCGTTTCTTGTTACCCTTGCCAACATTGTCAAAATTTTTTATTTTATATGTGTAATGATGTTTCATTGTTGTTTTTATTTGTATTTTCCTGATGGCTAATGATGCTGAGGATCTTTTCATATGTTTATTTCCCATCTATATATCCTCTGGTGAAATATCTCTTGGTGTCCTTTGTCTATTTTCTAATTAGATTGTTTGAAAATATACTTTTCATAGGTTTATAGATATGCTTTGGGAATAAAACTTTCCTTTATAAAGGAAACTTGCATAAGCCTCTTAGATAGCCTTATCCACCAGAGGGCAGACAGCAGAAGCAAGAAGAACTACAATCCTGCAGCCTGTGGAATGAAAACCACATTCACAGAAAGATAGACAAAATAAAAAGGCAGAGGGCTATGTATCAGATGAAGGAACAAGATAAAACCCCAGAAAAACAACTAAATGAAGTGGACATAGGCAACCTTCCAGAAAAAGAACTCAGAATAATGATACTGAAGATGATCCAGGACCTCAGAAAAAGAATGGAGGCAAAGATCTAGAAGATGCAGGAAATGTTTAACAAAAACCTAGAAGAATTAAAGAACAAACACCTAGAAGAATTAAAGAACAGACAAACAGAGATGAAGAAACAATAACTGAAATGAAAAATACACTAGAAGGAACCAATAGCAGAATAACTGAGGCAGAAGAACAGATAAATGACCTGGAAAACAATATGGTGGAATTCACTGCTGCAGAACAGAATAAAGAAAAATGAATGAAACTAAATGAAGACAGCCTAAGAGACCTCTGGGACAGCATTAAACTCACCAACATTCGCATTATAGGGGTCCCAGAAGAAGAGAGAGAAAAGACCCGAGAAAATATTTGAAGAGATTATAGTCGAAAGCTTCCCTAACATGGGAAAGGAAATAGCCACCCAAGTTCAGGAAGCGCAGAGAGTCCCAGGCAGTATAAACCCAAGGAGAAACATGCTGAGACACGTAGTAATCAAATTGACAAAAATTAAAGACAAAGAAAAATTAATAAAAGCAACAAAGGAAAAACAACAAATAACAACAAAGGAATCCCCATAAGGTTAACAGCTGATTTCTCAGCAGAAACTCTACAAACCAGAAGGGAATGGCATGATATATTTAAAGTGATGAAAGGGAAGAACCTACAACCAAGATTACTCTACACAGCAAGGATCTCTTTCAGATTCCATGGAGAAATCAACAGCTTTACAGACAAGCAAAAGCTAAGAGAATTCAGCACCACCAAACCAGCTCTACAACAAATGCTAAAGGAAGTTCTCTAAGTGGGAAACACAAGAGAAGAAAAGGACCTACAAAAACAAACCCAAAACACTTAAGAAAATGGTAATAGGAACATACATTTTGATAATTACCTTAAATGTGAATGGATTAAATGCTCCAACCAAAAGACACAGGCTCGCTGAATGGATACAAAACAAGACCCATATATATGCTGTCTACAAGAGACCCACTTCAGACCTAGGGACACATACAGATTTAAAGTGAGGGGATGGAAAAAGATACTCCATGCAAATAGAAATTGAAAGAAAGCTAGAGTAGCAATGCTCATAGCAGACAAAATAGGCTTTAAAATAATGTTACAGGGGACAAGGAAGGACACTACATAATGATCAAGGGATCAATCCAAGAAGAAGATATAACAATTACAAATATATATGCACCCAACATAAGAGCATATGTTAACAGCTATAAAAGAGAAAACTGAGAGTAACACAGTAATAGTGGGGGACATTTAACACCTCACACCAATGGACAGATCATCCAAACAGAAAATTACTAAGGAAACACAAGCTTTAAATGACATAATAGACCAGATGGATTTCATTGATATTTATAGGACATTCCATCCAAAAACAGCAGATTACACTTTCTTCTCAAGTGCGCACAGAACATTCTCCAGGATAGATCACATCTTGGGTCACAAATCAAGCCTCAGTAAATTTAAGAAAATTGAAGTCATGTCAAGCATCTTTTTGACCACAATGCTATGAGATTAGAAATAAATTGCAGGGGGAAAAAACCCATAAAAAACACAAACACATGGAGGCTAAACAATACGTTACTAAATAACCAAGAGATCACTGAAGAAATCAAAAAAGAAATCAAAAAATACCTACAGACAATGACAAAGAAAACATGATGATCCAAAACCTACGGGATGCAGCAAAAGCAGTTCTAAGAGGGAAGTTTATAGCAATACAGTCCTACCTCAAGAAACAAGAAAAATCTCAAATAAACAATCTAACCTTACACCTAAAGGAACTAGAGAAAGAACAACAAACAAAACCCAAATTTAGCAGAAGGAAAGAAATCAAAAAGATCAGAGCAGAAGTAAATGAAATAGAAACAAAGAACACAATAGCAAAGATCAATAAAACTAAAAGCTGGTTCTTTGAGAAGATAAACAAAATTGATAAACCTTTAGCCAGACTCATCAAGAAAAAGAGGGAGAAGACTTAAATCCATAAAATTAGAAATGAAGGCTTCCCTGGTAGCACAGTGGTTGCGAGTCCACCTGCTGATGCAGGGGACACAGGTTCGTGCCCCGGTCCGGGAAGATCCCACATGCCGCAGAGAGGCTAGGCCTGTGAGCCATGGCCGCTGAGCCTGCACGCCCGGAGCCTGTGCTCTGCAACCGGAGAGACCACAACAGTGAGAGGCCTGTGTACCACCAAAAAAAAAAATTAGAAATGAAAAAGGAGAAGTTACAGGTGACACCGCAGAAGTACAAAGGATCATAAGAGACTACTACAGCAACTCTAGTAATAATACGGACAACCTAGAATAAAAGGACAAATTCATAGAAAGGCATAACCTTCCAAGACTGAACCAGGAAGAAATAGAAAATATGAACAGACGTGTCGCAAGTAATGAAATTAAAACTGTGATTAAAGATCTTCCAACAAAACAAAATCCAGGACCAGATGGCTTCACAGGTGAATTTTATCAAACATTTAGAGAAGAGCTAACACCCATCCTTCTCAAAGCCTTCCAAAAAATTGGAGAGGAAGGAACACTCCAAAACTCCTTCTGTTAGGCCACCATCACCCTCATACCAAAACCAGACAAAGAAACTCCCCCAAAAAATTACAGACCAATATCACTGATGAATATAGATGCAAAAATCCTCAACAAAATACTAGCAAACAGAATCCAACAGCACATTAGAAGGATCATACACCATGATCTAGTGGGATTTATCCCAAGGATGCAAGGATTCTTCAATATATGCAAATCAATCAATATGGTACATCATATTAACAAACTAAAGAATAAATACCATATGATCATCTCAATAGATGCAGAAAAAGCTTTTGACAATATTCAACACCCATTTATGACAAAAATTCTCCAGAAAGTGGGCATAGAGGAAAACTACTTCAACATAATAAAGGCCATATATGATAACCCCACAGCCAACATCATTCTCAACGGTGAAAAACTGAAAACATTTCCTCTAAGATCCAGAACAAGACAAGGATGTCTGCTCTCGCCACTATTATTCAACATAGTTTTAGAAGTCCTAGCCATGGCAGTCAGAGAGAAAAGAAATAAAAGGAATACAAAATGGAAAAGAAGTAAAACTGTCACTGTTTGCAGATGACATGATACTGTACATAGATAATCTTAAAGATGCCACCAGAAAACTACTATAGCTAATCAATGAATTTGATAATGCTGTAGGACACAAAATTAATGCACAGAAATTTCTTGCATTCCTATACACTAACAACGAAAGGTCAGAAAGAGAAATTAAAGAAACAATCCCATTCACCATTGCAACAAAAAGAATAAAACACATAGGAATAAACCTATCTAAGGAGGTAAAAGACCTGTACTCAGAAAACTATAAGACACTGATGAAACAAATCAAAGATGACACAAACAGATGGAGAGATAAACCATGTTCTTGGATTGGAAGAATCAACATTATGAAAGTGACTATACTGCCCAAAGCAATCTACAGTTCATTGCAATCACTATTAAATTACCAACAGCATTTTTTACAGAACTAGAACAAAGAAGTCTTAAGGTTTGTATGGAGACACAAAAGACCCTGAATAGCCATAGCAATTTTGAGGGAAAAATACGGAGCTGGAGGAATCCCTGACTTCAGACTATACTACAAAGCTACAGTAATCAAGACAATATGGTACTGGCACAAAAACAGACATATAGATCAATAGAATAGGATAGAAAGCCCAGAGATAAACCCACACACCTATGGTCAACTGATCTATGATAAAGGTGGCAAGGATATTCAGTGGAGAAAAGACAGTCTCTTCAATAAGTGGTGCTGGGAAAACTGGACAGCTACATGTAAAAGAATGAAATTAGAGCACTCCCTAACACCATACACAGAAATAAACTCAAAATGGATTAAAGATGTAAATGTAAGACCGGACCCTGTAAAACTCTTAGAGGAAAACATAGGAAGAACACTTTTTAACATAATTCACAGCAAGATCTTTTTTGACCCACCTCCTAGATTAATGGAAATAAAAACAAAAATAAACAAATGGGACCTAATGAACCTTAAAGGCTTTTGCACAGAAAAGGAAACTGTAAATAAGACAAAAAGACAACCCTCAGAATGGGCGACAATATTTGCAAACGAATTATCAGAGAAAGGTTTAATTTACAAAAGGTATAAGCAGCTCATGCAGCTCAATATTAAAAAAAACAAACAACCCAATTAAAAAATGGGCTGAAGGGCTTCCCTGGTGGCGCAGTGGTTGAGAGTCCGCCTGCCGATGCAGGGGACACGGGTTCGTGCCCCGATCCGGGAAGATCCCACATGCCACGGAGCGGCTGGGCCTGTGAGCCATGGCCGCTGAGCCTGCGCGTCCGGAGCCTGTGCTCTGCAACGGGTGAGGCCACAACAGTGAGAGGCCCATGTACCGCAAAAAAAAAAAAAAAAAAAAAGTGGGCTGAAGACCTAAACAGACATTTCTCCAAAGAAGAGATACAGATGGCCAAGAGGCACATGCAAAGCTGCTCAACATCACTAATTGTTAGAGAAATGCAAATCAAAACTACAGTGAGGGGGGAGCCCTTAAATGCATTGTAACCTGCAAAATAGAGAAGAGTTTGACTTCTTGTGAAATGTATCTAAGCATCTAATTGGTGGAGTTGAAAGAGAATTGGAGTCATCCCAGCTCTGTCAAAGAGTTAAGAAAATAGGTGACCAGTTCTTTATCTGTAAAATGGAAAATCAAATCACCTGCTTCTCCTATCTCTTGGGAGTATAGTATCCAATAAAACAATTGTTAGAAAACACTTTTACATCTGTAAGGTATTCTACAATTAAAAATTGTGATTGCTAATTTTCTAAACCATGGAAAATAGAAGCAGGACTGAAATAGTAAATGAATGCAAATACAACATGACTTTTAAAAAGTATTCTGGGGCTTCCCTGGTGGCGCAGTGGTTGAGGGTCCCCCTGCCAATGCAGGGGACGTGGGTTCGTGCCTCGGTCCGGGAGGATCCTGCATGCCACGGAGCGGCTGGGCCTGTGAGCCGCGGCCACTGGGCCTGCGCGTCTGGAGCCTGTGCTCCGCGGCAGGAGAGGCCACAGCAGTGAGAGGCCCGCATACCACAAAAAAACCCAAAAACAAACAACAAGAAAAGTATTCTGCAAATTTTTATTAAAAAGAGCTAGTGTAGTTTTTCGTTAGTACAACTATCATTATATACCAACTGGGACATAGCAGGAGTCAGTAAATTCATGTCAGATTCACCTTATTTGTAAGAAATGAACACAAGCTTCCAAGGTACAGAGCTAGTGCCCTCAAGCTGGAGAATGTCATCCCTGTATGTGTGTCCCTGGTCTTACTAGAGGCAAGGAAAAGGGTCTGGCACACACATTGTCTTAGTCCATTTGGGCTTCTGTAACAAAGTACCACAGACTGGGTGGCTATTAGGGCATTAATTCCATTCATGAGGACTCTGCTCTCATGACCTAATCACCATCCAAAGGGCCCACCTAATGGTCCTGATAGCATAATTAGGTTTTCAACATAGAAATTTGCAGGGGACACAGGCATTCAGAACACAGCAGACATCATGTGCTTTCTGCTGTAGGAGACACTGCTTCCAGGCTCCTCTCCTCCTTGCTAGTAACTCAGATTAAATCAGAACACTGAATGGTGTTCAAGCTTTTAGCTGCTGTATTTTCGAGTATAACTTTATATGATCCCCACATTTATTCATCTCATGATAAGTTAAACATCTCAGTTTGTATGCTGTCTACTCTCAGGTTATCATATTGTTAAAAGGTATCAGCACTAAACATTGAAAATGGCTTCTTATTAATTTCTTATTTATTTATTTTTTGCTGCGTTGGGTCTTAGTTGCAGCATGTGGGATCTTTCCTCACGGCATGCGGTCTCTTCATTGTGGTACTCGGGCTTCTCTCTAGTTGTGGCACGCAGGCTCCAGAGCGCGTGGGCTCTGTAGTTTGCAGCTCGTGGGTTCTCTCTTTGAGGCACGTGAGCTCAGTAGTTGTGGCGCACGGGCTTAGTTGCCCTGCAGCATGGGGGGATCTTAGTTTCCCTGACCAGGGATCGAACCCATGTCCCCTGCATTGGAAGGTGGATTCTTTACCACTGGACCACCAGAGAAGTCCCTTCTTATTAATTTTTTTTTTGCGGTATGCGGCCCTCTCACTATTGTGGCCTCTCCCGTTGCGGAGCACAGGCTCCGGACGTGAAGGCTCAGCGGCCATGGCTCACCAGCCTAGCCGCTCCATGGCATGTGGGATCTTCCCGGACTGGGGCACGAACCCCTGTCCCCTGCATCGGCAGGCAGACTCTCAACCACTGCGCCACCAGGGAAGCCCCCTTCTTACTAATTTCTGAAGCACATTTATTGCCGCATATTAACTTATCCCATAATTTCATAACATTGGTTGGGAGAGGAGATTATATTTAAGATAAGAAATGGGAAGGAAAGGAAAGTGTTAAATATTTAACACTGTTCCAACATCTCTTTAAACTAAGTAGATAAAGATATTTAGCATTTTTCATTGTTTCAAAACAGTATTTTATTGTGTAACCGACCTTTGGGCTATATTTAACACTGTTTCAACATCTCTTTAACTAAATAGATAAATATATTTATTATTTTTCATTGTTTCAAAACCGTATTTTATTGTGTAACCAAATTTTGGGCTAGAAAGCAGGGGAGGAAGGAAAGGTCTAAAGTATACAAAATGACTATTTGCATTTTTGTAGGTAACAAGAGTATGATAGAGGCTTATAACTTGCCTTATTGTGCCTCAGAAATGCCTGTGAATTGCCAGGAGGCTTCCAAAGCCTTACATAAATCCAAAAAGCAAGAATCCAGTTCAGAGCCCAAATGGAGCAGGCAGGCAGAGCTTTACCTATTCCACTACAACCCCTCCTCTTCAAAATACTTTATACTATGCTCTGCAAAAAAAGAGGCTTAGACCCCCAGAGGAGATGCAGAGTAGCACTCATCTACTCACAATGTAAGCCTTAAACCCACACCTACCAGAAACTGATGACAGGGTGGCTCAGCTACAGCTGTTAGAGAAGGAGCATGTGCAAAAGTGAAGTACACAGTGTTATGGGGAGGAAATTCTTCACCCCATACACTCCCCAGTTTGGGCCTTTTGGAAAATAATGGCTGTGATCTAGTCTGTTTTCTCAATGTGATCTGAGAGAGCCTACAACTTTAACCGAGTGACTCTGGTATTGTTATTTTTTTTTAATTGACATATAAGTTCATTTACAATGTTGTATTAGTTTCTGGTGTACAGCAAAGTGATTCAGTTTTATATATATATACATATGTGTGTGTATACACTTTTTCATATTCTTTTCCATTATAGTTCATTACAATATATTGAATATAATTCCCTGTGCTATACAATAGGACCTTGCTGTTTATCTATTTTATATATAGTAGTTTGTATGTGCTAATCCCAAACACCTAATTTATTCCTCCCCACCCCCTTTCCCCTTTGATAACCATAAGTTTGTTTTCTATGTCTGTGAGTCTGTTTCTGTTGTGTAAACAAGTTCATTTGAATCATATTTTAGATTCCACATATAAATGATATCATATGATATTTTTCTTTTCCTGTCTGACTTCACTTAATATGATAATCCCTAGGTTCATCCATGTTGCCGCAAATGGCGTAATTTCATTCTTTCTCATGGTTGAGTAATATTCCATTGTATATATGTACCACATCTTCTTTATCCACTCATCTGTCGATGGACATTTAGTTTGCTTCCATTTCTTGGCTATTATAAAAAGTGCCACTATGGGGGCTTCCCTGGTGGCGCAGTGGTTGAGAGTCCGCCTACCGATGCAGGGGACATGGGTTCATGCCCCGGTCCGGGAAGATCCCACATGCTGCAGAGCGGCTGGGCCCGTGAGCCATGGTCGCTGAGCCTGCGCGTCCGGAGCCTGTGCTCTGCAATGGGAGAGGCCACAACAGGGAGAGGCCCGCGTACTGCAAAAAAAAAAAAAGTGCCACTATGAACATTGGGGTGTATGTAGCTTTTTGAATTAAAGTTTTGTCTGGGTAGTTGCCCAGGAGTGGGATTACAAGATCATCTGGTAGCTCTATTTTTAGTTTTTTTGAGGAACCTCCACACTGTTCTCCATAGTGGCTGCACCAATTTACATTTCCACCAACAGTGTAGGAGGGTTCCCCATTCACACCCTGTCTGGCATTTATTATTTGTAGACTTTTTAATTTTAATTTTTATTTCATATTGAAGTGTAGTTGATTTACCATGTTGTGTTATTTTCAGGTGTACAGCAAAATGATTTAGTTATACGTATACATATATCCATTCTTTTTCAGATTCTTTTCCAATATAGGTTATTACAGAATATTGAGTAGAATTCTCTGTGCTGTCCAGTAGGTCCTTGTTGATTACCTGTTTTATATTTAGTAGTGTATATACATTAATCCCAAACTCCTATTTTATCCCTCCCCCCATTTCACCTTTGGTAACCATAAGTTTATTTACTAAGTCTGTGAGTCTGTTTCTGTTTAGTAAATAAGTTCATTTGCATCATTTTTTTTAGATTCCACATGTAAGTGATATCACATGATATTTATCTTTCTCTGTCTGACTTTCCTCACTTAGTATGATAATCTCTAGGTCCATCCATGTTGCTGCAAATGGCACTTCATTCTTCTTTATGGCTGAGTAATATTCCATTGTATATATGTACCACATCTTCTTTATCCATTCCTCTTTTGATGGACATTTAGGTTCCTTCCATGTCTTGGCTATTGTAAATAGTGCTGCAGTGAACATTGGGGTTCATGTATCTTTTCAAATTATGGTTTTCTCCAGATATATGCCCAGGAGTGGAATTGCTGTATCATATGGTAGTTCTATATTTAGTTTTTTAAGGAACCTCCATACTGTTCTCCATCCTGGTTGTACCAATTTACATTCCCATCAACCGTGTAGGAGGGATCCCTTTTCTCCGCATCCTCTCCAGCATTACCTGTTTATAGACTTTTTGATGATGGCCATTCTGACTGGTGTGTGGTGACACCTCATTGTAGTTTTGAATTGCATTTCTCTAATAATTAGCACGTTGGGCATCTTTTCATGTGCTTTTTAAAGGCTATCTGTGTGTCTTCTTTGGAGAAATGTCTATTTAGATCTTCTGCTCATTTTATGATTGAGTTGTTTGTTTTTTTGATATTGAGCTACATAAGCTGTTTGTATATTTTGGAGATTAATTCCTTGTTGGTCGCTTCATTTGCAAATATTTTCTCCCATTCTTTGGGTTGTCTTTTTGTTTTGTTTACAGTTCCCTTTGCTATGCAAAAGCTTATAAGATTAATTAGGCCCTATTTGTTTATTTTTGTTTTTATTTTCATTACTCTAGGAAGTGCACTGAAAAAGATATTGCTGCGATTTATGTCAGAGAGTGTTCTGCCTATGTTTTCCTCTAAGAGTTTTATAGTGTCTGTTCTTACATTTAGGTCTTTAGTCCATTTTGAGTTTATTTTTGTGTATGGTGTTAAAGAATGTTCTAATTTCATTCTTTTACATGTAGCTGTCCAGTTTTCCCAGCACCACTTATTGAGGAGACTGTCTTTTCTCCATTCTAGAATCTTGCCTCCTTTGTTGTAGATTAATTGGCCATAGGTGCATGGGTTTATTTCTGGGCTTCCTATCCTGTTCCGTTGATCTATATTTTTGTTTTTGTGCCAGGACCAAACTGTTTTGATTACTGTAGCTTTGTAGTATAGGCTGATGTCAGGGAGCCTGTTTCCTCCAGCTCTGTTTCTCTTTCTCAAGATTGCATTGGCTATTTGGATCTTTTCTGTAGCCATACAAATTTTAAGGTTTTTTGTTCTAGTTCTGTGAAAAATGCTATCAGTAATTTGATAGGGATTGCACTGAATCTGTAGATTGTCTTCGGTAGTATAGTCATTTTGACAATATTGATTCTTTCAATCCAAGAACATGGTGTATCTGTCCATCTGTGTCATCTTCAATTTCTTTGAGCAGCATCTTGTGGTTTTCAGAGTACAGGTCTTCTGTCTCCTCAGGTACATTTATTCCTAGGTATTTTATTGTTGTTGATGCAATGGTAAGTAGAATTGCTTCCTTAATTTCTCTTTCTGATCTTCCGTTGAATGCACGAGATTTCTGTGTATTTGTATCCTGCAACTTTATGAAATTCATGGATGAGCTCTAGTAGTTTTCTGGTAGTGTCTTTAGAATTTTCTATGTATAGTATCATGTCATCTGCAAACAGTGATAGCTTTACTTCTTTTTTCCCAATTTGTATTCCTTTTATTTCTTTTTCTTCTTTGATAGCCATGGCTAGGACTTCCCAAACTATATTGAATAAAAGTGGAAAGAATGGACATCCTTGTCTTGCTCCTGATTTTAAAGGAAATGCTTTCAGCTTTTTACCATTGAGAATGATGTTAGCTGTGGGTTTGTCGTACATGGCCTTTATTATGTTGAGGATGTTTCCCTCTATGCCCACTTTCTGGAGAGTTTTTTTTTTTAATCATAAATGGGTGTTGAATTTTGTCAAAAGCTTTTTCTGCATCTATTGAGATGATCATATTGTTTTTATTCGTCAATTTGCTAATGTGGTTTTATCATACTGATTGATTTGTGGATTCTGAAGAATCCTTGCATTCCTGGGATAAATCCCACTTGATCATGGTGTATGATCCTTTTAATGTGTTCCTGGATTAAGTTTGCTAGTATTTTGTTGAGGATTTTTGCATCTATATTCATCAATGATAGTGGCCTGTAGTTTTCTCTTTTTGTGGTATCTTTTTATGGTTTTGGTATCAGGGTGATGGTGGCCTCAAAGAATGAGTTTGATGATGGCCTCATAGAGTGAGTTTGGGAGCATTGCTTCCTGTGCAATTTTTTGGATGAGTTTCAGAAGGATAGGGGTTTACTCTTCTTTAAATGTTTGATAGAATTCACCTGTGAAGCCATCTGGTCCTGGGCTTTTGTTTGTTGAAAGTTCTTAAATCACAGTTTCAATTTCATTACTTGTGACTGGTCTGTTTATATCTTCTTTTTCTTCCTGGTTCAGACTTGGGAGATTGTACTTTTCTAACAATTTGTCCGTTTCTTCTAGATTGTCCATTTTATTGGCTTATAGCTGCTTATAGTAGTCTCTCATGATCCTTTGTATTTCTGTGGTGTCAGTTGTAATTTGTAATTTTATTGATTTGAGCCCTCTCCCTTTTTTTTTCCTGATGAGTCTGGCTAAAGCTTTATCAATTTTGTTTATCTTTTCAAACAACCACCTTTTAGTTTCATTGATCTTTTCGATTGTCTTCTTCAACTCTACTTCACTTATTTCTGCTCCGATCTTTATGAATTCTTTCCTTCTACAACTTTTGTGTTTTGTTTGTTTTTCTTACTCTAGTTGTTTTAGGTGTAAGGTTATGTTGTTTGTTTGAGATATTTCTTGTTTCCTGAGGTAAGATTGTGTTGCTAAGCACTTTCCAAGAGCAGAGCCTCTGTTTCCCCCAGTGCATTCAAGCCCCACTGGCCTTCAAAGACATATGCTCTGGGGGCTCCTCCTCTCGATGCCAGACACCCAGGCTGGGGAGCCTGATGTGGGGCTCAGAGCTCTCACTCATGTGGGAGAACCTTTGTGATATGATTACTTTCCAGTTTGTGGGTCACCCACCCGGTGAGTCTAGCATTTGATTATATCACGAATGTGCCCCTCCTACCTTCTCACTGTGACTTCTTCTTTGTCTTTGGGTGTAGAATATCTTTCTTGGTAGGTTCCAATCTTTTTTATCGATGATTGTTCAGCATTTAGTTGTGATTATGTGCGAGGAGGTGAACTCAAGTCCTTCTACTCCACCATCTGGTGTCAGACTCAGGGCTTTGGCTTTGACTGGGAGAAATTTCTATCCATGGCTGCACCTGATTGAGGCTGCACACCAGTGAGAAAGACCCAGTCCACTCCCTTTGTAGACTTTTTAACAATGGCCATTCTGACTGGTGTGAGGTGATACCTCATTGTATCTTATATTTGCATTTCTCTAATAACTAGTGATGTTGAGGATCTTTTCATGTGCCTATTGGCCATCTGTATGTCTTCTTTGGAGGAAGGTCGATTTAGCACTTCTGGCAATTTTTTGAGTGGGTTGTATGTTTTTCTGTTGTTATTGAGTTGTATGTGCTGTTTGTATATTTTGGAAATTAAGGCCTTGTCTGTTGCATCATTTGCAAATATTTTCTACCAGTCCATAGGTTGTCTTTTCATTATGTTTATGGTTTTCTTTTCTGTGCCAAAAGCTTATAAGTTTGATTAGATCCCATTTGTTTATTTCTGCTTTTATTTCTATTGCCTTGGGAGACCGACCTAAGTAAACATTGATATGATTTATATCAGAGAACATTTTACCTATGTTCTTTTCTAGGAGTTTTATGGTGTCATGTCTTGTTTAAATCTTTAAGCCATTTTGAGTTTATTTTGGTGTATGGTGTGAGGGAATGTTCTAACTTCATTAATTTACATGTGGCTGTCCAACTTTCCTAACATGACTTGCTGAAGAGACTTTTTTTCTCCATTGTATATTCTTGCCTCCTTTGTCAAAGATTAATTGACCATAGGTGTGTGGATGTATTTCTGGGATCCCTTTTCTGTTCCCTTGATCCAGGTGTATGTTTCTGTGCTGATATCACACTGTTTTGATTACTGTAGCTTTGTAGTATTATCTGAAGTCTGGGAGGGTTATGCCTCCTGTTTTGTTCTTTTATCTCAGGATTGCTTTGGCAATTCTGGGTCTTTTGTTGTTCCATATAAATTTTGGGATTATTTGTTCTAGTTCTGTGAAAAATGTCATGGGTATTTTGATAGGTATTGCATTAAATCTCTAGATTTCTTTGGGTAGTGTGGCCATTTTAACAATATTAATTCTTCCAATCAAGCAGCATGGGGTATCTTTTCATTTCTTTAAATCAGCTTCAATTTTCTTTATCAATGTTTTATAATTCTCTATAGTGTACAAGTCTTTTACCCCCTTGGTTAGGTTTGTTCCTAAGTATTTTTTGATGCAATTTTGAAAGGGATTTTTTATTGTTTTTACTTTTCTGGTATTTCATTGTTAGTGTAAAGAAATGCTACATATTTCTGTATGTTATTCTTGTATCCTGCTACCAAGGTGAATTCGTTTATCAGTTCTAGTAGTTTTTGTGTGGAGTCTTTTGGGTTTTCTATATGTAGTATCATGTTAACTGCATATAATGATAATTTTACCTCTTCCCTTCCAATGTGGACACCTTTTGTTCCTTGTCCTTGTCTAATTGCTGTTGCTAGGACTTCCAATACTATCTTGAATAAAGTGGTGAGAGTGGGCATCCTTGTCTTGTTCCAGATTTTAGCAGACAGGCTTTCAGCTTTTCAGTGTTGAGTATTATGTTGGCTGTGAGTTTATCATAAATAGCTTTTATTATGTGAAGTTATGTTCCCTCTATGCCCACTTTGGTAAGAGATTTTATCATGAATGGATGTTGGATTTTATCAAATGCTTTTTCTGCATCTATTGAGATGATCATGTAGACCATTCTCTAGGACACACTACATCCTAGGACACAAAACAAGCCTCAGAAAGTTTAAGAGGATAGAAATTTTTTTAAGTATCTTTTCTGACTACAATGTAATGAAACTAGAAATCAACCACAAGAACAAGAATGAGAAAAAAAAATGATTACATGGGGACTAAACAACATGCTACTAAAAAAAACCAATGGGTCAATGATGAAATCAAAGAGAAAATTTAAAAATATCTTGAGACAAATGACAGTGAAAACACAAGCATCCAAAATCTATGGGATTCAGCAAAAGCAGTCCTAGGAGGGAAGTTCACAGCGATACAGGCCTTCTATGAAGCCACCATCACCCAGATACCAAAAGCAGATGAAGACACTGCAAAAAAAGAAAATTATAGGCCAATATCTTTGATGAATATAGATGCAAAAATTCTCAACAAAATACTAGCAAACCAAATCCAATAATACATAAAAAAGATCATACGCCACAGTCAAGTCAGATTCATCCCAGGGTCACAAGGATGGTTCAATATATGCAAATCAATCAATGTGAAATACCACATCAACAAAAGAAAAGTCAAAACTGCTATTGTTAAGTAAAGAGGAGTATCATTCTGAGTGAGCAACCACAGAGTACACAGGTGGTCTAGTCAGTCAGTTTTTATGAGCCCCCTTCATTCCAAATGTACTTTTTTCCTTCAAGTGGTGAAAATCAGACTGTTTATTCCTAAGACAAATGACTTCAACTGTTTCATTTTAATATAGATTTGTATACTTTTTTATGGGGGATAAAAGGAAAGAAACCACCTTACAGTTTTCTTTCCAGGGGCTTCCAACTACCATTCAGTATTTATTGATTAATAAAAATGCTAAGAAACTTTAATTTTTTGCATATCTTATTTTGTACCAGAAATAGTTTATCTTTGAAAATAATCTGTATATATATAGAGAGAGATAGGGGTAGTAGAAAATACTCAAATCCAGTGGTTACTTTGACACAATACAGAATAGATGGAAATTTTAGCTGGGTTTCAAATATACTAAAATAAAAAAATTATTGTAGGAAAATAAAATTTTAGTGCTTTATGACTTAAAAGTAGTATATATGTATTTAAACTGAGATCTAAATTATTTTACTTTTTAAATTGACACCCTATAAAAAACAGTAAGTTATAGTTTTAGTAAAGCACCAGGGACTTCTGACAAACTCATTGTTCTAGAATAAGTCAGAAACTTTGAGCTATATCATTACTTCTATCCATCCTTCACAGACAAAATTAACATGCGTAGATTTATTAATCACAAGTTTTCATTCCTATTCTCAACATACAGGTATTGAAGACAGGAGAAACTGGAGGCAAACTCAGTTTAAGTTTCCATGAAGTGACTCTGAAAAACATTTCTCAATACTTTTTATAAACATCTCCTTCTCCCAGCATGTTTTATGGGGCCACTGTTGGTACTGGTATTTCATCAACTCAGATATTATGGGAAGTCTTGATGTCCTTAGAACCAGAATATGTTGACACACTTGTTCTCAGAAATCCTGACCAAACAGTTCTCTTGAGGGGAATATCCTTGGTTAAGCAGGAGTGCTGAAACTCTCCTTTGTCAGGCCTAATTGTTTCACTTATGTCCTTACTTTTAACATATACTTGCTGCCATTAATTCAGAGGTTTATATTTTAATTTATTTTGTACTGATTTACTAGCACAGAATTATTCTTCAACTTAGCATTTTTTTTAATTTTTATTTATTTATTTATTTTTGACTGCATTGGGTCTTTGTTGTCATGTGCGGGCTTTTCTCTAGTTGTGGTGAGCGGGGGCTACTCTTCATTGCGGTGCACAGACTTCTCATAGTGGTGGCTTCTCTTGTTGTGGGGTGTGGGCTCTAGGCGCGTGGGCTTCAGTAGTTGTGGCACGAGGGCTCAGTGGTTGTGGCTCGTGGGCTCTAGAACTTGGGCTCAGTCGTTGTGGCGCACGGGCTTAATTGCTCCACGGCATGTGGAATCTTCCCAGACCAGGGCTCAAACCCGTGTCGCCTGCATTGGCAGGCAGATTCTTAACCACTGTGTCATCAGGGAAGTCCAAGCACTTTTTATATATTATAATGTCAGTAGTCATATCACAACATACTATTATCCTCAATGTCCCTGTGAGGGCAGTGAATAACTTCTACCATTATGTTAATGACAATAAAGTCAGTCTCTTACACTTTACTTATCATAGCTGGCAGAAGAAGGTCTCTGAAATAACATCTTTAATAAATATTATAATACCATAAGTCTACTTACTATATGCCATCTCAGTAATCATCAAAAGCAATTATGAATAGCCTCTCCAAAGTATTGAGAAGGATGTACTAGTTACGAATGCTCACTGAAGTCCTAATTTACAGCTCTAGTATAGCACTTACAGACTAAGGTTTAGTCAGTTGTGTAGATAGCATGCAATAATTTTTGAAAAGCCCAAGCTTTGGAGTCAAACAGGAAAGTCAGGAGAGGAAGAGCCCCAGAGATCTGCACACGGATCACCTTGAGTCTTTGGCTGAACACTAACCTGTGCATGCATAGAGTGAGACTTCACACTATGGGCAAAGGACAGTGACAGGGCAGGTCCATGTCTCCCAGGAATCCCTGCTGTATCATTTATTGGCTGGGAGCAGCCTGTGGGGAATGTAGCCTCAGTGTAGATGCAGTGATGAATCTCACGTCATGGCAGCTGGAGCTATTGGCTTATTTTCTTTCCTGAAGTTAGAGATCTGAGAAATGCACTCTTGTGATACCACTGTCCACCATTTGTCTGTATAGGTCTATTTTTCCACAGCAACTACTCCATGGAAATTGACTGGAGACAAAATAGGAGTTTAGCGAGTTAAACTGCATCCACTGTTGCTGCAGTTCATCTCAGAGTTGCATAGTATTCATCCTCTCCCTCATCTGCTCTCCATTTTATTTCTCCTTGCACAGTTTGCCATAGCACTCAGGCATTTCCACTTCATTGAGTATTGGCCTTTTTTTTTTTTTTTCAGGCTACTAAGAGCCATTCTAGCAGCAATTTATACCATCCTTTGGGGTCCTTGATAGGATATTAAATTCAGTATCCTGAAAAACTGCCACCCACGTTAATGAATTATTTATCCAGTCTTCCATTCCAACTCCCCTGTTGCTGCTGGCACATGCTAGCTAATTCTTTCAACTCTTTAAGTGTGCGGTCTCCTAGCTTATCAAGTCCAGCATATTCTCAGCTAAATTGTGCTGAGATTTAACCCTTGTTATCAGCCTGGCAACCAGGAGAGTAGTAGAGGCATTTCCTGAGGGGAGGGAGTATCTTTTGCATTGTGGGGAGAGGTCTGTATAGAATGTTTTAGCACAGTGGAAGTGCTATCTCAGATGCAGTGGGTCTGCACTGTGAACATCCTCAAGGGCATCCATGCAGCTGTACCTAACCTAGATATCAGTACCTTCAGTGTTCTTAAATAGGGCCTTGACTTTAGCAAAGCAGACCTTCCTTGATGATTCATCCAAATGTCCCTAGCGCTCTGTGACTGTTAACAGTTAGGTCTTCCACCTGTCAGTTGTACCTTCCATTCAAATACAGTAGATAAGGACCTCTATAAGCTACCAGAGTGGCTTTCTGGCTGTCACACTTAGCCATTAACTGTAAAGAGCACTCAGTCTCTTATTATTCTTCCCTGGGGCATAAATACAACTTAGTAGTCATCGGCCTATGCCACTGTCTACTTACTAAACACTGCCCATCCACAGCCTCCACTCCCACTCCAGTACACCACAGAACAGTTCAAAGGAAGGTTTGGTTTGGCTCTCTGGAGCCGTCAAGCCAATATTGCCACTCGAAGAATCCAGTGTCAGTCAGGAACAGGACTGCCTCAGTATCCCTTACTGCCCTCATTTATTTTCTAGGAGCAGCTTGTGGAAAGTGTAGCCTTAACACAAAAATACAATGACACATTTCAAAATGGAACAGCTGGGGCTGTCAGTTGCACTCCCTTTAGTAGGAGATCTCAGAGCGATATTCTTATGAATGCCACATTGGGGTCTATAAATAGAAGTGGGAGAGACATCATGAAAACAGCAGAGTAGGGAGCTCCAAGAATCAGTCCCTCAGTGAAGCAAACATTAAGCAAACAAAGACCGACAAAATTAACTTTTTTAAAACTCTAGAATCTAATTTTTAAAACTTGTAATAATCAGGGGAGTGCTTATTAAAGACAGAGACTGCTAACTTTTTGGTAAGAAAGCATTGTTGCATTTTTGTTTACCTGTCTGCCATCCCCCATTCCCCAGTGTGACAGTGGCCAGCATTTCTGGTGTCAGCTAGCTGGTGCCAGAGGGCAACAATGGATCTTTTTCTCCAAAACTGGTCACAAATTTTGACCAGACTTGTGGTTTCCAGAGGGACCAGTGCAGAAGCTTGGCTTTGTTTCACCTTCCTCAGGCTGGAACAGCATCTTTGGCAAAAGCATTTGTGTATGTCAAAAGCACTTCAAGACATAATATGCATAGCTGTCTCTCAGGCAAGGTACGGAGAGTGGGGAAAGCAGCAGACAGATGGAAAGACCTGAGAAAGAGAAGGCTAAGGTGAAGATTTTGGGGGGAATAAAGTTCTTGAAGGACTACCTCATATACCAGGGAATCAGGGGTACAACACACATGCCCACAACAGGATGCATGCTCATAAAAGACCTGAGAGAACCCCAGACTTAAAACTCTGGAGGACCTTTGGGCTGTGCACAGCAAGAGTTGAATTCTGAGGCTGAATTGTACATAGGTAGCCTGGCTAAGTAGTGAAAACCATGCCTTAGCTCAGAGGCAATCTACAAAGACTGAGAGAATTGTTTGTTTGTTGCTTTAGAATTTTTTTAAAAATCTGTCACATCAGTCTGTCAGGATGTTAAAAATGTCTGGCTGATTGCTGAGATAATGAAACAGAGATTTCAGTGATCACACATGACAAGGAATATAGGCTTTGCAAAAATAGTTTGAGAATGTCACTAAACAAATAGATGACTACCCTCAAAAGCAACAACAGTAAAACCTGGAAGAATCTGATTTCCAGAGTTATCACATTATTATATTCAAAATATCTTATTTCCAGCAAAAATTAAAAGGCATACAAAGAAACAGGAAAGTATGGCCCATTCACAAGGAAAAAAAAATAGCATCCCTGGGGAAGCACAGACATTGGGATTTACTAGACTAAAACTTTATTTTTTTTATTGGAGTATAATTGCTTTACAATGTTGTATTAGTTTCTCCTGTACAGTGAAGTGAATCAGCTACATGTATACATATATCCCCTCCCTCATGTACCTCTCTCCCCCACCATCCCACTTCTAGGTCTTCACAGAGCACTGAACTGAGCTCCCTGTGCTACACAGCAGGTTCCCACTAGCTATCTGTTTTACACATGATAGTGTATTTATGTCAAATCTAATCTCCCAATTCATCCCACCCTCCCCTTCCCCTGCTGTGCCCACACGTCCGTTCTCTATGTCTGCCTTTCTGTTTAGACTAAGACTTTAAATCAGCTGTCTTACATAAGCTTAGAGATGTAAAGGAAATGATAGACAATGATGTGAAGAAGATCAGAATGATTTCTTACCAGATAGAGAATATCAGTAGAGATTGAAATAATTAAAAGGAACCAAATAGAAAATTTGGAGCTGAAAAGGAAAATTCACCAGATGGGCTCAACAGCAGATTTGAGGAGGCAGAAGAAAGAATCAGTGAATGTTAAAATAGGACAATTAAAATTGTCACATGAGGGGCTTCCCTGGTGGCACAGTGGTTGAGAGTCTGCCTGCTGATGGAGGGGACACGGGTTCGTGCCCCCATCCGGGAGGATCCCACATGCCACGGAGCGGCTGGGCCTGTGAGCCATGGCCGCTGAGCCTGTGCATCCCGAGCCTGCAAGTCTGGAGCCTGTGCTCCACAACGGGAGAGGCCACGACAGTGAGAGGCCCGTGTACCACAAAAAAAAAAAAAAAAATTATCACATGAGAGGAAAAAGGAGAAAAAAAATGAACAGAACCTGAGGGACATGTGGGATGCCATCAAGCGTATGCATTATGGGAGTCTTAGAAGGAGAAGAAAATTTAGACTAACTGCAGGAATCTACATATCCAAGAAACATGATGAAATTCAAGTAGAATCAACTCAAAGAAACCCACATCATTCAAAATGTCAAAAACCAAAGACAGAATCTTGAAAGCAGCAAGCAAAAAGCAACTGGTTTTGTAGAAGAGATCCTCAATAAGATTAACAGCTAATTTTTTCATTAGAAACCATGGAAGGCAGAAGGTAGCAGGATCACATTTGAAGTATATAAAGAAAAAAAATCAATCAAGAATTCTACACACCTGTCAAAACTATCCTTTAAAAATGAAGGAAAATTAAGATATTCCCAGATAAAAGCTGAGGAAGTTTACTGCTAGTTGATCTGCTTTATAAGAAATACTAAAAAGGGTCCTTCAGTCTGAAATGAAAGGACTGTATTTCAAAGCAGTACAAAGAAATAAACAATACAAGGAAAGAAAACTATGTAAGTAAATACAACAGCCAGTATTATTATATTTTTGGTTTGTAACTCTTCTTTTTTCCCCATCTGATTTTAAAAACAGTGAGTGCAACAAAAATTGTAATTCTGTTAATGGACACACAGTATTTAAACAGATAACTTTGTGACAATAATAACATAAAGGAGAGGATAGAGCTATATAGAAGTAAAGTTTTGTATGCTATTAAAGTTAAGTTGGTATAATTTAAACCTAGATTGTTATAAATTTAAGATATTGTAATCCTTAGGGTAATCACTAATGAAATAACTAAAAGAGGAAGAGAGAAGGATCAAAATGGTACATTAGAAAAAAATAAATCATATGGAAAAGAAGGCAGTATTGCAAGAATTATGGGACAAAATGATAGATGTAGAAAATAAATAGTAAAATGGCAGAACTGAGAGCTTCTTTATCAGTAATCACACTAAATGAAAATGGATTAATACCATCAATTAAAGTACAGAGATTGAAAGAGTGGAAAAAAATGTGATCCAACTGTATGTTGTCTAGAAGGGGCTCACGGTAGACTCAAAGACACAAATAGGTTGAAAATGAAAGGTATATTCCAAGCAAAAGCAAGATAGGGTGGCTTTACTAATGTCAGACAAAACAGACATCAGTAAAAAAGTTTTAGAAGAGGTAAAGAACATTATCCTTAAAGGGACAATGCATCAAGGAGATATAATAAATTAAAACATCTGCACCCCAGAATAACAGAGATCCGAAACATATGAAGCAAACAATGATGGAATGGAAGGGAGTAGAAAGCTGTACAATGATAGTTGGAAACTTCATCACCCGTTTCAATAGTGGATAACACATCTACATAGAAGATCAATAGGGAAATACAGGGCTTGAACAACAGTATACACTGACTAGATCTAACAGACACATATAGAGGACTCTACACGCAGCAGCAGAATAACATTCTTCTAAAGTGAGCGTGGAAGATTCACCAGCATAGACCACTATTAGAACATAAAACAAGTCTTAATGAATTTAAAAAGATAGAAATCACACAAAGCATACTTTTTTTTACCATAGTAAAATTATGCTAGAAATCAATAATGGAAGGAAAACTGAAAATTCTCAAACATATGGAAATTAAACAGTACTGTCCATGGGAGATCAGCTAAGATGGCAGAGTAGAAAAACCCTGGGCTCAGGACTTCCCTGGTGGTGCAGTGGTTAAGAATCTGCCTGCCAACGCAGGGGACACAGGTTCGGAGCCCTGGTCCGGGAAGATGCCACGGAGCAACTAAGCCCATGCGTCACAACTACTGAGCCTATGCTCTAGAGCCCACAAGCCACAATTACTGAGCCCACATGCCACAACTATTGAGTCCATGCACCTAGAGCCCGTGCTCCACAGTGAGAAGCCACCGCAATGAGAAGCCTGAGCACTGCAGAGTAGCCCCCACTTGCCGCAACTAGAGAAAGCCTGTGGGCAGCAACAAAGACCCAACACCCATAAATAGATAGACAGATAGATAGATAAACAGATAGGTGAATGTTCCTTTAACAAAGAAAAACAACCTGGGCTCATCTCCTCTTACAAGCAAACCAAGTCACACCTGTTTGCAGAACCATTGATGAAAAAGACCAGAACCTATCAGAAAAGATCTAATACAACTACAGATGTAAAGAAGGAGCCACAATAAGAAAGGTAGTAGGGGTGGAGTCATGCTATAGTCAAGTCCCACACCCGTGGGTGGATAACCCACAAAAAGGAGAATAATTACAACTGCAGAGGTTCTCCAAAGGAGTGAGAAGTCCAAGCCCTGTATCAGGCTTCCCAGCCCAAGGGTCCTGTACTGGGAAGATGAGACCCCAGAGCATTTGGCTTTGAAGGCGAGAAGGGCTTACTTATGGGTGTCCTAGAGGGCTGGGGGAAATAGAGACTTCACTCTTAAAGGGCACACACAAAATCTCACATGCTCCAGGACCCAAGACAGAAGCAGTAATCTGCTAGGAGCCTGGGTCAGACCTACCTGCTGATCTTGGAGATTCTCCTGGAGAGGCGGGAGGCAACTGCAGCTCACCCTGGAGACATTATGATTGTTGTGTGTTCCCGTTATGCCTCTTTGTCTTTGACACTACTGTTTGTTTTGAAGTCTATTTTATCTGATAATTTTAGCCATTCTAGCATTCTTATACTGTTTTCCATCCATTTACTTTCACACTGTGTCTGTATATTTACAGTGTATTTCTTATAAACAGCATATAGTTGAGTTTTGCTTTTTTTTAATCCGTTCTAACAATCTTTGTCTTTTTATTGGAGTGTTCAGCCTGTTAATATTTATGTAATTATTGATATGTTGAAAGTCAATCTACCATTTTTTTTGTTTTCTGTTTATCTCTTCTAATATTTGTTCCTCTGTTCCTTCTTTTTGATTATTTGAATATTTTTCAGAATTTTGTTTTAATTTATGTTTGCTTTTTTAGCTATAGCTCTTTACATTATACTTTTTAGCTGCTCTAAGGGTTACATTAAATATCCATAATGTTCCACAGTCTACTTAGAGTTAATATAGTACTATTTCATGTAAAATGTAGAAATCTTACATGTCAATTGGTTCATTTACCCACCTCACTTCATCCTTTACGCCAAGGGTCCGCAGTCCCTGGACCATGGACCACTATCAGTCTGTGGCCTGTTAGGAACCAGGCCACACAGCAGGAAGTGAACAGCGGGTGAGCGAGCGAAGCTTCATTTGTATTTACAGCCGCTCCCCATCACTCGCATTACCACCTGAGCTCCGCAGATCAGTGGTGGCATTAGATTCTCATAGGAGTGCGAACCCTACTGTGAACTGCGCATGTGAGGGATCTATGCTGTACGCTCCTTATGAGAATCTAATGCCTGATGATCTGAGGTAGAGCTGAGGCCGTGATGCTAGTGCTGGGGAGTGGCTGCAAATATAGAGTATCATTAGCAGAGAGGTTTGACTGCACAGAGACCATAATTAATCAACTGCTTGCAGACTCATGTCAAAACCCTGTCAGTGAGTGGCAAGTGACAATTAAGCTGCATCTTACGGAGTAGACTGGACATAAGCAACACACTTCAGGTGTCACTGTCTCCCATCACCCCTAGATGGGACCATCTAGTTGCAGGAAAATAAGCTCAGGGCTCCTACTGATTCTGCATTATGGTAAGTTATATAATTATTTCATTATATATTACAATGTAATAATAATAGAAATAAAATGCACAATAAATGTAATGTGCTTGCATCCTCCCAAAACCATCCCCCCACCAACCTGGTCCATGGAAAAATTGTCTTCCATGAAACTGGTCCCTGGTGACAAAAAGGTTGGGAACTCCTGCTTTATGCTATAGTTGCCACATATATTACCTATATATGTTATAACCCCCACAAAACAATTTTATAATTTTTGCTTAAAACACACATATGTATGTTAAATAAAGGAAATGATCTTCTTTACATTGATCACTTGTAGTACTTTGCATTATTTATTGAAGAACTGAAGTTTCCATCTGATATCATTTATTTTGGCCTAAAGAACTTCCTTTTGCCCTTCTTATACTGCAGTTCTACTGGAGATACATATCTTAGAGGTGTTTTTCCCTTGAAAATGTCTTTATGTCACCTTCATTCTTGAAAGATACTTTTTGCCGAATATAGAATCTGTGTGACAGTCTTATTTCCTTTGCGTACCTCAGACATTTATTCCACTGTCTTTTTGAGATTATTCTATTTTTGTCTAAATTATTAAATGGGATATTTAGCTCATCAATTTTTAACCTTTCTTCTTTTCTTAATACAAACACTTAGGGCTACGAATTTCCCTTCAGGTGTCTCATTTGCTCAAGTTTTTCAATTACTTCTAAGTATTTTTAAATTTCTATTATAATTTTTCTTTGACTAATGACATTTTAGTTTCTAAATGCATATGGATTTATTGCTTATCTTTCTATCAAAAACTGCATTGTTGACAGATTCATTATATATATTATTCCTTAAAATTTATTGAGACATGCTTTTTTATTTACTAACATAATTTTGTAAGGATTCCATGTGTGTTTGAGGAGGATGTGTATCCACTAATTTATGAGTGACAAGTTCTATGTATCCAGTAAATCCAGCTGTGTAACTATGTTGTTTAAGACTTCTATTTCTTTACGAATTTTTTTACTGCTTGGCCTAGCAAAAATTCAGATATAACTTTGAACTTTCCCCTTTGTTGGTGGGCTCATTATTTATTTTAATTCTATCAGAGATTTGATCTATATACTTTTAGCCTATTTTATTAAATGCATCCAGTCTAGAATTTTTGTATCTTCTTGGAGACATGAAACCTTTATTATTTTGTTCTTACTCTTTCTATCTCTAATAATTTTTTTTTCTAAAAACCATTTATCTGATTATATAGCTACCTTAGCTTTTTAACAAGAAAATTTTATTGAGGTTTAATTTAACTACCATAGAATTTATTCACTTAATTCTACAATTCAATGATTTTTAGTAAATTTTCAGATTTGTAAACCATTATCTTGATCTAATTTTAAACATTTCCTTTATCCCAAGAAGATCCCTCATGCCCATTTGTAGTCACTCCCTTTTCCCAACCCTAGCCAACCACAAATCTACTTTCTGTCTCTATAGATTTATCCTTTTTGGACATTTCATATAGATAGAATCATACAATATTGCTTCTTTAACTGTTAACGTAATATTTTTTAGTTCATCTATTTTGTAGTATGTATCAGTGCTTCATTCCTTTTTACTGCTGAAACCTGCTTCATTGTTTGGATATACCATATTTTAATTCGTTCATTCATCAGTTGATTGACGTTTAGGATTGTTTCTACTTTTAAGCTATTATGAAAAATGTCACTATGTATACATGAGTGTAAGTCTCTCTGGGGTATGTTTCATTTCTCTTGGGTAGATACGTAGGAATTGCCATGAAATTGAGTGTAATTGTATGTCAAATTTATGTGTAATATTTTCAGAAACTGCCAAACTTTTTCCCAAAGTGGCTGCATTACTTTACATTCTTATCAATAATTGTCTTCTATCCTTCTACTTTTAACCTTGTTTGTCTGTATGATTTAGATGTGGCTTTTATAAATAATATAAAACCGGATTTTACTTTTCCAGTTTGACACTCTGTCTTTAAACTGGTGAGTTTAGTCCATGTATATGATTATTTTTATATTGAGCTGTTTCTATCTTCCTTTGTGCTATTTTCCTGTGCTTCCTTTTATTCCTTTCCTGTTTTTTATTTTTATTTACATTTTTATTGGAAAAAAATTTTTATTGGAGTATAGTTGATTTACAATGTTGTGTTAGTTTCAGGTGTACACTAAAGTGAATCAGTTATACATATAAATATTTCCACTCTTTTTTATATTCTTTTCCCATATAGGACACTAGAGAGTATTGAGTAGGGTTCCCTGTGCTCTATAGTAGGGTCCTTATTGGTAATCTATTTTATATATAGTATTATGTATATGTCATTCTCAATCTCCCAATTTATCCCTGCCCCCTTTCACCCCTGGTAATCATAAGTTTGTTTTCTATATCTGTGAATCTATTTCTGTTTTCTAAATAAGTTCATTTGTACTATTTTCTTTTAGATTCCACATATAAGTCATATTGTATGATATTTGTCTTTGTCTGACTTACTTCACTCAGTATGATAATCTCTAGGTCCATCCATGTTGCTGCAAATGGCATTATTTTGTTCTATTTATTTATTTATTTGGCTGCATTGGGTCTTCGTTGCTGCGCGCAGGCTTTCTCTAGTTGCGGCGAGTGGGGGGCTACTCTTTGTTGCGGTGCACAGGCTTATCATTACGGTGGCTTCTCTTGTTGCAGAGCACGGGCTCTAGGCACACGGGCTTCAGTAGTTGCAGCATGTGGGCTCAGTAGTTGTGGCTCGTGGGTTCTAGAGTGCAGGCTCAGTAGTTGTGGTGCACAGGCTTAGTTGCCCTGTGGCATGTGGGATCTTTCCAGATCAGGGATTGAATCCAGGTCCCCTGCATTGGCAGGCAGATTCTCAACCACTGCACAACCAGGGAAGTCCTATTTTGTTCCTTTTTATGGTTGAGTAATATTCTATTGTATATATGTACCACACCTTCTTTATCCATTCCTCTGCCAATAGGCTTAAAAGTTGCTTCCATGTCTTGGTTATTGTAAACAGTGCTGCAGTGAACATTGGGGTTCATGTATCTTTTCGAATTATGGTTTTCTCTGGATATATGCCCAGGAGTGGGATTGCTGGGTCATATGGTAGTTCCATTTTTAGTTTTTTAAGGAACCTCCATACTTTTCTCCATAATGGTTGTACCAATTTACATTCCCACCAGCAGGGTAGGAAGGTTCCCTTTTCTCCACACCCTCTGCTGCATTTACTGTTTTTAGATTTTTTGATGATGGCCATTCTGACTAGTATGAGGTGATACCTCATTATAGTTTTGATTTACAATTTTCTAATAATTTGTGACATTGAGCATCTTTTCATCCGCATTTTGCCATCTGTATGTCTTCTTTGGAGAAATGTCTATTTAGATCTTCTGCCCAGTTTTTGATTGGGTTGTTTTTTTTATATTGAGCTGCATGAGCTATTTGTATATTTTGGAGATTAATCCCTTGTTGGTCGCTTTGTTTGCAAATATTTTCTCCCATTCTGTGGGTTGTCTTTTTGTTTTGTTGATGGTTTCCTTCACTGTGCAAAAGCTTTTAAGTTTAGTTAGGTCCCATTTGTTCAGCTTTGTTTTTATTTTCATTGCTCTAGGAGGTGGATTCAAAAGCATTGAATGTTGCTGCGATTTATGTCAAAGCATGTTCTGCCTACATTTTCCTCTAAGAGTGTTAGAGTGACCGGCCTTACATTTAGGTCTTTGATCCATTTTGAGTTTATTTTTGTGTATGGTGATAGAGAATGTTCTAATTTCATTCTTTTGCATGTAGCTGTCCAGTTTTCCCAGCACCATTTATTGTCTTTCTTCACTTGTGTAGTCTTGCCTCCTTTGTCATAGGTTAATTGACCGTAGGTTTGTGGATTTATCTCTGGGCTTTCTATCCTGTTCCATTTATCTATATTTCTATTTTTGTGCCAGTATCATACTGTTCTGATGACTGTAGCTTTGTAGGATATCCTGATGTCAAGGAGCCAAGATTACTTTGGCTATTCAGGTCTTTTGTGTAGCCATACAAATTTTAAGATTTTTTGTTCTAGTTCTGTGAAAAATGCCATTGGTAATTTGATAGGGATTGCATTGAATCTGTAGATTGCCTTGGGTAGTATTGTCACTTTGACAATATTGATTCTTCTAGTCCAAGAACATGGTATATCTCTCCATCTGTTTGTGTCATCTTTCATTTCTTTCATCAGTACCTTGTAGTTTTCTGAATACAGGTCTTTTGCCTCCATAGGTAGGTTTATTACTAAGTATCTTATTCTTTTTGATGTGATGGTAAATGGGATTGTCTCCTTAATTTATCTTTCTGATCTTTCGTTGTTAGCATATAGGAATGCAAGAAATTTCTGTGTATTAATCTTGTATCCTGCGACTGTACTAAATTCATTGATGAGCTCTAGTGGTTTTCTGGTAGCATCTTTAGGATTTTCCTTTTTGTTTTAACTTTGTAGTTTATATTGGAGTATCGCTGACTAACAATATTATGATCAGGTGTACAGCAAAGTGATTCAGTTATACATATACATGTATCTTTTCTTTTTCAAATTCTATACAAGAATAATGCTTATCCTCTCTTTATAATTTGAAGATATATCCCTACTGTCTTCTACATCCCATTCTTTGACTCCTGTCCAGAGTAGTTGTGCCTCCCCCACCCCCATTTTTGCTCTTTGCTCAGGGATTCTTACTCTAGTTTCAATCAAGGGACTTTGGTTAGTTGGTTATTTTTTGGTTGACAGTGTGGTACCCTTGGAAATTTCCTTTCTTTAGAGTGCTGTGTTGTACTTTAACATATATTTTCTAAGCAATCTAGTTGGGAGCACCCTTTGATATTTTTGGTTGTCCATACTGCCAGATGCCAATGCCAATTCTTTCATTTTATCATAATGTTAATCGTTACTCACCTAGAAAGAAGAGTACCTCCTAACCTGTCCACCTTAATTTCATTTTTTCCAATTTCAATTAATCATATATATGGTTGCCAAATTGACAGTGGACATATTAGACATGCTCTGTGGTTGTCACTGCCTTGACAGGGACATGGTCTGCTCCCTAGTTGCTGGAGTAGAGGCCCCCAGAGCCGTTTCTTACCTGTGTTCTGATCTGTGGTGTGAGGTAGGTGGGATTGGAGCACTCCCACTGGGAGAGAAGCCACTGAGTATTCCTCCTCTGGAGCTGCTCACCTGGGTGTGCTCTGTTGTGTCACCTTTCACCCGTTGTGCGAGCTCTCAGATTACACGGTTGTTGGCACTGCTCTTGGTCGCACCTTAACTGTGGGTATGCCGGCAATTGGCCCTGTTGTCTCTCAGTTGTTGTTTTCACCAGGGCACCAGCATAGATCCACTGTTCTTGTTTTTTTTTTTTAATACTTCTTGAATTTTTTTCTTTTTCAATTCACTCAGCCTCAACCCCACTCTACCTATACTGCTATTCGGGTAATTTATTACAATCTTTTAGTGGTTATTATTTGAAATCTGACTATGCATAGTTACCAAAATCAAACAATTATTATCTTCAACAGTACAAAAAGCAAAGACCTTAGCACTTGATTTACATGATATATGTAATTAGTATTTTCTGATCTTAAAAATATCAGACCATTTGTGTGTGTTGCTGTATGTCTGTGTGTATTTAACTGTATATTAACCAAATTTTTTTTTCTGAAGCCATTCCTTCTTGCTTCTCAAACCTTCCTTCTGGGATCGTTTTCCTTTTTCCTGAGTTATGTTCCCTAGAAGTCCCTTTATTGAAGATCTGTTGAATGCTTTCAGTTTTTGTACATCTGAAAGTGTTTTTATTTTTCTCTAATTGTTGAAAGAAAGTTCCACTGTCATATTATACAAGAGTAATGCTTATTTTCTCTCTATAATTTGAAAGTATATCCCTAATGTCCTCTACATCCCATTGTTGCCATTGAGAAGTCTGGTGTCAGTCTGTATCAGTAGTTCCTTTGTAGGTGATCTGTCTTCTCTCTGGCAGTTAATATCTTTTTATTTTTGGAGTTCTGAAATTCCATTACAGATGTCCATAATTATAGATTCTTTTCAATTTATCCTGCTTGATATATATTGTCCCTCTTGTGTTTATTGATTCATATCATTTATCAGCTTTGGAAAATTCTCAGCCTTTAACTTAATTACCTGATTAGACATGTTAGACTTTTCCATGTTCTCTGTATTGCTAATCTCTCTTTATATTTATTTCTCTGTGCATTTTCTGTAATTCCTTACTTATGCCTCTTTTACTTCACTAATTCTCTCTTTGTGACAAATTATTTAACTCCAGTTCAGGTTTTCATTTCCAAAAGTTCTATTTTATTTCTTAAAAAATCTACCTGGTAATTTTTTTTTATTATATCCTGTTGTATGCTTATTTTCATGGTTCCATAATTATTTCTTTTAAAATCTTATGCTGAATTATTTTATATTCTAACTTTAATAATTCAGTGATCTGAAATTCCTGGAGAAGTAAATCTGTTGTTTATTTTCTAATTTTCCATCACAGTAGCTTGTTTTCTTTTGTATTCAGTGATCTTTCATTGTGAACTCATACTTGTTTTATTTTAATTTATGGCAGTCCTGATGGCTTCTATCAAAAGTGCTTTAATCCAGACATGAATTTTCTTTTTATTTTTTCTACCAAAGTTAGGGGCACTAATAACCTGGGATCATTTTAGCCCATGTCTTAATCAAAAGCCTCAGGCTTAGCCCCTTTACCTTGAGACTTGTTCAGGGCTCAGTCTACTGAGGGTGATGACCCAGAGTAGTTCTGCCTTTTTTCCCCCCATTTTTGCTCTCTGCTCAGGGATCCTTACTGTAGTTTCAATCAAGGGACTTCGGTTAGTTGGTTATTTTTTTTACTGAGAGTGTGGTACCCTTGGAAATTTCCCTTTTTTTAGAGTCCTGTGTTGTACTTTAACATATATTTTATAAGCAATCTAGTTGGGGAGTGCTCTTTGATATTTTTGGTTGAACATACTGCCGGACGCCAATGCCAACTCTTTCATTTTATCATAATGTTAATCATTACCTCTCACCTAGAATGAAGAGTACCTCCTGACCTGTCCACCTTAATTTCATATTTCCCAATTTCAATTAATCATATATATGGTTGCCAAATTTATGTATCAGTGGACATATTAGACATGTTAAATTTGAGTTTCCTGGAAATAAAGAGTTTGGAGCTCAGGAAATAAATGGATTCTAGAGATTTATGGGTCATTGATATAATTATCAATGCCATAGGAGCGGGTAAGGTTACTGGGGAAAACTTCATGGAGTAGGCAAAGAAAAATTAACTTAAAAAGGAGACTAAGAAGATGAATTCTAAGAATTGAGAAAACAAAGAATGAATCTCCAAATGCAAGGAAAGAGAGGGTTTCAAGGAGGGGAAGTTAATAGGGTCAGATATGGCCAAAAGGGCACACAAGATAAGAACTTATCTTTAAGTCTGGATAATTTATTACTGCTAGAAAAGTTTCATTGGAGTGGCAACAAATGCAAGATGGCAGTGAATGTATGGAAGAGTAGTACAACTTGCTGATCCTCTGTCTTCTTCCTCATTACATCCCATTTCCACTGTATATATAATGAATCATTCAGCTTCCTGGAACAAAAATAAACACAATTTTCTTCTGATCTTCCATAGTTGAAAGGGATTCAAGCAAATACTGGAGATGCTAGTAAGTAGAGCCAGGGAGGAGATGTGATAACAGTAATCAAACACAGCATGGAAATTGTGAAGTGTTTCAGGTTCTGGACCTACCAGCTCATATGGAATAATCATAAGCCTTGTGTGTTTGAATTTTAATTATATTAGCTATTTCACTAATAAATGTATGTACTCTGTCAATAATAATTTATATTCTACATTTCTGACACGTTTTATTTGAAATCTATATTTTTTTAAAATAAATTATTTGTTTATTTTTGACTGCATTGGGTCTTCATTGTTGCATGAGGGCTTTTCTCTAGTTGTGGCACGCAGGGGCTACTCTTCGTTGTAGTGTGCAGGCTTCTCATTGTGGTGGCTTCTCTTGTTGTGGCACATCATTATATTTTATACCATTTTATTTCACAACATAAAACAGAGAACAACTTGGTTATTTATGTTCTTGTTTCTTGAGTCAGAAAGACTGACAGTTATATGTAAGTCTCAACATTTAGACAAAATAAAGATGAACTTTCATTCCAAAATCCTGTGCAAATTGTACGTTCGTGACATGCTTTTCTCTCAGGATTTTAAAATGTCTACAGAGGTAATTAATTTAAACTGAAGTTTGTTCTCATATATTTTAGCCTAAAATTAAACTTTCACAAAGAAAATTCTCAGTTTTACCTCAAGGAAAGATAGGATAAAAGAGTAGAAAAGTAGTATCTTAAAAAAATACTTATCCGAAAAAGAGGGGATATTTGTATACGTATGGCTGATTCACTTTGCTGTACATACAGCAGAAACTGACACGGCAGTGTAAAGCAACTATACTCCCAGAAAAAAAAATCTTAGAAACTATTTATTATTTTTATTTACAACAGAGGAGAACATATTTTTTCCAAACTCACAAATATGAAAGTTTTGTAATAATGCAACATTTGACTTCTTAACTTTTACCTAAGAAACATAAAAGTATAATTATATGATTAATTGCTCTTATCCTGCTATATTCTCCATATCCCCATACTTTTCTCTTACATAACAAAACACAACAAAGTAAAATATAATGAGAAACATTATTTCCTAAGCTATCATTTCTCTACATTCAGCAGCACCTAATCTGGTTATGTTTATCTTTGAAAGTTGCACTGAACACCTCCACAGGGCTGTGTGCCTCAGCTCCTCCTAAGTACTATAAGAGTTCACATAGGGAAGATCCCAGAAGGCAAAGTCCCTCCTGTTTGAGAATATTTTTCGTATCAGAACAAAAACAGTAACACATAAGTAAATTAAACAAACTGATCTCTCCTCTTCTGTAGTTTTGTTCACAACATATAACATTTCTTTTCTACCTTATAGGTACCAGAGATTTGAAAAGGCATTTCTGTTAGCTGTTGACATTGGTGCTCGTGACCTGTTTATGGTGAGTCATTCCCAGAGATGATTTTGTGCCTTCAGTTCTAAGGCTGAGTAAGTTGTCAGCTTTTGTGACCATTAAAAAGGATTAGTGTCATTTGTGCCTTCGACACATGGTGGGAAAGTATTATTCCATCCTGGCTTGCAGCTCTGCCTTCATGAAACTGGTCAATAGCCATCTAGTCTCTTTTGACTTGTTGACATTTTCCTTGCCAGACCCAAAGGGTTTTTTAGTTTTCTAAGAATTTATAATTCTTGAACATTTCTCCTCAGGTACGTTGATGTGAGGGGATGACACCTTTGTTATCTAACAAGCTTAAATGTCTTTCTAATCCATTCTCTAAAGAAGTACAGCTTCAGAAACTAGGACATAGGGCAAAACATGTCCCCTAGATCTTGAATGTGCTCAGTTTGTCCCTTCGATTTTAGTGAGAAGTAACATATTATGAATGTTCTCACTTGTATTTTTAAAGTATCCACAGTGCAAAGTGGATCCAAGAGGATATAAATTCAAATATGCTTTAATCCTCCATTTATTAGCTACGGAACAGTAAAATCAACCAGTTTCTTACAGATCTTTGTGCTCTGTATCAGGTTCTTATTTTATAAGATCTTTCACCACAGCGTCCATTGAGATCAGATAAACAAAGGTGGGGTTCCTGGTTTTCCAGCATATTGTGCTCCACAGAGATTTCACTGTTGTCAATGAAACAACGAAGCAAAAGCTTCTTGAAAACAACAAAAACTTCTGGAAGGCTCTTTTACCTGAATTTTCTGCACAAATGAAGACATTTTGTAGTTTAAATTAAGCTTTGATGCTTTAGATGTTAATATGGGTTCATGACTTTGGAATGAATTTGTTATTTAAATTCTAATTTTGCATCATTCAGTTAAATTGTGCTTTCATTGATCATACTTCACATGTATGCGCCTTTTGTTGGTCATCTGTATTTTATTAGGTCATTGATCAGGCATATTAGTATATGAAGGGAACATTTTATTATTTTCACCAAAGTCTATGCATGCAGACATCACAGTGTCAGAAATTTAATTACAACACCTTTTAGATTTTCTGACCCCAATGACTTTCACTCTTTATCTCCACCTTCTCACCTCTGACACTACTCACAAGTAAAGGTAGATTTTCTTCATATATCTTTATTTTTTTTATGTCTATAGTCCCAGTCTTTTTTCTAGCAAAGAAAAGAACTGAAGAGATGAGTATTTAAATATTTAGTGTCTGGTAAACTTTCTTTCTCAATGTATTATTATATTGCTCTGTAATTTTTGCTTCTTTGGCTATTAATTAATAAATAATCATCAAAGCCATCTTATAAATTTTTTTCAAATCATATCTGTTTCAGCATTTAGTCTCAGTTAGGCAGTAACAATATAAAGAAAGTCTCCATGTTAGTTTAAAGCCAAATAGGCTTTCTGCTGATAGGCTAACCCTAACCCTAACCCATAAGGATATTTACTAGTAAAAGGTAAAAACCTAAAATAAGGGAATGAGAGAAATAGTTTTACTTTCCTTTTTATTTGTAAAAGTGAACAATCAAAATGCTACATCCTTATTCTTCCTATGTAACTTTGCTTATTTATAGCCCAAGATTTGCCTTAAGGAAGCATTAAGAGCCTTAAGAGAGCATTAAGTCCTTAAACAAAGCTCCATTTAAGCTCATGATTCTACTATATACATTTGAAGCTCCATATTGAAATTGTCTAAAGAATTTATCATGTTTTCTAATAGATCACATGTTAGTATTTAAATTATCATCTAGCCTATATACTGAGAAATATTACCTCTTTGAATTTAAAAGTTTTTAAAATAGGATTATTCCTACATGTAAATTATCTTCTCTCACCAAGATATCTCTTCCTTAAAGAATAAAAATATGACCACATTGAATGCAAAGGGGTCACCAAAAAAGCATAATGGTTAACCTGAGAATATTCTTTTTGCATTAGCATCTATCAGAGATAGAAGGATAAAAGACATATAGCATGATATCAATAGGCCTTGAATATTAAAAAGTCAGTATGTGGGTACTGGACCTGAGGAAATGGGCCAGAAAGGACCTCTTTGTCTGCTTTACACTGTAGCCTAAGTGAACATCTTCTAAAATTAGGGTCAGCAACCTATGGCCTGCCAGCCAAATCTAGCCCCAAAATGGCTTTTTACAGTTTTAAATCGCTGAAAAAAATCAAAAAAAAAATAGTATCAAAACACTTTAAAATATATGATATTAAAAATACATGATAGTGAAATTCAAATTTCAGTGTCCATAAGTGAAATGTTACTGGAACACAGCCAAACTGATTTATGTAATGTGTATGACTGCTTTACTCTATGATGGTAGAGTTGAGTGGTTGCAAGAGACTATATAGCTTGTAAAGCCTAAAATATTTCTATCTGGTGTTTTACAAAAAAAGTTTGCAGACCCCTTGTCAAAAAAATCATAATTTATAATTTCACTCCTCTATTTAAAACCCTTTAGCAGCTTCTCGTCACCTTTGGGATAAATTCTAACTCCTTAATATGGCAGCTAAGGTCCCTCCATTCTCATCTCTCTGCTTTCCAGCTACATCAGCTTTCTTTCAGTTCTGGGAAATGTACTCTACTCCTTATTATATCCAGACCATGTTAAGGAGTTTGGGTTTATCCTTACCCCAAATCAGCAAGGTGTAATGGGAAGGTGTAATGGTAGATACATGGAATTTGGGTCATAAGTTGTCTTCAAGATCAGTAACTTTTGAGTTTTTTAAAATGTATATAAATGACGATAATAATATAGTACCTACCCATAGGTTGGGTTTTTTAATTGAATAAAAGCATCTTTGAATTCTGTAGTGCTTTATAATTTTTAAGTTTCACACAGATGATTTCATGTAATCCTATAATAACCCTTTGTTTCCCTTCACTCCTATATTGCCCCTCCCTATTTCCCTCTCCCCACTGGTAACCACTAGTTTGTTCTCTATAAGTCTGCTTCTTTTTTATTATATTCACTAGTTTGTTGTATTTTTTAGATTCCACATATAAATGATATCATACAGAATTTGTCTTTCTCTGACTTATTTCACTTAGCATAATGTCCTCCAAGTCCATCCATATTGCTGCAAATGGCAAAGTTTCATTCTTATTTATGGCTGAGTAGTATTCCAAGGTATATATATAAGACACCTTCTTTATCCATTCAACTGTTGATGGAAACTTAGGTTGCTTCCATACCTTGGCAATTATAAATAATGCTGCTATGAACATTAAGGTGCATGTATCTTCTTTGACTTAGTGGTTTTGGGGTTTTTTTCGGATATATATCCAGGAGTGGAATTGCTGGTAGTTCTATTTTAAGTTTTTTGAGGAAACCCCATACTGTTTTTCACAGTGGCTGTACCAATTTATGTTCTCAACAACAGTGTATGATGGTTCCCTTTTCTCCACATCCTCACCAACATATGTTGTGGTCTTTTTGATGATAGCCATTCTGACGGGTGTGAGGTGGTATCTCATTGTGGTTTTGATTTGCATTTCCCTGATGATTAGTGATGTTGAGCATCTTTTCATGTGCCTGTTGGCCAACTGCATGTCCTCATTTGAAAAACCTGGCTATTCAGTTCTGCCCATTTTGTAATTAGGTTGTTTGTTTTTTTTGATGTTGAGTTGTATGAGCTTTTTATATATTATGAATATTAACCCCTTATTGGTCACATCATTTGCAAATATTTTCTCCCATTTAGTAGGTTATCTTTTCACTTTTGTGGATGGTTTCGTTTGCTGTGCAAAAGCTTTTAAGTTTAATTAGGTCTCACTTGTTTATTTTTGCTTTTGTTTCCTTTCCTTTTAGGAGATGGATCCAAAAATATATTGCCACGATTTAAGTATTCTGCCTGTTTTCCTCTAGGAGTTTTATAGTATCTGGTCTCACATTTATGTCTTTAATCCATTTTGAGATTGTTTTTGAATCTTAATGGAGATACTGTATTGGAAGTACTTTGTAAACTAGGAAGTACTAAACAGATATTATGTGTCATTACTATTAAGAGAGAGCAACAGTTGTTTTTACATGCCAGTTGCAAGAAATAATGAAGACCTGAAACGGCCTGAATTACATGAATATAAAAGAGAAGATATTTTGTAAGCAAAATCAATATGATTCAGTAAGCCCTTAGATGAAAATGAACTATTTAGATTATGAGTAAATAATAATATAATAAAAACAATACCATAAAATATAAAGAACAAAGTAAAAAAAAAATCACTTGAAATTTTCTTATCCAGAAATGAACATCCTTTAAAATACCTCTATAAGTATACACACTTACTAAATTTTTTATTTATAACTAGTTTTTTTTTCATTCATCAATGTTATAGTGACAGTTTTCCATAAAAATAAATATAGACCTATATCACTACTTTAATGGTTACATTGTATTCCATTTTATGGGTGGTACTGACATAAAAGCAGGCATATAGACCAGTGGAACGGAATAGAGAGCCTAGAAGTAAACCCATGAATATACTGTCGACTGCTCTTTGACAGGGGCACCAAGAACACACAATGGGGAGAGGATAGTCTCTTCAGTAAATGGTGGTGGGAAAACTGGATATCTACATGCAAAAGAATGGAACTGGGCCCACTCACAAAAATTACCTTATACCACTCACAAAAATTAACTCAAAATGGGTTAAAGACTTACATGTAATACCTGAAAACACAAAACTCCTAGAAGAAAACATTGAGAAAAAGCCACTTGACACTGGTCTTGGCAGTAATTTCTTGGATAAG
Organism: Grampus griseus; assembly: GCF_964374135.1. Classification (NCBI taxonomy): domain Eukaryota; kingdom Metazoa; phylum Chordata; class Mammalia; order Artiodactyla; family Delphinidae; genus Grampus; species Grampus griseus. The sequence goes on along the minus strand of NC_139009.1, from coordinate 52,638,015 downwards.
ACACCAAAAGCAAAGGCAAAAAAAGATAAAATAAATAAGTAGGACTACATCAAACCAAAAAGCTTCTGCCCAGCAAAGGAAACAAACAAGAAAAAGAAAAGGCAGTCTATGGAATGGGAGAAAATATTTGCAAATCATATATCTGATCTGGAGTAAATATCCAAAATACGTAATGAACTCATACAACTCAATACCAAAATTCAAATAATGCAATTTAAAAATGTGCAAAGGACCTGAAGAGATATTTTTCCAAAGAAGACATACAAATGGCCAACAGATACAGCAGTCGTCAGGGAAACGCAAATCAAAACCACAGTGAGCTATCACCTCACACCTGTTAGGATGGCTTTTTTCAAAAAAGACATAAGATCAAAAAATGTTGGCAAGGATGTGGAGAAAAGGGAACCCTTGTACTGTTGGTGGGACTGTAAATTGATACAGCCATTATGGAAAACAATATGGAAGTTCCTCAAAAAATTAAAAATAGAACTACCATATGATCCAGTATTCCCACTTCTGGGTACATATCCAGAGGTAACAAAATCAATATCTTAAAGAGATATATGTACTTCCATGTCCACTGCAGCATTACTCACAAGAGCCAAAATCTGGAAGCAAGTTATATGTCCACTGACATGAGTGGATGAAGAAAATATAATACATAGAAAGATATATATATATATATATATATATATACACACACACACACATACATATATATACACATACACACACACACACACACACAGACTATGGAATATTGTTCAGCCAAAATATGAAGGAAATCTTGCCATTTTCTATAACATGGATGAACCTGGAGGGCATTATGCTAAGTGAAATAAGCCAGATAGAGAAAGACAAATACTGTGTGGTATCAGTTATATCTGGAATCTTAAAAAGAAAAATCTGATTTCATAGAAATAAAGAGCAGAAGGGTAATTGCTAGAGGCTAGTTAGTGCTCTTTGTGTACTGTTTTTAAAATCTTTTATTATCCCAAGGTCTTGAAAATATTCTCCTTTTTTAATCTTCTAAAAGTTTTATTATTTTAATGTTAACAATCAAACCTATGATCCACCTAGGTATGGCTCAAAGTTAATTTCTGTCACATATACACACACACACACACACACACACACACACACATACACATATCCAGTTGACCTATGACTGTTTATTAACAAGACTGTCCTTTGCTTAGTGCTTTACATGGCCACCTTTGTCATAAATCAGGTTCCCATATATACGTTTAGGTCTGTATCCCTGTACCAAGACCAGTCTTAATTATTGTCCTTTTTAAGTATTTATATCCAGTAGCATAAGTCTTCCAACTTTGTTTAAATGTGTTGTTCTTATTCTAACTTCTTGTGATAGATGCTTAAATCATGGATTTTTTTAGGCTTTATTTTCCAATGTATGCATTCAAGGGGATAATTTCCATTCAAGCATAGCTTTGTGTTCTGACACTTTATGTCATATTTTTCATTATCATTCAGCTCAAAATATTTCTAACATTTCTGTTGTGAATTCTTCTTTGCCCATGGTTTCTTTAAATTTCAACTAATTTCAAACAACACACACACACACACACCCCTTAACCTACTGTATTATGTCAACCCTTTGAAATTTGTTGAAACTTTCTTTATGGCTCATTATATGGTCAATAGTGAAGTTTCCATGTTCATTGAGAAGAATATGTACTCTACAGTTTACAGTTCTTGGGTACAGTATTCTATATAAAATCAAGTTTGTTAGTCATGTTGTTCAATTCTTCTATATCTTCACTCAGACTGATGTATTAAAAATTTCCACTGTGATTGTGGTTCTGTTTGCCTTTTTTGTTATTTTATTTGTTTTAAGGCTGTGTAGTTAGGTGCATGCCAGTTTAGAACTGTTATATTTTCTTGGTATATTGCACCTTTATCATTATAAAACATTCTTCTATTTTCTAGAAATGTTTGCCTTAAAACCTACTTCATATCTCAAAGTATACCTAAACCAGCTTTATTTTGGTTTGTGTTTACTTATATCCTTCATATATCATAATCCATGTTTCCTTATATTTAAGTTGTATCTCTTGTAAGCAATATAGAGTTGGATATTTATAATCAACTCTCACAAGCTGTGTCTTTTAATGGGAATATTTAATTGAAGTATAACATAAATAATAGTACAACTGTTTCTTTTCTGTATGTCCGACTTATTCTATGTCCTTTAACCATCCTTGGCCTTCTTAGTATTAACTATATTCCATTCTTCTCTTTCATTAGTGTATTTTTTTCCTCTTGACTAATGTCTTTTTGGTAGACCTTTTTGTTGTTGCTGTTGTTTGGGGGTCATTTACTCTTATCTCTTTCCTTTTTTAAATTGAATTTTGGACATAAGATATTTAAAATTTAGTGATAATTTGAGGCTGTATATGATGTTATTTTCCTCCAGAAAGAATTTATTTTTGTTTCTGGCAAATAATTAGGGTAAAGGTTAAACAACATTTTAATCTATTCTGGAGTTGAATTTATTTGAAGCTGAATTTCAGTCTGAGAGGTGGTTTATTTCCACTTTATATTTATCAAGAATGTAGCCCTTCAGGAGTCCCAGCTGAAAGCTCTGCCTCAGCAATCTCTGAAGTATAACTTTGTACTTTTAGCCCAGTACCTGAAACTCTACCTAAAGCTCTGTGCAGTTTCTCAACTTTTCAAACACTACTTTCTGTGCATTTTCTCAGGCTCTTGGCCACCAATTACAAATTGGCAAATGCTTTGAAAGCAAAAGCAGCACCAAATATCAGGCTTACACCTCTCTGGGCTTTGCTTCTGTGTAGGAACTTGGGTCTTTCAGATACTCACTGTCTTGGTAGGTCTCCAGTGTCTTCAAACAGAATTTCAGAAATTATTTTATCCAGCTGTTCTAGTCATTCTCAGTAAGAGTATTCTCTTTTATATCCTTATCTGGATAACTGGAATCAGAAGTTCTGCAGTATATTTTTGGAAGGTGAGTGAAGTGTTAAACTTGGCACTAGCTGCTTTCCAATTCTGTATAACTCCCTGCAGTGTGCTATTATGTTTGAACTATTAATCACTAAGAGCCTTAAATGTGACAAATTCTACTTTTAAGCATAACATGTCATCAGTTTTATGCCCCAAATGGATCAAATGAAATTTTATAAAATACTGCATACTAGGGCTTATCACTCAATTAAAGTAAAAGAACTAAAGAGAAGAACCTAATTTTTTCCTATTTTAACTCATTTTCAAGAAAGTAAAAAAAAAAAATTACAGCTCTTCAAGTTCAAGAATTGTTTTAATCTTGTAGGATTAATAATGCAAGTCTCTCCTTTGATAACAGTAGGAGATATTTGTGATTATGCCTGCTTAAATTTATAGTCTGTCTTGCTTGAGGGCATGCAAGTGCTTTATGATTATCAGGAACAAAATCATTACAGCTCAAAAAATTAAAGAAGTTAACTTTTCTTAATCATCTGCAAAATGCCAGGCATTATGCCAGAGGCTTTGCATGTTATCTTATTTAATTTTCATAATAATCCTAACCAACAGAATTATTATACCTATTTTATAGTTGACAAAACTGATAAGGAAAACTGAAAATCGTGATTCAAACTCAGATGTGTTTGACTCTAAACTCCATGTCATTTCCAATTATACCAAACTGCTCATATAAACAAAAGATTTGGAAGTTCTACAAAAGTTAGCAATTTGTGACTTGGTAACTACCCATAACTAAGTCTAAGAAAGCTATTGTTTCCCTTTTATTTTTTATGAAAATGCACAAAGATTTCAGTAAGACTGCTTATTGTAGAATGACAATCTACGTGATAATCTGATCTTGCTTGAACGATTTACAGAACCCCAGCTTATTGGGGAGATGATTCATCCAAATTAAGTGCTCTTAAAGTTTGTCTGTAGTAAAAGGGAAGCGTCTGTTGTGTGCAGTGAATATGAAAAGGATCACAGAAAAGTAGCACCAATTGCCTATTTCCCTATTTTCTCATTCATGTCTCCAGGAAAGAACACTTTCACATGTTTAGGCATGATTTTCTTTCAGGTAGATGTGGTTTATGCTAGTCATCATATTGACAGATCTTCCAGAACCATGAATCTACTCTTTGAGAACCCATCTGCATCTTGGGAGACACAAAGAAGAGTTGTATCTTAGAGTGTCATGTGAACTGGACAGGTGTAACACTTTTTGTGTCCATCCCCAATCTCTTGTCCTTTAGAAAAGCATCAGCTTCTCATTGGTCCCTATAGTTCAAGGCTGTTTCTTACTAAAACCCAAACAAAGAGAAATCATGATGTAATTAATATTGGCTCAACTGTTTTAAAATATTACTGGTGAGGTAAGGGAAGGGGGAATCTTCCACTTCCAGCCAATGGAGACATTGGTTTTCAGACCTGCCCTCCTACTGTTAAACTGGACAAAATATATGAGACAACTGTATTTAGGCAGTGGACAATAAGGACAGCAGGACCATGATTCCTCAAAAAATGGAGAATACACAGATGAGCCCTGTATACAACTTCCAGAGCAGAGACCAGTGATATCACTCAGCTGAAGAGCCAGAGATAAAGAGTTCAGAATTCAGGGATGATGAGGGGTCTAGAATTTGTGGGGCAAGATACCAGAAAGGGAGAATCTGTGTGAAGAGTGGGGACCCAGAAGTCTTCATGGTGGTTCCCTTTGGGTCCTTGATGGGAGAGTAGGCTGCAAGTAGACAAGGCCTATCAAAGAGCCTCTGCTGTGACAATGAGAGTGAATAGAGAGGCTGCAGAGTGCTGAGACATGCGTTAATTCTGGTTCAGCCAAAGTGAAGCAACCTCATTGAGCATTTATATGAAACCTCAGAAATGCCATGCTTTAAGAATAAGGACCACATACTATTTACAAAACTGAAATAGATCTGCCTTTAAATATCATAAAACCAATTTGACAGGATCAAAAGAATCTACCGCATATTTAGTGCCTTGCTGGTACAAAACTCAATATCCTTTAAAGAAGGACAGTATAATCCAAACTCCCTGAAATGTGATATCCACAATGTCAAGCATAAACAATGTCGCACATTACTAGGTGTGTGAAGAAGCAGGGAAATGTGATGTATTATGAAGAGAAAGAGAAGCTAATAGTAACAGACCCTGAGATGACCCAGATGTTGAAATGAGCAGACAAGCACTTTGGAGCAGCTATTATAAATATGTTCAAGGATTTTAAAAGAAAAGAAGAACATAATGACTGAATATATAGGGATTCTTAGCAGAGACATAGAAACTATTAAAAACCATGGGGGGAAGAATTCTAGAGATGAAAAGTATGAAATCTGAAATCAAAAATTCTACTTAGAAAAATAATAGACACTGTATAATAAAGGATCAGTGACTTAGGATTAGTGAGGATAGTTCAATAGAGATCATCTAATTTGAATAAAAGAAAGAAAAATATTGCAAAAAATGAACAAGAACTAACATGTGAGACGAAGTCAAGTGCTCTAAAATACATGTAATTGGTGGAAAACATCAGTCTACAGATCGAAGATGCTCAGTGAACTCCAGATAGAAGAAAGCTTTACCCAGGCACACAACATCTTTGCACAGCATATCCAGACTATTGAAACCAATGATGAAGAGAAAAGTCTTTAAAATACCCAGAAAAAAAAATTACGTAAAATGATCAGCAACTAATAGGAATTATCGCTGACTTCTCATCAGAAGCAATGATACCAAAAGATAATGGAACAACACCTTTAATGTACTGAAAAAATCAAAACTCTCAACACAAAATTTTATATCGAGTGAAAATTACCATAAAATGAGAATGAAATAAAGACACTTTTGAATAAATGAAAGCTGAGACAACTCAGCACAAACAGACCTGCACCATAAGAAAAATTAAAGGATATTCTTCAGGCAGAACAAATATGATGCCAAATGTGGATATACATAAAAGAATAAAGAGCTCTGGAAATGGTAAACATGGATTAATCATAAAAGTATTTTTTCCTCGTGCCAAAATTTCTTTAAAAGATAACTGTTTAGAGGAAAAATACCAACAATACATTGTGGTGTTTATAACCTATGTAGATATGAAATGAATGACACTAACATCACGGGGGTTTGGGATAAATGAAATTATACTGCTGTAACGTTCATACCTTTTACCTGAAGTGGTATAATATTAATTCTAAGTAGACTGTGATAGATTAAGATTGCGTATTGTAGTGCTGAAAGGATTTTCTTAAAAATTTAAATAGATATGCAACTTTAAAAAGTCAATAGAGGAAATTTAAAAATACATAAAAAATACTCAACCCAAAAGAGGGGAGTACAGGAGAACAAACAGAAAACAAATAAGCAAGATGGTATACTTAAACCCAAACATTTATAATTACATTAAATTCAAATTAACTGCACACTACAATTAAAAAGCAGAGATTGAATTTTTTTTCTAGTCCAAGATTGTGTAACTGGATAAAAAGCAAGACCTAATTATATTCTGTGTATAAGAGAAACACTTCAGTTATTATGACACAATAAATTGAAATTAAAAAGATGTACCATGCAAACAGTAAGGTATCAGACAAATTAGACTTCAGGACAAAGGAAGTATTACTAGAGACAAAGAAGGACACTTGTGATAATGAAAGTTCAGCAGAAAGACATAATTCTAAATGTTTATGTACAAAATAACTGAGTTTCAAATATGTGAAGCAAAAGCTGACAGCAAAAAAGAGGAATAGACAAATGTAGTAATTCACAGAACAAGTGGTTAAAAAAAAAAAAAAATCCATAAAGATTAGTGAACCTTTTAACCAACTTAATTAACCCTGACAGTTTTTGAATCCACATCCAACAACTTTAGAATGCACGTTCTTTTCAAGTGTATGTGGAATATTCACTAAACATAGACTATCTGCTGGTCCATAAAATAAGGCACAATACACTTTAGTAGACTGAAATATGACACCAAAGGAATTAAATTACAAGTCAATAACATTCATATATCTACAGTTCCCAACTATTTGCATATTAAACGGCGCTTCTCTGAAAGTCTCATGGATCAAAGAAATCACAAGAGAAACTTGGAAATATTTTTAATTGAATTTAAATTAACATATCAAAATGTTATGAACATTTGTTCATAACAAAATGTTATGAACATATCAAAATGTATGGGATGATTATACAGGCGTACCTCATTATATTGCGCCTCCACTTTATTGTGCTTTACAGATACTGCATGTTTTACAAATTAAAAGTTTGTTGCAACCCTACCTCAGGCAAGTCTATCACACACACCATTTTTCCAACAGCATTTGCTCATTTCATGGCTTTGTGTCACATTTTGGTAATTCTTGCAATGTTTCAAACTTTTTCATTATTATTATATTTGTTATGGTGATATGTGAACAGTAATTTTTGATGTTACTACCACAACTCACTGAAGATTCAGATGATGGTTAGCATTTTCTTTTTTAGCAGTAAAGCATTTTAAAATTAAGGTATGTACAATGTTTTTTAAGACCTAATGTTACTGCACACTCAATAGACTACAGTATGGTGTAAACATAAATTTTATATGCAGCAGGAAACCAAAACATTCTTGTGACTTGCTTTATTGTAATATTCACTTTATTGCAGTGGTCTGGAGCTGAACCCACAATATCTCCAGAGTATACCTGTAATCCATTATATAAAATGAGGCACCCTGACTCCATACTGATACAAGTAAGTACACAAATAAAGAAAGCCATTTAATAAATATAAAAGGAATGATAAAATGAAAAAAAAATCACAATTTGGCAAACATCATAGTAATAGTTGAATAAGGCAACAGTCATTAATGAATGCTGTAACTGTGAGAGAAAGTTTCTTGAGATACAGGATATTATTTACATAGTCTCAAAATATTTCCCCACAAAATATGTATTATTTACAAAAGGAAAAAGTTACTTTACAGTGGAGAAGGCTGGTAGACACCATGTTAATCAAATGATCAAAATGGAGCAAATAAAAATAATTTGCTACCTTATATATTGTTATAAGAACACAACAGCCCTTCTGTGGCTTTCCTGCAAAAAAAAGTGCAAAATCTGGATCTAATCATGAGGAAATACCAATTGAACCCAAATTAAGGGACATTCTAATAACTAGCCTATACTCTTCAAAAATTCCAAGTTCACATCAGTGAAAAGACTGAACTATTTTATACTAAATAAGGAGACTAAAGATACATACCAACTAAATCTATCAAGAAACGGATCTGTGTGCTGTGAACTGTTACTGGAACAATTGGTGAAATTTCAGTGATTAAGTGGGAGTAATGTTATCTATGTTAATTTCATGATTTGATTGTGGTTATGTAGGAGAATATCCAAATTTATAGGAAATAAACACTAATGTATTCAAGAGTGTGTTGGCAACTTAGTCTCCAATAATTCAGAAAAAAAAAGATCTTTGTACTGTACTTGAAACTTTTCTAAACTGAGAATATTTTAAATTTTCACTATTGTCACAGCTCTAGACATTGTTTCTCTAAGTAGAAGCTGTGTGGTTTTGAAGTCTATTTTTGTTGGTCACAGAAATACTTTTAATTCTGTGTCTTTGGGACCTTATTCTGCTTTTCAAAATTCAAGTGACCTCTCCAACTTAATTATTACTGTGGCATAAAAGACAGTCATTTACTACCCAAGATTGATTCTCTGGCCCCAAATGGATGGCATGAGGATGACTGTGCCTTCTGAACTTTCTCATGTTGACATCCCTAATTACCTTGGCCATTGGCACAGGACCAGTTGGAATGTCAAGTGTGTGCTGTTTGATAATGCTATAAAAAGACCTATAGCTGCTGCTCTCCAGCCATCTGTGCCTTCCCTTGGCATGATACTATTGCGTAGTTTGTCTTCCGTTGGCATTATTTCTATAGCGTGGCTTACATCTGCCACTCCTAGGCACTTAATTGGTGATCAAGTTGACATAAAATAGCTTCTTTGGCACTGTTTTTATTTAGAAGAGTTTTATACCTGTAAACTTCTGAAGCAAGAATTGACATTTACTATATACATTATAATTATATACAATATTATGAACATAGAATTTTCTGACCTCTATTGACTCAAACCTGTCTTGGATTTCCAAGTTCAAATTTTCCCAGTCAGAAGTCTCTACTCTGAAGAATTAATCTATAAATGAAATGTACCTCTTCTGTTTTAAGACACTGGATTGAGTGTATACATCAACTTCTCCCTCCTGTGCCACATCTCTATAAATGATGGAACATATGTGTGTGTGGTTAAAATTTATAACTGGAATTCAAATCAAGAATACATAAGAGAACGGAAGCTGTGAGGAATCCACTGAAAACTGTAAAACACACAAAATAAGATTGAAAAAAGAAAGCAGAAACCTAAATGTCCAGATAAGATGGCTCCCAAAGTTGAAAGAAGCACCAAAAGTTCTCCATGCCCTGGGAAAGGGGATACTAGGAATCAGAAAAATGTTCCTGGGATAGCAAGGGTGAATAATCAGGTTGTAGCAAGGTGGGTGAGTGGAGAAGTCAAAGTAAGTAAATACTGATAAACCCCAGGTATTGTTAGAAAAATAAGGTGATGTGAGTATGTTAAGAATTTAAGAATATTCACCAGAAAAATATGAAGGGTGATTTTATGAACTGAATTGTGTCCCCCTGTCTTTCCAAATTGATATGTGGAAGCTGTAACCCCTAATGTGACTGTATTTGGAAGTGAGGCCTTTAAAGATACAGTTAAGGTTAAGTGAGGTCGTGGAGGTGGAGCCCTAATCCAATATGACTGGTGTATTTGTAAGAAGAGGAAGAGACGACAGGGATGCATGTGCACAGAGGCAAATCCAGCAAGAAGGTGGTCACCTGCAAGCCAATGAGAGAGGCCTCAGGAGAAACCAAACCTGTCAGCAGCTTCGTCTTGAACTTCCAGCCTCCTGAACTGTGAGAAAATAGTATTTCTCTTGTTTAATGTGCCCAGACTTTGGTATTTTCTTATGGCAGCCCTAACAGACCAATACAAATGGCGTAACTTTAGAATCAGTAAATAAAAACACAAAAAAGAAGACTTGATAAATTATTACAGAACAAATAGGAAATAATCAAAAGGAAATAAATAAGGGTGTGGCAAATAGAAAGTAAAAAATAAGCTGGCAAGAATGTCTAAGCATCAGTAATTATAATGTCAATGAATTAAATTCACCTACTGAAAATCAGAGACCACAAAATTGGATTTTTAAATATCCAGGCATGTGCTGCATATATAAAACACTCCAAACCCAAAATAACATGGTTCAAATGGAAAAATATATATAATAAATGCTTCCAAAACCAACTGTCAGAAGAAAATATCTGAAGACAAAAGTATTAAAAGGGAAAAAGAAGGTGAGGCACTTTTAAAGCATGTGCTCAAATCCTTTGATACTCTTTTTTTTTTTTTAATTTATTTATTTATTTTTGGCTGTGTTGGGTCTTCGTTTCTGTGCGAGGGCTTTCTCTAGTTGTGGCAAGCGGGGGCCACTCACTATTGCGGTCTCTCGTTGCGGAGCACAGGCTCCAGACGCGCAGGCTCAGTAGTTGTGGCTCACGGGCCCAGCCGCTCTGCGGCATGTGGGATCCTCCCAGACCATGCCTCAAACCGGTGTCCCCTGCATTGGCAGGCAGATTCTCAACCACTGTGCCACCAGGGAAGCCCCAGATACTCCTCTTTTCGAAAGGTGGTGCCTTATCCTCTCATCCCCTTGAATGTGATCTGGACGTAGTAACTAACTTCAGCTATGAAGTGTGACTTCTGAAACTAGGTAATAAAATGTGTTGTGGCTTCCTTTTTGCCCCTTTCTCTCTGATCACTTGCTCTGGGGGAAGCTAGCTGCCATGTCATGAGGACATTCAAGCAGCCCTATGGAGAGGCCTATGCAGTGAGATACAGATGCGTCTGATAAATGGCCGGTAAGGAACTGCATTTGCCAGCCATGTGAATGAGCCATCTAGAAGCAGGGCCTTCATACACAAACTTTCAGATGACTGCTCCTCTGGCCAACATCTTGACTGTAACCTCATGAGAGACCCTGAGTCCAAATTGCCCAGTTAAGTCTTCTTGGATTCCTGACCCTCAGAAATTATGGTATAATTGATGTTTATTGTTTTAAGCTACTAACTTTGGGGGTAATTTGTTGTGCAGCAATTGATAACTAATAGGGAGAGATCCTTTATAATAACATAGTTGATAATCATAGAAATAATCCATCAAATAGAGATAGCACTATTCATTTAACTACAGAGCTCCAAAATATATTCTAAAAAAAAAAAACCTTCAAGGAAAAGTTGAAAAATCCACAAAGTGCAGGATGTTAGCACACCCTTCTCTGAAAACCATACACTGAGAAGGAAAAAGACAGTAAGGATATTAAGGATTTTAAGAACATAATTAGAAAACTTGACCTAATGAAGATATGTTTAATAAACATATTATTAAACATATTAAAGAATGCATATTATTAATAAAGTCATTTTAAATAATCATATCTAAGCCACCAAGGAAATATCAACATATTCCACATATTTCTACCACAGAAATCATATTCAGTGACTTCTGTGCAGTAAAAGTAAAAACTAACTATAAAAAGATCACCCCAGGACTTCCCTGGTGGTGCAGTGGTTAAGAATCCACCTGCCAGGGCTTCCCTGGTGGTGCAGTGGTTGAGAGTCCGCCTGCCGATGCAGGGGACACGGGTTCGTGCCCTGGTCCGGGAAGATGCCACATGTTGCGGAGCGACTGGGCCCGTGAGCCATGGCCGCTGAGCCTGCGCGTCCGGAGCCTGCGCTCCTCAATGGGAGAGGCCACAGCAGTGAGAGGCCTGTGTACCGCAAAAAAAAAAAAAAGAATCCACCTGCAAGTGCAGGGGACATGGGTTGGAGGCCTGGTCCGGGAAGATCCCACATGCCACAGAGCAACTAAGCCTGTGTACCACAACTACTGGGCCTGTACTCTAGAGCCCACAAGTCACAGCTACTGAGCCCACGTGCCTAGAGCCCATGCTCCACAACAAGAGAAGCCACTGCAATGAGAAGCCTGTGCACCACAACAAAGAGTAGCCCCCGTTCACCACAACTAGAGAAGGCCCGTGCACAGCAGTGAAGACCCAACGCAGCCAAAAATAAATAAATAAAATTTTTAAAAAAAGATCACCCTGATAAAAAATAACATGTGCCCCCAAATTTAACAACATACTTATTAATAACTCTGGCTAAAGGTGATCTCAAAGTGGAAATTGTAACTTAATGGCAATGAAAATATTACATATCAAGGTCTGTGGCTTGCAGCCAAAGCAGTAATACTCAGAAGAAATTTCATAGCCTTAAATTCATTATTTTTTTTAAAAGATTGAAAATAAATGACCTGTGCTTTCATCTCAAGAGAACAAAGACAAATAAATCCAAAGAATGTAGAGAAATGAAATTAATGAAGATAAAAGAATTAAATTTTTTAAAGTAGAATTTCTCAATAAAATGAAAGCCATTTTCTAGAAAAGACCTGTAAGATAATAGTTTAGAAAAATATCATCAAGGCTTAGAAAAAGAAGACAAACACACACACACACAAACTAGGATTGAAAAGGACATAACTACGGCAAAGGAAATTTGTTTTTAAAGAGAAGGATACTATTAATTTTGTTTTGAATTTATTTTTATCATGGATAAAAAACAGAGGGAATAAAATAATGAACTGCCATATACCAATCACCTAACTTCAACAAGTACCTATACATGACCAAACAGTTTTCATTTATATTTCCAACCACCCTACATCCCATTTTGGATTATTTTGAAGCAACGTATTATTTTACTTTAAATGCTTCATTATATATCTCTGAAAGAGAAGTTTTGTTGTTTTTTTTAAAGAAACATCATCACAATACTATTATTAAATCTAAAGAAATTCCTCTTAGTTTCTTACTTATTTTATTTATTTATTGGCTGCATCAGGTCTTAGGTGCAGCACGCGGGATCTTTTGTTGCAGTACACAGGCTTCTCTCTAGTTGTGGCACGCAGGCTTAGTAGTTGTGGTTCACGGGCTCCAGAGTGAGTGGGCTCTGTAGTTGTGGTGTGCAAGCTCCAGAGTGCGTCGGCTTTCTCGTTGCAGCACGCAGGCTCTCTAGTTGTGGCGCGCAGGCTTAGCTGCCCTGTGGCATGTGGGATCCTAGTTCCCCAACCAGGGATGGAACCGGCATCCACTGCATTGCAGGGCAGATTCTTAACCACTGGACCACCAGGGAAGTCTCTCCCCTTAGTTTCTTTTTTTTTTTTTTTTAACATCTTTATTGGGGTATAATTGCTTTACAATGGTGTGTTAGTTTCTGCTTTATAACAAAGTGAATCAGTTATACCCTTAGTTTCTTAATATCATCAAATAATCCAATTGATGTTCAGATTTCTCTGTTATCTCCAGAAGTACTTATTTTAAAAAATCTAAAAGGTAGTTGTATCTCAGGATCAACCAGGTCCAACGTTACATTTGTTTGATGTGTCTCAGTGGTTTAAAGTCTATTTTTTTTCTTTTTTGTATTTATTTAAAATTTTATTTATTTATTTATTTATATATTTTTTGGCTGTGTTGGGTCTTTGTTACTGCACGTGGGCTTTCTCCAGTTGCAGTGAGCTGGGGCTACTCTTCGTTGTGGTGCGTGGGTTTCTCGTTGTGGTGGCTTCTCTTGTTGCGGAACATGGGCTCTAGGCCCGCAGGCTTCAGTAGTTGTGGCACATGGGCTTAGTTGCTCCACCACATGTGGGATCTTCCCGGACCAGGGATTGAACCCATGTACCCTGCACTAGAAGGCGGATTCTTAACCACTGCGCCACCAGTAAAGTCCCTCAGTGGTTTATTTTAATCTGACTTCCAGCTTTCTCTCTTTTCCCCACTTGTTTTGCAGTTTTGCTGTTGAATAAACTGAACCATTTGCCGTATAGAGTTTCTCATATTTTGACATGTGCCAACCTCATATCTTTGAAGTGCTTATTAATATGTTCCTCTGTCTCCTGTGTTTCCTGTAAACCATTAGTTCATTTGGGTCTGTTTCAAGTGACCATTTTTTCTCCTGGTTAGGGTCACATCTTCTTAGTCCTTCTCACCAAAAGTGAGGTCATCACTTTCGGTTTTATCCTTCATTTATAGTACATATATATATATATACACACACACACACTATATATATACTATATATATAGTATATATATATATAGTGTATATATATATAAAACTAAAGATGCATATATATTCATCTATATCCCTGTTTTTAAATAAAACTTCTGTTTTAGTGTTTTAGTAGCATATTAAAACATTGTTTGGCAACTTGATGGTTTTTTGTTTTTTCTTAATTTTATTGAAGCATAGTTGGTTTACAATGTTGTGTTAATTTCTGCTGTACAGCAAAGTGATTCAGTTATACATATATTCTTATTCATATTCTTTTCCATTATGGTTTATCACAAGATATTGAATATAGTTCCCTGTGCTATACAGTAGGACCTTGTTCTTTATCCATCCTATATATAATAGTTTGAATCTGCTAATCTCACACTCTCAATCCTTTCCTCCCCCCCACCCCTTGGCAACCACAGTTCTGTTCTCTATGTCTGTAAGTCTGTTTCATAGATTTGTTCTTTTGTGTCATATTTTAGATTCCACATAAAGTGGTATCATATGGTATTTGTCTTTCTCTCTCTGACTTACTTCATTTAGTTTGATAATCTCCAGATCCATCCATGTTGCTGCAAATGGCATTATTTCATTGTTTTTCATGGCTGAGTAATATTCCATTGTGTGTGTGTGTAAATATATATATACACATACACGTACGTATACACATATCACATCTTCTTTACCCATTCATCTATCGATGGGCATTTAGATTATGTCCATATCTTGACTATTGTAAATAGTGCTGTTATGAACATGGGAGTGCATGTATATTTCCTAATTATAGTTTTGTCTGGGTATATGCCCAGGAGTGGGATTGCTGGATCATATGGTACCTCAATTTTTAGTTTTTTAAGGAACCTCCATACTGTTCTCCATAGTGGCTGTACCAATTTACATTCCTACCAACAGTGTAAGAGGGTTCCCTTTTCTCCCCATCCTCTCCATCATTTATGATTTGTAGACTTTTTAATTATGGCCATTCTGACTGGTGTGAGGTGGTACCTCATTGCAGTTTCGATTTGCATTTCTCTGATAATCAGCAATGATGAGCATCTTTTCATGTGCCTGTTGGCCATGTGCCTGTTGGGCTTCCTTAGAGAAATGTTTATGTCTTCTGCCCATTTTTTGATTGGGTTGTTTGCTTTTTCGTTATTGCATTGTATGCACTGTTTATATATTTTGGAAATTAAGCCCTTGTCGGTTGCATCATTTGCAAATATCTTCTCCCAGTCTGTAGGTTGTCTTTTTGTTTTGTTTATGGTTTCCTTTGCTGTGCAAAAGCTTAGAAGTTTGATTAGGTCCCATTTGTTTATTTTTGCTTTTATTTCTATTGCCTTGGGAGACTGACCTAAGTAAACACTGGCGTGATTTATGTAAGAGAATGTTGTGCCTATGTTCTCTTCTAGGAGTTTTATGGTGTCATGTCTTATATTTAAGTCTTTAAGCCACTTTGAACTTACTTTTGTGTACAGTGTGAGGGTGTGTTCTAACTTCATTGATTTACATGCAGCTGTCCAACTTTCCCAGAACTACTTGCTGAAGAGACTGTGTCTTCCCATTTGTATATTCTTGCCTCCTTTCTTGAAGATTAATTGAACATAGGTGTGTGGGTCTATTTCTGGGCTCTCTATTCTGTTCCATTGATCCATATGTCTGTTTTTGTGCCAGTATCACACTGTTTTGATTACTCTAGCTTTGTAGTATTGTCTGAAGTCTGGGAGGGTTATTTTTCCTCAGGATTGCTTTGGCAATTCTGGGTCTTTTATGTTTCCATATAAATTTGAGGATTATTTGTTCTAGTTCTGTGATAAATGTCATGGGTAATTTGATAGGGATTGCATTAAATCTGTAGATTGCTTTGGGTAGAATAGTCATTTTAACAATTTTAATTCTTCCAATCTTAGAGCATGGCATATCTTTCCATTTCTTTAAATCATCTTCAATTTCCTTTACTAATGTTTTGTAGTTCTCAGCATATAAGTAAGTCTTCCACCTCCTTGGTGAGGTTTATTCCTAAGTTGTTTTTTTTTTAGATGTGATTTTAAAAGGGATTGTTTATTTACATTCTGTTCTGATATTTCATTGTTAGTGTAAAGAAACTACTGATTTCTGTATGTTAATCTTGTATCCTGCTACCTTGCTGAATTCATTTATCAGTAGTTTTGTGAGTCTTTAGGGTTTTCTATATATAGTAACTTAATTTTGTTATAATATCCTGGGAATAACTCTGATCATTCTATATAGCAGTATATAAAATGATCAGAAGAATTTTAAAAAGTATGATAATATATACAACAGTGCAATAAACATGAAAACTTAGTTAACGTGAATAAAATGAAAAACTTGAATTGATTAAAATAGATGAATTTAAATAAACCAGTAGCTCCAAGGACAAAATTCAAACAAGCCAAAAATATAACTCCTAAAAAAAGCAGTAGGTTTTATTTATGAATTAAAAACTTAAAAACTTATTCTAACATGAAAATAAGTGTCATTCCAAGTAAATTCTCCATTTGGTAACAAAATCTAAATTCTTTACATATATTTTCACATTTAAAATAATTATTCATTGTTCTTATATAAAAAAGATTATTTATGTAGATACTTATGTAGACATTAAGAACTGATTACTAAAATTTATATTAATATTAATGTAACTTATGAGATAAATTATTTCATAGACTTCCTTATCTTGAAAGTTACTTTTCCCTCAAATCTACAAATATGATATTTCTAAAATATTAACACATTATCAGAAATATTTTATTCCTAATTCTTAAAACTTCTTATTAACCAGATTTGTCCTATGAAAAGAAATGCTATTTTGAATAAGTACAAAGAGAAGTGTATCAACATTTTACTTTACTTGAAATAAAGCAGCATGAAATTAAATGTTCTGAAAGCAGTTTTGGACAAGGCTTAAAGCTGCAAAGCTTGTAGTTAATGAATTTAAAATTTATATTATCAACTGATTTGAACTAAGTAAAATATTATAGCAGGGAGGGCCAGAACATGGTAGTCTTAAATGTGTAGAAGCTGTTGCACGTCTTTGTAAGTGCTTCTGTTATCTCATACAAACCTATCAATCCCCAGAAGCCTAACAAAAATTAGAAAAGGTTATAACAACATCAATACATTATAATAGTTAAACTTATCTGTCAGTGACTAGTCCAAAGTATGATTTCAAGATGAAAATCTACTCAGGATTTTTTTTTAGCTTTGAATAGTTTTTTTTTTTTTGGTTTTGCTGCACGGCTTGCACAATCTTAGTTCCCCAACCAGGGACTGATTCCGGGCCCTCAGCAGTGAAAGCATCGAGTCCTAACACTGGACCACCAGGGACTCCTTAGCTTTAAATGCTTTTTGTTGTAAATCTGCATATTCATTATAGTAGTACATTAAATACCACCTGTGAAAGGTAATGAGCTCCCAGGAATAACAAGTCTTTTATTCCAGATCTTAGATGATACAGAGAGAATATGTGTCAATTTTTAAACATGGATCATAGCCAAAGACTCTCAGTGTTTGTCATCTTTTGTTCAGTGGAAGCCAATTTCACTTAATAGTGCTAAAAGATGTTACTAATATAAGTCAGTTTGGCAAACAGTAAATTAAAAATTGTCACTGAGAATGACAGAACTAAATAGTTCATTCTTCTGAATATTTTCTGAAAACTTGCTTCCACATTAGTAACACTTTTATAATAAAACCATTCATAACTAGGTAATCCTGATTGGGTGGCAGTAAAGGTTGGGATTTATCAATATGACACTTTTCAGATCTATTGTCATCTATGTTATCCCTTTAGACCCATTACATGCCATTTTAATCTTATACAATAAGTCTCCAAAAAGAGACCAAGGAAACAAAAAAGGACTGTACAACTTACAATGTCTCCTTGTGCCATGTGCCTCCGAGACACGTGATTCTAAACATCTAAGTATGGTATGGTAACACAGTTCACTAGTATGTGAAAACCTTGATGGATGGGCATCAGGGGGTAGATACATGTTTTATGGGGCCTGAAACTTATACTTCTGAAGAAAAATAATTTAATTGACCTAGAGAATATTATGCTTAGTAAAATAAGTCATAGAAAGACAAATACTGTATATTATCACTTAGATATGGAATATAAAAAATAAACAAATATATATAACAAAACAGGATAAGACTCACAGATATAGAAAACAAACTAATGGTACCAGTGGGGAGACAGAAGGGTGGGAGGGTCAAGATAGGGGTATAGGATTAAGATATACAAACCTCTATGTATAAAAAAGATAAGCAACAAGGATATACTGTACAGCACAGGAAAATATAGCCATTATTTTATAATAACTTTAAATGGAGTATAATCTATAAAAATACTGAATCACTATGCTATACACCTGAAAATATTATAATATTGTAGATCCACTATACTTCAATTTAAAAAAGAAAGTTAAAAAAAAATTTAACATTTCAAGTACGAAAGTAGGTACTGGGAAGGATATGTACAAATAAGAGGCAGAGAAGCTTATGCTTTATAAACTTTGTAGTAAATTTACCTCTGCATCTGGCACGTAGTAAACACTCCATAATTATTTGTGGAATAATTTTTGATTAATAAGTATTAATTAAATTTAAAGTCAAGATGAGAAGGGCATGACTTTCCCAGTAGTGGTCTCTTGCAGTGTATTTAATATAATATCATTTAACAGTACCTTAGCCTTAGTCTCAACCAGCTTTACTGCATGTCCTGTATTCTTGTATGTGCTGTCCTAATCAAGTAAAAGACATGAAAATGAAATACAAAGCCAAGTGGCTTTTACTTTCTTGACTTATTTAGAATATGACCATTTCCCAGGGGTATATGAACATATTTAACTGTATATATCCAACATTTAAACTAAATTGAAACACTGAAACTATCTAAAAGTTAAAAAATAAATGTATCCAGAGGATAGCCAATTGGGGGGGGTGATATAGATACTAGATACTAGATGTCTTTTATCACACTGTAAAGATTCATGCATGAACTGTCTCAAACTGAGAGGTATGGAGTTACAGAAATATACTCTCTACTGCATTTTACTAAAAACTACATTCATATATATGAATAGTGAGAAGGTCCACAGAAATGAAAACCTTCATGGTACAGATATAATATCAACTCAAGAACTGTTAAGCCTTATTACCTTCTTGAAATTAATGACCCCAAATTCCCTATAACAGTTAAAAAATTAAGAGTAGAAATCACAGAATTAAGAATGAGAGAGAGAGAATATGTTCCAGAAATAATTTGTGGACCACAGATCTTATAGCCAACACTTACATCACTGTTAAACATAAAATATTAACATTAGTAACTCACAAAAAAACTGATATTTTTTATGGGTAACTTTCTTTTTCACTGATTTATATGCCTATATACTAGTGCTATTATATAGTCTTAATGTTAACTAGAATAAGTCTTAGATATTCTTGACCATTTACTTTCACATATGAATTTTAAGATCAACTTGTCAAGTTCCATGAAAAATATTGAAGGGATTTTGATTGGAATTCCACTGAATTTTACAGATTATTTGGGGTCAGAATTGATATCTTTATGATGTATAATCTTTTCAGCCATAAGCAGGTGTATATCTGTATTTTAATCAGGTGTTCATTTACGTCACTCAGTAATGGGTGGTAATTTCTTCTTAAATGCATTGTATATCTTTTGCTTATTTTCAGTGAAGAATCACATATAAATTTTGCTAGAGACAAGAAGATAGGAAAAAAAGCTGCCTTAGCTTATTTGTAAGGCTAGTATAACTTTGATACTGGTTGAGGGCTTGTTAGCAGTCAAGTGCAAGTATAGTGATAGAATTTCTTAAGAACACAGACGCACTTATATAATACTGTACAGCAACTATACCTCAGTAAAAAAAAAACATAAATGCAAAAGTATTAAATAAAACACTTGCAAACTGAATACCGGAGTATATATATTTTTAAATTACTGCTAATTTCTTCATTGAATATAAGGATCTATTATGAAAGTATCATGCCACTCTTGGATTAAAAAAGAAAATCAACATGATTTTTTCAATTGATATACATTTAAGTTGCTTCTGATTTTTTATCGTTGTAAGTACTGCTGTCAGGAATTCCCTGGTGTTCCAGTGGTTAGGACTGCATGCTTTCACTGCCGAGGGCCTGGGTTCAATCCCTGGTTGGGGAACTAGGATGCCACATGCTGCATGGTGCAGCCAAAAATAAAAAAAGATAGTCTCAAAAAAAAAAAAAAGTATTGCTGTCATCACCAATCTTGGACATAAGATTGGTCACATCATTTCCTTAAGAAGATTTTCCAAAAGTATATGTATGCAAATTTGAATTCTGATGTATTACTAAAATATGGAATCATCAAACTTTTTCCATAAAGGACCAAACAGCAAATATTATAAGCTTGTGGGCCAAAAGGAAAAATTGAGGTTATTATTTAGGTACTTGAGAAAACAAATTTCCATAGATTTTTATTGATAAAATTTTAAATGTAATAATTGAGTATGATAGAAAACAAATTTCCACAAATCTTTATTGATAAAATTAAAAATCTATTAATTGAGTACAGTTTTCATAATAAAGTTCTACAGATGTGAATAATGGAATTCTTTTGTGGGGGGATAACATTTCTCTTAATAAGGGTTGAAAGGTGGTTTTCCTTAACAACAAAATCTGTTGCAAATGTTCATCTGTGAATACTGATCTATGATGAGATTTTATGTATTTCAACTTTGCAAATTTCTTTCCTCGTAGATAAGTACTGCCAAATACTGATATCAATCCATGAGCGTATGGTTTAATTGCACATATTCACCGATCAGAAGGCATTTTTACAATTCTATTAGCTAAAGGCTAGACTGCCTTTTAACATGTTACTACATTGCAAATTAATTACTTCCTATTAAAGTTCCTTAATTGCAACATTGGAATATGGACATTACCTTTGCACTTGTATCAAGGTTGAAAAATGCTGCTGTGGACTGAAATACATTGCTGGGAATTTGTATATGAATGGAGATCTCACTTCTTTTTTTAACTTTTGACAGTGCAGGAAGTGTATAACACAGCCTGTAACACAGCCTATTACTTGCAAGTCAAACAACGTTCTCACTGAAATGACTTTATCACAGTATAAGTTTCACATATAAGTACTGTTTTGCTTTTAATAGTTTCAGATTGAAACACTTTCAAGTCTTCAGCATAAGGTAATTCCAAAGCCATTCAGAGTTGAGTGGTTGAGCACAGTTCTTCCAACCATTTAAAAATGTAAACACCATTTTCTTTTAAAATTGAAGTATAGATGAGTACAGTATTATATATACAGGTGTACAATATAGCAATTCACAATTTTTAAAGGTTATACTCCATTTATAGTTATAAAATATTTGCTATATTCCCTGTGTTATACAATATACCCTTGTAGCTTAATTTATACCTAATAATTTGTACCTCTTAATCCCTTATGCCTATAATGCCCTTTCTTCCCTCTCTACTGGTTTGCTCTTTATATCTGTGAGTCTGCTTCTTTTCTGTTATATTCACTAGTTTGTTGTATTTTTTAGATTCCACATGTGATATCATACAGTACTTGTCTTTCTCTGTCTGACTTATTTCACTTAGCATAATGACAAAAGCAAAAAACCTACTGAATGGGAGAAAATACTTGCAAACAATATGATAAGGGGTCAATATCCAAAATATATAAATAGTTCATACAACTAATCATCAAAAAACAAACAACCTGGTTAA
Source organism: Grampus griseus (assembly GCF_964374135.1). Lineage (NCBI taxonomy): Eukaryota > Metazoa > Chordata > Mammalia > Artiodactyla > Delphinidae > Grampus > Grampus griseus. Next base: position 52,616,001 of record NC_139009.1, on the reverse strand, counting down.
CAAAATGGGCAGAAGAACTGAATAGACATTTTTCCAAAGAGGAAATGCAGATGGCTAACAGGCACATGAAAAGATGCTCATCATCACTAATCATCAGGGAAATGCAAATCAAAACCACAATGAGATATCACCTCACACCTGTCAGAATGGCTGTCATCAAAGAGAACATAAATGACAAATGTTGGCAAGGATGTAGAAAACAGGGAACCTTCATACACTGTTGGTGAGAATGTAGACTGGCGCAGCCACTGTGGAAAACAGTATGGAGGTTTCTCAGAAAACTAAAAGTAGAACTACCATATGACCCAGGAATTCCACGCCTGAGTGTATATGTGAAAAAAACAAAAGCACTAATTCGAAGAGATACATGCACCCCAGTGTTCATAGCAACATTATTTACATTTGCCAAGATATGGAAGCAACCTAAGTGTCCATCAACAGATGAGTGGATAAGGAAGACTGTGGTACATATCAGGCTTCCCTGGTGGTCCAGTGGTTAAGAATCTCCCTGCTAATGCAGAAGACATGGGTTCGAGCCCTGGTCCGGGGAGATCCCACATGCCGCAGAGCAACTAAGCCCGTGTGGCACAACTACTGAGACTGTGCTCTAGAGCCCTTGAGCCACAACTACTGAAGCCCGGGCACCTAGAGCCCATGCTCCGCAATAAGAGAAGCCACCACAGTAAGAAGCCCGTGCACTGCAACGCAGAGTAGCCCCCGCTCTCACACACACACACACACACACACACACACACACACACACACACACACACACACACACACACACACACACACACACACACACACACACACACACACACACACACTGGAATACTACTCAGCCATAAGTAAGAGTGAAATTTTGCCATTTGCAGCAACATGAATGGACCTGGAGGGCATTATGCTAGGTAAACACCGTTCTTCACTCAAGGGCTGTACAAAAGGCAGGCTATATTTGGCTTATAGGCCATAGTTTACTGACCCCTGCTCTGTAAAGTCTATATTCCCAGTAAATGTAATAAGTGCCTGTTTCCCCCCAAATTTTGCAACCAGTAAGTAATAACTTTCAAAAATTTGTCCAGTTTGAAATTACATTTTTTCAACTTTGAACATTAGGACAGTGAAATACCTTTTCATGATTATAGGCCATTTATATTTCATCATTGAAAACTTGTTGTTCATGTTCTTTTTCCATTTTTATTGCAATAAAATTCTCATTCCAACAGTCACCCTGTGTACCAAAAAGAGTTCAAAGTCCTTTTTAGTGGCTCTGTCTACTTCTTTAGAATTATTTTCCACTGCATGCTCCCACACAACCAACATTCCTTCCGTATTGAAAGACCTGCCATTGCTTGATAGAACTGTGTTTTCTCAAGCTTCTCTATGTATGTGCACCAGGTATCATTCATTTTCTGTTGCCTTTTCTCCATTTTCCCTTCTACTATAACTCTTATTTATCCTTCAAGATGCAGATCAAGGATCAGTTCCTCCTCTTTGGTTCTACACCATTCTTAACTCTGCCATAAAACCTATTACACTATGTTACTAACTGTTGTTTACAGTTGTCTTTCTCCCTACTGGGCTGAAAGCTTGTTGAGAAACGGTATTGTAATTGATCTCTCTTTTCACAACTTAATAGGCACTGATTATTTGTTGACTGAATAAGTTCAAGATGATAGTAGTGTTAATAATATTAATAAAGTAACATGTGCCAGACACATAAATATCAGAGACAAATTTGTATAATAGTATTCCTTATAAAATGCTTATCATAATGAACAATTGAATTTTGAAGAAGCTATCTCAGATAGTAAAATTTCATTAAAGAAAATAGCCACTAAGATTTTTATTCCCTGACAAAACTAAGTACATCAAACATTGGATTTAAAAGCTTGTTTTTTTCCCTAAAGGCTTAATTTATTTAAATAACTGCCACTAGTTATAGCTATGATTTCCAATTCAAGAAAATTTGCTTGTATTAGAAAACTGAGAAAATTAAAATACAAAATTTTTGTATTTTATCATCAGCCATGTCTGTTTTGTAATCTATTTTTGTTACTGTTTTGAAAGAACAGTAAGTTCTTTCTTTCAAAATCTCCTTTGTAACTTGACTAAGATACATTTTGGATTAATCTTTTATCTTGCTTTATTTCCAAAGGACATCCATTACCTTGCACTAGAAAAGGGCGAATTGGCACTAGCTGAAGTGGCAAGAAAGAGAGCTAGTGACATTGATGCAGAATCAATAACCTCTGGAGTTGGTAAGATTTAATGCTGTTTTTTTAAAGTGCTTTTTATTTTAATCAATACTTATTCAGTATCACTTGTATTTACATTTGTAGGGCATGGCTGGTTAATTTGAATTATTTTTTTTGTGAAGACAGTGTCTTTTTTTAGAAAAAACAAGAATTAAGCCTGGGTAAATAGTACAATATGGATATTTAACTTGGAATTGTGTTAATATGCAAATTAATAATCAGTAATTAATAACTACTTAGCAAAAAGTTAAAAAGTCATTGTTCTTTTCATAAGATTTTAAGGAAAACAGTTTATTATTATTAGTGCTATTATTAAAATTAACCAACACAGGAACTTATATAATCCTTTATTTTTATACATAGACATGTCACATCTCAGAAGAATTCCCTCCTATATCAGACAAAGTACTTCACGTGAAATTTAGGTTTGATGGGTGATTTTTTTTTTTAATTTAGAAGCCACTAGATTCATTTTACTGTGAGTCTTCCAAAGAAGATAAATCAAAAGCCTAAATTGAATCTAAAAGTCCATTCAAAACTTTATAATATAGAAAAATGATGTCTTTAAAAACTATAATAATATCAGCATGAGTTTCCTTTTTCTAAACTCAATTTATCCTAATGTGACCAACTCTGAAAGTACTGATCTCTGGACATCTCAATTTTTATTGTTCCTGGTATTTCCTATTCCTAAATTAGGCAGAGGACCCTCAGAAATTGTAATAGAATTTATTTCTTCATGGAACTCCTATAAAACAAAGAAGTTTCAGTAAGGTTTCCACTTGGTAAGTTGCTTGAAAATATTATAACATTGATTATCCATTGATGGATCATCTTGTGCTTTGTTTTTGTAATGTTGGCAGCCAAAAGGAGCAATTGTCGGCTTCTCTCTAACATCACCACCAGAGATCCCAGTCTTCCAGTTGGTACTGAAGGACTCAAAACCATACTACCAGGGTAGCTCTAAAGCTGAATACCAAAGCTGACAGTTGTTTACCAGAAAGATGATTTTGTTCTCCCTCCCCCACCCTGAAAAAGTTCCAAACTGATCAAACCCAAAAGATGCGTAGACCACTTTCAAATCTTCATTCCTAATGGATAAAGGATATTCAATATTAATATAATATTAGATAAGAGTAACTTCAGTTGACCTATCAGTGTATATTGTTACTTGCTAAGGATAGTGATGTGCATCCCAATAAAAACAATAATAGCTAATATTTACTGAATGCTTACTGTGGGCCATGTACTATTCTGTTAACTACATTTACTAATTTAAGCCTCACCGTAATTCTTTGAGGCAGGTACAATTTATATTTGTGATAAGTCACTTATAACTAAATAATGAAATCATACCCTATTAATAGGAATTGCTGTGTTACATCATGGGGATACAAACATCCTCCATCCCCATCCCTCTTGCCATTTAGGAAACACAGTAGGAGGTTAATTCATAGCAAATTTTATCAGAATTTTCCTTAGTTGTCATGTACACTGCCTTTTCCACCAGGGTTTCAGATATAATGGAGGCAATTTTTGCATTTTAAAGCTATTTAAATTTACTAAGAGTGAAAAGGAATATGAAGAGATTACCACGAAATTTCAGAAAAATGAAGAAACTCCACTATTCACCAAAATGCATCCTGTGCCCTGTGTATATTTTGATCAGTTTACCTAGGCCAGCTGATAATTCCTAGCCAAAGAGTTTGGTGTTCCCCCTTTGAGCCTTGCCTCATTTCTAGTAAATACCTTTTTTTCACTGAAACCCTGTTACTCCCCATTTCTCAGCTTTTTTTCAGGCCTTATCCTATGGCTTTGATTACTATCTCTTGTCAAAGATCCATTTAATAACAACAGTAACTGTCAAGAGGTAAACAGCTTAGATAAATGTTCTACTCCACTTTTGTTCCAGAAAACTGGGGTGGCTCTCACTTATATTTAGCAGACAGAAAAAACGAATCAGCAAACTTTAAGATACAACATTTAGAATCATTGAGTCTGAGGAGCAAAAGGAAAAAAGATTAAGTGAAATGGGCCTAAAGGACTTATGGGACACTCTCAAGCATACCAACAGCTATGGGAGTCTCAGAAAGACAAGTGAGAAAGAGACAGAGAGACTATTTGAAGAAATAATGACCGGAAACTTCCCAAATTTGAGGAAAGAGATGGATCTACAAATCCAACCTCAGTGAACTCCAAATACAATCAACCAGGAGAGAGACCCATGCTAGGACAAATTATAATCAAACTATCAAAAGCTTTTCAGCTTGAAAAAAGCATCTTGAAAGCAGCAAGAGAAAAGCAACTTATCATATACAAGGTATCCTCAATAATATTATTAGCAAGTTTCTAGTAGAAACCTTGGAGGCCTGAGGCAATAAAATGACATATTTAAAGGGCTGAAACAAAAAAGAATGTCAATGGAGAATTCTATATCCAGCAAAACTTTCCTTCAAAAATGAGGCAGAAATTTAGACATTCCTAGCTAAATAAAAGGTGAAGGAGTTCATTACCTTCCCTAAAAGTAATGCTAAAGGGAGTCCTACAGGTTGAAATGAAAGGATCGTAGACAGCAACTTGAACCCATATGAAGAATGTAAAGATCTCCAATAGAGATTAATACATGGACAAATATAAAAACAATTATTATTATAATATTTTACTACACTTTTTATTTTCAACAGGAATTAAAAGACAAATGCATAGAAAATAATTATAAATCTGTTAGTAGGTACACAGTATATAAAGATGTAATTCATGACCTCAATAACATAAAGTTGGAGCACAGGAACACAACTTAAGTTAACTTGGTATCCATTCAAATTAGATTATTATAATTTAGGATGTTATCATGTAATCCCCATAGTAACTACAAAGAAAATAACTATAGAATATACACAATGGAAATTCAGAAGTTTCACTACAAAATATCAACTAAACACAAAAGAAGGCAGTAATGGAGGAAATTAGGAGGAAAAAGGCTATAAGGGGGAAAAAGGCTTTAAGACATACAGAAATTAAATAACAAAATGGGAAAAGTCCTTCCCTATCAGTAGTTATTTTAAATATAATGGAATAAACTCTCCAGTCAAGTCTGCACAGAGCAAAGAGGTTGTAGGTAGGACTTGACTGGTGAGTTTATGTGGGTGAGGATAAGTGAAAGACACCCATCTCAAAAGAGCTAAAGTAAAAATAGGAATGTCATTGGCATCATGGGATATATGCTAGTAGCAAAGGATAGGAATACAGGTGTAACTGAGACATAGCTGTAACCAGAAACTTAAAAGCTGTTTGGACTTTCTTCAATATTTTCTTTCTCCAAAGACCATTTTCGTCTTCTCAAGTTTTTAAGGCAGTAAGCAAGTTTGCCAGTAGGACTCAAACTCTGCATCCTTTAGTTGAGGCATGCAGAGGGAAAAATTATTCTCATTCTTGTTCCAGAATTTCCAGAGAAGGACTTTGATTCAGCTGGTTTCCTTACCCAAGTTGTTCCCATCAACTATGGCCAGAGGGCTGGGTCACATAGCTCCAAGAAAAAGGCTCCCACAATTGGATATGATATGGGGGTCAGTTTTTAGGACAAGGGTATTAGGCAGATAATCCTATAGACATCTACTTCAGAGGTAAAGGAAAGAACCAAACATGACTCCATCCTGCAGGCCAGCAAGATCACCTTTAAAAGAAAGAAAATAGGTGTACTTTCAGGTATTCTGATTCAAGGCTCTTAGAGGACAAGCTGTCCCACAATCATTTGAATATCTAAGACAAGGGAAGGATCAGCACCGTATATCAGGATTTGAGCTGAAGAGACTTCCAAGGAAAGAAATAAAGAGTGAGAAATAAAGGATACAGCACCTTGGGGAAACAAACACATAGAGCTGCTCTACTACCCATTCACTCGCTCCTCAAACCATGCCTATATGGCTGCTATCAAATTATTCCACCAAAACAGTTTTCACAATGTTACAGTGACTCCCCTCTCCCTATCCCACCATGACAGTAAATTGAGTAGGCATTTTTAAGTCCTCAACTTATATAACCTTTACAACAGTAGTTAAATATTATTCACTACTCCCTCCATGTCGAAATTTTCTTGTGATTTCTCTGACATCATTCTTGCATGATTTTCTTCCTAACATTTTTCCAGCCATTCCTTCTCAGTTTCCTTTATTGCTTTGTCTTTATCAGACTTCTGTAAATTAACCAAATGCAGCAATCTGGGGAGGGTTTCAAGAAAAACAACTGAATTTCATGTAAGAACAGCAAGTTCTATAGTGTTGTTGGGTTTTTTTAAATATTTATTTATTTTGGCTGCACTGGGTCTTAGTTGCAGCATGTGGGATCTTGTTGCAGCCTGTTTAGTTGTGGCAGGTGGACTTCTTAGCTGTGGCATGGGAACTCCTAGTTGCAGCATGCATGTGGGATCTAGTTCCCTGACCAGGGATTGAACCCAGGCCCCCTACATTGGGAGCATGGAGTCTTACATACTGGACTTCCAGGGAAGTTCTTTGTAGTGTTTTAACTTGCCCTTTTCCCATCTGCCCCACCACCCAGGTCCACAGTAGCCTTGAAAACCACAGCCCATAATCCTGGTGAAAATCAGCAGCTCCAGGAGCCAGCAGAGAGTAAAGAACAGTATTGGAGGTCCTTCAAAGTCCCAATCCCAGATAACTATCATTATTTGACTGATGGTTCCTTGGAAGACCTCTGGTGTAAGCCTTTCTTTATTTGACCTGATTGGAAGCTCACTCTTTGTGAAAAAGCCTTTTCCCCAGGGTGCTTTGTGGAAAACTATTAGAGGCAGTTGTTTAAGATTTTGGCTGCCTGAGAAGGTAAATAAGTACTGGGGCAAACAATAAGCCAACCAAAAAGCTAAAAAGGAAATTCTAGAGAATAAGATATCCATAGGAGATTTGAAAAGCTCAAAAATCTTTCTGGAACTCTGTGTACTACTGTGTGCATGCCCGGGACTGTGTGCATTCTTAGGAAATACATGAGATGGTCACCTAAATTCTCACCTCTGGCTGATCTGGAGGCTCTATGCATGCAAGCAGTGGAGGCTAAAGCTGAGTTGTAAAATGTCTAGCTGAGCATTCAAGGGGTTCCCTAAAACACAGAACCCCCACCCAAAAATATTCCAAGATAGGATTCTAGGATTAAAAATCTTTATCCAATCTGTAGATGACTATTTAGGTAACTGAAAAGAGATTTCAGTGGCTGCACACAACAAAGGATATACACTTTACAGAATTAGTTCAAAAGTTACCAAACAACAAATAGCAACAACAAACCTTGAAGAAGAGTGATTTACAGAGTTGCCACATTATATTTAAATATATTAATATATTTAACATTTACACATTTATTAAATATTTATAATATTTAAACATATTACTTAAATGCAGTTTTTCAACAAAATTTTGTTTTTTTAATTAAATTTAATTTTTATTTTATATTGCAGTATAGTTGATTTATAATGTTGTATTAGTTTCAGGTGTACAGGAAAGTGATTCAATTATAAACCTACATATATCCATTCTTTTTCAAATTCTTTTCCCATATAGGTTATTACAGAATATTGAATAGAGTTCCCTGTGCTATACAGTATGTCCGTGTTGATTACATATTTTATATATAGTGGTGTATATATTAACCCCAAATGCACAAGATTTTTATGTATTAATTTTGTATCCTGAAACTTTACTGAATTTATTAATGAGCTCTAGTAGTTTTCTGGTAACGTATTAGGACTTTCTATGTGTAGTATCATGTTATCTGCAAAGAGTGGCAGTCTTATTCTTCTTTTCCAATTTGGTTTCCTTTTGTTTCTTTTTCTTTTGTTTTTGTTTTTGTTTTTTTGTGGTACGTGGGCCTCTCACTGTTGTGGCCTCTCCCATTGCGGAGCACAGGCTCCGGACACACAGGCTCAGCAGCCATGGCTCACGGGCCCAGCCACTCTGCGGCATGTGGGATCTTCCCGGACCAGGGCACGAACCCGTGTCCCCTGCATTGGCAGGCGGACTCTCAACCACTGCACCACCAGGGAAGCCCCTCTTTTTCTTCTTTGATTGCTGTGTCTAGGACTTCCAAAACTATGTTTAATAGAAGTGGTGAGAGTAGACATCTTTGTCTTGTTCCTGTTTCAGTTTTTCACCATGGAGAATGATGTTAGCTGTGGGTTTTTCATATATGGCCTTTTTTATGTTAAGGTAAGTTCCCTCTATGCCCACTTTCTGGAGAGTTTTTTCATAAGTCATTGCTGAATTTTATCAGAAGCTTTCTCTGCATCTATTGAGATGATTATATGGTTTTTATTCTTCAATTTGTTAATGTGGTGTATCATATTTATTGATTTGTGGATGTTGAAGAATCGTTGCATCCCTGCGATAAATCCCACTTGATCATGGTGTATGATGCTTTTAATGTATTCGGTTAGAATTTGGTTTGTTAGTATTTTGTTGAGGATTTTTGCATCTATGTTCATCAGTGGTATTGGCCTGTAATTTTCTTTTTTGTGGTATCTTTCTCTTTTTTTTGCGGTACGCGGGCCTCTCACTGTTGTGGCCTCTCCCGTTGCGGAGCACAGGTTCCGGACACGCAGGCTCAGCAGCCATGGCTCACGGGCCCAGCCGCTCCACGGCATGTGGGATCTTCCCAGACCAGGGCACGAACCCATGTACCCTGCATCGGCAGGTGGACTGTCAACCACTGCGCCACCAGGGAAGCCCTTTTTTGTGGTATCTTTGGTTTCAGTATCAGGGTGGCAGTGGCCTCATAGAATGAGTTTGGGAGTGTTCCTTCCTCTGCAATGTTACCTCTTCTCTAAATGTTTGATAGAATTTGCCTGTGAAGCCATCTGATCCTGGACTTTTGTTTGTTGGAAGTTTTTAAATCAACAGTTTCAATTTCAGTACTTGTAATTGGTTTGTTCATATTTTCTATTTCCTCCTGGTTCAGTCTTGGAAGGTTGTACCTTTCTAAGAATTTGTTCATTTCTTCTAGGTTGTCGATATATAGTTGCTTGTAGTCTCTTATGGTCCTTCGTATTTCTGTGGTGTCTGTTGTAACTTCTTTTTCACTTCTGATTTTATTGATTTGAGCCCTCTCTTTTTTTCTTCATGAGTCAATTTTGTTTATCTCTTCAAAGAACCAGTTTTTAGTTTCATTGATCTTTTCTACTGTTTTATTCTTCTCTATTTCATTTATTTCCGCTGTGATCTTTAATGATTTCTTTCCTTCTACTAACTTTGTGTTTTGTTTGTTCTTCTTTCTCTAGTTACTTTAGGTGTAAGGTTAGGTTATTTATTTGAGATTTTTCTTCTTTCCTGATATAAGATTGTATTGCTATAAACTTCCCTCTTAGAACTGTTTTTGCTGCATCCCATAGTTTTGGATTGTCGTGTTTTCATTGTCATTTGTCTCTAGGTATTTTTTAGTTTCCTCTTTGATTTATTCAGTGATCCATTGGTTGTTTAGTAACATATTGTTTAACCTCCACGTGCTTGTGTTTTTTTACTTTTTTGCTTGTAATTGATTTCTAATCACATAGCACTGTGGTTGGAAAAGGTGCTTGATGTGATTTCAATTTCCTTAAATTTACCGAGGCTCACTTTGTGGCTCAGCATGTGATCTATCCTGGAGAATGTTCCATTTGCACTTGAGAAGAATGTGTATTCTGTTGCTTTTGGATAGAATGTTTTATAAATAACAATTAAGTCCATCTGATCTAATATGTTCCCTGTTGATTTTCTGTCTGGAAGAGCTGTCCATTGATGTAAGTGGGTGTTAAAGTACTCTACTATTATTGTGTTACTGCTGATTTCTCCTTTCATGGCTGCTAGCATTTGCCTTATATATTGAGGTGCTCCTATTTTGGGTGCATATATATTTACAATTGTTATATTTGCTTCTTGTATTGATCTCTTGATCATTTTGTAGTGTCCTTGTCCCTTGTAACAGTCTTTATTTTAAAGTCTATTTTGTCTGATATGAGTATTGCTACTCCTGATTTCTTTTGATTTCCATTTGCATGGAATATCTTTTTCCATCCCCTCACTTTCAATCTGTATGTGTCCCTAGATCTGAAGCGGGTCTCTTTTAGACAGCATCTATACGGGTATTGTTTTTGTATCCATTCAGCAAGCCTGTGTCTCTTGGTTGGAGCATTTAATCCATTTACATTTTAGGTAATTATCCATATGTATGTTCTTATTGCCATTTTGTTAATTTTGGATTTGTTTTTGTAGGTCTTTTTTCTTTGCTTCCTCTTTTGTTCTCTTCTCTTGGGATTTGATGACTATTTCTAGTATTGTGTTTGGATTGCTTTTTCTTTTTTGTGTATCTGTTGTAGATTTTTGGTGTGCAGTTCCATATAGCAGTCTACATATATACAAGATTATTTCAAGTTGCTGCTCTCTTAATTTCAAAGGCATTTCCAATATCCTGCATTTGTACTGTCCTCACGACTGCTGGTTTTGATATTATATTTGTGTGTGGAGTCTTTCCTACCTTTAGCTTTCCCATTCGTAATTTTCTTATTTCTGATTGTGGCCTTTTCTTTTCCACCTAGAGAAGTTCCTTTAGCATTTGTTGTAAGGCTGGTTTGGTGATGGTGAATTCTCTTAGCTTTTGCTTGTCTATGAAGCTTTTAATTTCTGTCAAATCTGAATGAGAGCCTCGCTGGGTAAAGTATTCTTGGTTGTAGGAGTTTCCCTTTCATCACTTTTAATATATGGTGCCACTCCCTTCTGGCCTGCTGAGTTCCCACTGAAAAATCAGCTGATATCCTAATGGGGATTCCGTTGTATGTTGTTTGTTGCTTCTGCCTTGTTGCTTTTAATATTTTCTCTTTGTCTTTAATATTTTTTAGTTTGATTAATATGTCTTGGAATGTTCCTCCTTGAGTTTATCTTGCCTGGGACTCTGTACTTCCTGGACTGGAGTGAGTCTTTCCTTTCCCATGTTAGGGGAGTTTTCAGCTGTAATCTCTTCAGATATTTTCTCAGGCCCTTTCTCTCTGTATTCTCCTTCTGGGACGCCTATAATGTGAATGTTGGTGTGTTTAATGTTATCCCAGAGGTCTCTGAGACTGTCTTCATTTTTTTTTTTCCATTCCTTTTTCTTTATTCTGTTCTGTAGCAGTGATTTCCACCACTCTGTCTTCCAACTCACTTATTCGTTTTTCTGCCTCATTTATTCTGTTGATTCCCTGTAGTATATTTTTCATTTCGGTTATATTGTTCATCTCTGTTTGTTTGTTAAGTCTTCTAGTTTGTTTTTTTTTTTTTTTTTTTTTTTACTGTGTTGCGTCTTTGTTTCTGTGCGAGAGTTTTCTCTAGTTGTGGCAAGCGGGGGCCACTCTTCATCGCGGTGCGCGGGCCTCTCACTTTGGCAGCCTCTCTTGTTGCAGAGCACAGGCTCCAGACACGCAGGCTCAGTAGTTGTGGCTCACGGGCCTAGTTGCTCCACGGCATGTGGGATCCTCCCAGACCAGGGCTCGAACCTGTGTCCCCTGCACTAGCAGGCAGATTCTAAACCACTGCACCACCAGGGAAGCCCCTAGCTCTTTGTTAAACATATCTTGTATCTTCTTGGTTTGTACCTCCATTCTTTTTCCGAGATCTTGGATCATGTTTACTATCATTACTTGGAATTCTTTTTCAGGTAGATTGCCTATCTCCACTTCACTTACTTGTTGTTCTGGGCTTTTATCTTGTTCCTTTGTCTGGACCATAGTTCTCTGTCGTTTCATTTTGTCTAACTTTCTGTGTTTGTGGTTTCCTTTCCACCGGCTGCAGAGTTGTAGTTCCTATTGTTTCTGGTGTTTGCCTCCTGTTGGGTGAGGTTGGTTCAGGGGCTTGTGCAGGCTTCCTAGTGGGAGGGACCGATGCCTGCCCACTGGTGGGTGGAGCTGGGTCTTGTCCCTCTGGTGGTCATGGTCATGTCAAGGGGTGTGTTTAGAGGTGGCTGTGAGCTCAGTACAACTTAGGCAGCCTGTCTGCTGATGGGTGGGGCTGTGTTCCCACCCTGCTGGTTGTTTGGCCTGAGGTGTCTCAGCACTGGAGCTGCAGGCTGTTGGGTGGGGCCAGGTCTTGGTGCCAAAATGGCAACCTCCAGGAGAGCTCACACCCATCAGTATTCCCTGGGACCTCCGCCACCAGTGTTCTTGCCCCCACAGTGAGCCACAGCTGACCCCTGCTTCCCCAGGACACTTTCCAAGACCTGCAGGTGAGTTTAGCCCTGGCTCCTGCTTTGTGTGGGTCCCTGTACATGTGAAACCTTGTGTGCGCCTTCAAGAGTGGAGTCTCTGTTTCCTTCAGCCCTGTGGAACTCCTGCATTCAAGGCCCACTGGCCTTCAAAGCCAAATGCTCTAGCCTAAATCCTCAGGCTGGGGAGCCTGACATGTGGCTCAGAACTCACTCCTGTGGGACAACCTCTGTGATATATTTTCCAGTTTGTGGGTCGCCCACCCGGTGGGTATGGGATTTCATTATATCATGAAAGCACCCCTCCTACCATCTCGTTGTGGTTTCTTCTTTGTCTTTGGATGTAAATATCTTTTTTGGTAGGTTCCAATCTTTTTTGTCAGTGGTTGTTTAGCAGTTAGCTGTGATCTTGATGTTTTCATGAGAGGGTGAGCTCAAGTTCTTCTACTTTGCCATCTTGTCCACAATCAAGGGGCTGCTTTTAGTTTAGATTCTTTATGCCTCTTTCCTCAGCATGTGCTGGTTGTTATCCCCTTGAAATGGGGGTGTACAGGTGTGGTGGCCTGTGCATGCTCCCAGGATGGCACGTACAGCACCCTGCACCTGTGCCCACATCTCTTAGTGGAAGCGGCTGCCTGCGCACTCCCACAACAGCAGGGGCAGTGATTGGCACCTGTTCTCATGTCTCTTGGTGGTGGTGGCAGCTCACACACTCCCAGGACAGTGAGGGCAGTGACTAGCGTCTTCTTGTGGGTCTCAAAGCAGCAGCGGTGGTCCGTGCACTCATGGGACAGTGGCGGTAGTGATTGGCACCTACTTGCAGGACTCTTAGCGGAGGTGGCAGCATATGCCCATCTCTGGAACCCAGGATGGCATTGGTGGCTTGCACGCACCCCTGGAGCTCATGTAGATGGTGTCCTGTTGCCTGAGAGTGAACACAGAGAAAGAGGCTCCTATGGAGGTCCCACTCCTACCCCTCTCCCTTGCACCCCCAATGGAGCCTTGCCTCTTTGGTGGGCCCCAGCTTCTTCCGAGTGTACCCTCAGTTGCCACACTCCAGCCTCTTCCGGCTGTGTCCGCACAGCCAACTGTGGTCCTCTCCCAGATCTAAGCTCCAAAGCCTGAACTTCAGCACCCAGCCCCTACCTGCACCAACGGTTGAGCGTCTGAGGCTGAGGAGCACAGGGTGGCAGTACCAACCGTTTCTGCATGTCATTCTTCATTTTGCCTACAGCAAACTGGTTGCTACGCTCTCCTCTGAGGCTCCAAAGCTACTCTTCCATCCAGGCTGATCTCCCCACCAGTTAGGGGACTTCCCAGGGTGCAGGAACCTGTCCTCCTCCACAGCTCCATCCCTGGGGCACAGGTGCTATCCCGATTCCTTTCGCTCTTTTTCTTTTGTCCTACCCAGTTATGTGGAGGTTTTCTTGCCCTTTCGGAAGTTTGAGGTCTTCTGCCAGCATTCAGTAGATGTTCTGTACAAATCATTCCACTTGTAGATGTATTTTTTATGTATTTGTCGGAGGCAGTAAGCTCCACTTCCTGCTCCTCTGCCATCTTGATCCCCCCTTAACACAATTTTGAACAAAAAATGATAAGACATTTAATGAAATAAAGTATGACCCATAAACAGTAAAAAAAAAAAAAAAAAAAAAAAAAAAAAAAACCAATCAGTAGAAACAGCCTCTGAGGAAGCCCAGATGTTGGACTTAATAAACAGAGGCTAAATTGAATCCATAGCACTTGGTATAGACCTTTGCACAATAAGTAACTGAATAAGTATTTGTTGAATGAATGAATACAGGAGTGCATGAGGAAAGAGTTATAATACAAAATTAAAATGGAAAAAAAAGGAAAAGTAGAAAATTTTAAAAGTCAGTGAGCAGATGGGTTTTCAGGGGAAGAAAGCCTTTTAAGCATAGATTATTTGTATATCCCTGTACCAATCCACACTGTCTTTCGTCAAAAATTGTGTAAGAAATACCTAATAGATATCTCCCCCCACCTTGTTTTTCTTCAAAATTTCCTTAGCTGTTCATGTGCTATGCTCTGCCATATGAGCTTCACTGAGAATTACTTTGTCAAGTTTCATGAAAACTTCATGGGTATTTTAAGTGAAATTGCATAAAGCTAATATTGTCATCCTTACAGTACTGAATATTCCTGTCATGAATGTGGCATACTCTCCTTTTATCAGGTCTTTGACCGTCTTTAATGATGTTCATTAATTTCTCATAATTGTTCTGCACATCTTTTATTAATATTTATTCCTATGAACTTATTTTCTGTTGATAGTTTTTTTATTGATTTTCAACTTTAATGAGATATAATTGACATATAACACTGTGTAAATTAAGATGCACAGTGTGTTTTTGATACACTTATATATTGCAATATGATTACCACCATAGTGTTGGCTAACACCTCCATCACATCAGATAATTACCATTTCTTTTTTGTTGTGAGAATAAACTCTACTCTCTTAGTGTTTTTTTGTTTTGTTTTGTTTTGTTTTTGCAGTACGCGGGCCTCTCACTGTTGTGGCCTCTCCCATTGTGGAGCACAGGCTCCAGATGAGCAGGCTCAGCAGCCATGGCTCACGGGCCCAGCCGCTCCGCAGCATGTGGGATCTTCCTGGACCGGAGCACGAACCCATGTCCCCTGCACTGGCAGACAGACTCTCAACCACTGTGCCACCAGGGAAGCCCCACTCTTAGTGATTTTTAATAAAGCAATACGGTACTGTTAACTATAATCACAGTGCTGTGTGTTAGGTACCCAGAACTTATTCATCTTATAACTGGAATTGTGTACCTTTTGACCAACATCTCCCCAATTCCCTTACCCCTCAGCCCCTGGTAACCACCACTGTATTCTATTTCTACAAGATCAGCTTTTTATGATCCACATATAAGCGGTATTAAGTACTATCTGTCTTCCTCTGTCTCACTTATTTAACATAATGCTTTCAAGGTCTATCCAAATGTCACAAATGGCAGGATTTCCTTCTCCTCATGGTTGAAGAATATTCCATTGTATGTAGTTATATACACACACAGCCTCTTCTTTATCCACTCATCCATTGAGGTTGTTTCCGTGTCTTGGTTATTGTGAACAATGCTGCAGTAAACAAGGGAGTGCAGATATCTTTTCAATATCCATTTAATGGCCTTTGTAAATATACCCGGATGTGGAATTTCTGGATTGTATGGTAGTCCTATTTGTAATTTTTTGAGGAACTTCCATACTGTTTTCCATATTGCCTGTACCAGTGTACATTCTCACCAACAGTGCACAAGGGTTCTCGTTTCTCCATGTCATCACCAACACTTATTATCTCTTCTCTTTTTGATGATAGCCATTCTAAAAGGTGCAAGATGATAACTCATTGTGGGTTTGATTTGCATTTTCCCTGGTTAAAAGTAGTGTTGAGCACCTTTTCGTGAACATGTTGGCGATCTGTATGTCTCGCTAAGAAAAATGCCTATTCAGGTCTTCTGCCGATATTTTCGATTGTTTTTACTGTTTCTTTTGCCGCACAGAAGCTTTTAAGTTTGATGTAGTTCCACTTATTTATCTCTGTCGCTCGTGCTTTTGCTGTCATTTCAAAAATAATCATTGCCAAGACCAGTGTCACAGAGCTTTTGCCCTATGTTTTCTTCTAGGAGCTTTATGTTTGCAGGTCTTATGTTTAAGTCTTTAATCCATTTTGAGTCAATTTTTGTGAGTGGTGTAAGATAAGGGTGCAGTTTCACTTCTTTGCATGCAGTTATCCAGTTTTCCCACTACATTTGTTGAAGAGACTATCCTTTCCCTGTTGAGTAGTCTTGATTCCCTTGTCAAATATTAGCTGATGTAGCTATTCTATTCCATTGATCTACATGTCTATTTTTATGCCAGTACCATACTGTTTTGATTACTATAGCTTTATAGTATAGTTTGAAATCAGGAAGTGTGCTGCCTCCAGCTTCGTTCTTTGTCAGGATTTGTCTATTCAAGGATTTTTGTGGTTCCACACGAATTTAAGGATTGTTTTTCCTATTTCTGTTAAAAAATGCCATTGGAACTTTTTATAGGGGTTGCATTGAATCTGTTGATAGCTTGTGGTAGTATGGTCATTTTAACATTAATTCTTCTAATCCATGAAGATGAGCTATCTTTCCATTTGTGTCATTTTCAATTTCATCAAAGTCTTATAGTTTTCAGTGTATAGATCTTTAATTTCTGTGGTTAAATTTATTCTCATTTTTTATGCAGTTGTAAATGGGACTGCTTTTTTAATTTCTCTTTCTCATAATTCATTACTAGTGTATAGAAACTCAGCTGATTTTTGTTTATTGATTTTGTATTCTCTAACTTTACTGAATTCTTTTATTAGTTCCAACATTTTTTTTGGTGGCCTCTTTAGTTTCTCCATATAATATCATGTCATCTGCAAAATGAGACAGTTTTACTTCTTCCTTTCTGAATTGAATGCCTTTTATTTCTTTTTCTTGCCTGATTGCTCTAGCTAGGACCTCCAATACAATGTTGAATCAAACTTGCCAGGGTAAAATGAGCTTCATTGGTAGTGTGCTAGTGGTGGTATAATACCACCACAATGTTAAGTATGTAACAGTCAGGCTGCTGTAGCAAGAGACCACAATGATTTAAGAAAGAATTTTATTGGGAGGTGGTAAGGACTGGTAAGGCATCCTGGTATCACATTACTAGGCTCCTTCTATTGTGTTGCTTTGTTATATCTAGGGTATTTTTTCTGTATCTTTGAAGATTTACAGTCCTGCCTTCAAGAAAGAGGAAAAAGAAGGAAGGCACACTCTTTTCTCATTTAGGTACAACCCAGGAGTTGTTACACATCACTTCTGCTCATATCCCATTGGACAGATCCTGGTCACAAAGCTACACCTAACTGTAACAAAGTCTGGGAACTATCTTAATTGAGGTGAGCATACACCCAGCAAAACACCTATAACTAAAAGCAATCACCACTTAGGGGGAAAGCTACAAGTTCATTTGTTACAATGAATTTTGAAGAATAGTATTTAGAAGAAGCAAATAAGCAAAATGGGGGGACAACTTGCTCTATATAATCCTCATATGCACAGAAATGGAAATAATTTAAAAACCCTATTCAAAAATAATTCCCAGCTGCACGTAATGTGGCTGTCTGAATATTAAGAAATTCTTCCAAGTGCATTATATTTCCAAATACACTTATCATATATGATCTTTCAGATACTATGCTATAAAAGGCTGTAGCTTTATAAGTTGCCATCTCCTTTTAAAATATATTTTGAAATTGATATGAAAGATTATTTGTGCATAGTGATGAACTTTAGAGAATACAATATTAAAAATATAGTATAAAGATGACTCATTATATTGGGGACTTCCCTGGCAGTCCAGTGGTTAAGACTCCACGCTTCCACTGCAGGGGGCACAGGTTTGATCCCTGGTCAGGGAACTAAGATCCTGCATGCTGTACTGTGTGGCAAAAAAAAAAAAAAAAAATTATTATATTATCACCCAGAGATAACTGATAATATTAGTTAACTTACTTCTTTTTCTTATGCATATATTTAACAAAACTCAAGTCATTTATTTATCTTCCTTTTTGTTACCCAGTGGTATATTGTGCCTACATTCCCATGTCATTAAACACCATTCAAAAGCCTGAATTTTTTTATGTTATCTTCTTCCTAAATACCTTATTGGTTTTACTATAAAATCATGGTACCATTGTACAAGTGTATAAAATTATACCTATAGATGATAAAAGCATGAAAGTTAAGACTCTCTTATACTTAAAATCTCATTATTAATATTTGAAGTTGTGGTTAACTGTTTACCTACATTGTGGTTTAGAAGCTATATTACTTGTTTGACTTAGGAGATGTATTCATGCCAACCTAATTTTGGCTCTACTTTACCTATCTTATATTAATTGTGTCATGATGTCAGTTTTGACCTATACCTTCCCACCTATCTAGGCGTCTTTGTCAAAAGACATAACCCTAAACCCTTCATAATTATTAAACCCTTCATAATTATAAGTGCATCAAAGACTAACTGCTTTGCTTAGCTGCAGAGATCTACACAAGACTGTATCACTTGTATAACTTAAAAGAGACAAAGTTTTCAGTAAAATTCCTAAGAATGCATGATTATCCAAACTTTGTTACTTTCTGTAGTGACAATGTTGTCAATCACACAATGTGACATATTAAGTAATATCAATTCTTAATTGCCTTACATATAGATTTTCTCTAAATTAGGTATTGATTTTGAGGTCAAACCTTTCTATCATTTAAATATTTAACGTTTTTGAATTCTGAAATACACAATATTACGAAACAAGGTGTCATCTTTTCAGGACTCACCTAGTCATAAATTTACAGTAACTTAGCAAAAGATAACAATAATCTTTTCCTATGGAGAAAGGTGCAAACATTAAACTATTTGGGCTTTCCCCTACTTTTTCTCCTTTTCAGAAAGGAGTCAATGTCTCAAACCTTCTTCTCTGACTTACTTATTAGTTAGACTAGTAAACTGTGCTGATACAGGACAGAATTGTTCCCAGTTACATTTTCTGCAAGTAAATAATGAAGAATTTTGCCTGAGGATTGGTATGTTATATTAAGAGTAGCTAATGAAACCATGAAGATAAGAATAAATGGAATATGTGCTAACTTGGCTAGTATGGAGTACAGCAAAAAAAATTTGTACCAATAATCCTGAAATGTGGATAGACAAATAGATTCATGCAGTACGATGCTACAAACTTTAAGATTACTAAGGTGGCAGTCAGGAAAGCTGAGTTCTAGTTTTAGTTAAACTAGTCAAGACTAACCATCTGACATCTTAAGTCACTTTTTGAGGTCTCAGTTTGCTCAACTATAAAATAAGATATAACTAGAAGAGTCTAAATCTTTTCAGCACTAAAATTCTATGTATATGATGACATATGATTGATTAGACAGAACCCAAATTAAAACACTGCAAAATTCTAGACAACATACGACTCTGAAAAACAAATCATTTATGCATATCCACCTAATAGTACAAACCCATACTGAAAAAATAAGTTTGAATATTCTCTTAGAAGGTGAACTGCTTTATTCAAAAACACTTTTGGGGACTTCCCTGGCAGTGCAGTGGTTGAGACTTCGCCTTCCAGTGCAAGGGGTGTGAGTTTGATCCCTGGTCAGGGAGCTAAGATCCCACATGCCTCATGGCCAAAAAAACAAAACATAAAACAGAAGCAGTATTGTAACAAATTCAATAAAGACTTTAAAAGTGGTCCATATCAAAAAAAAATCTTAAAAAAATACTTTTGAATTAAATCCTCTTAAATACTGCCTTTATAAGACTTACTTTATGCAGAAATTTACTCTAGCATGAGACGTAACATCAGGGTGTCCAAGCAAAGGAGCTAATACAGAAACTGAGTAACTTCTAAATAAACAGAATGATTTCACATATAGTCGCTAACAAAAGTCATAAAATTATTGAACTTTAGAGCTGAATTTGGAAGTCTTACAGATATTTTACATGTATTAAATTCTCTTCACAATGTGTCAGAATTTATATCAATTCTTCCTATATTCTTACCATGTCCCCAAGATATCTCTTTGCAAAAGAAAGTATTTGTTATACAGTTGGTATATAAAGTTTATGAGTTAAAATCATGCATCTGTCTTATCAAAATTTAGTATGTTTACCTGCTTTTAACCATTTTATAGTTCACAAAATGGCTTCATGTAACCATAAATCTGTATTCTCAATGGGAGTAAAGGAAGAGTCAGGGTTTTTCTAGTGACTTACATCCCTTAGGCTTAAAGAAAATAAAATGCCCTTCATTCCCAGGTCTAATCATCCTACAATTTGCTATGGGGTAGAACTCAGTTTAAAGCTGATCTACTTCAGCCCCCACAACAGACATACATACCTACAAAACTTTCAAGAAATACAGATGTCAGGAACTCATAAAGTATTCCAGTGATGCACTAGGGCTGGCTCCTGTGGCCTTCCAAGTGCCAATTAAGGGTATCTCTTCCCAATTCTAAGTTCAGGGACATCATGTTGGTAGCTCAAAACTGGCCATGGTAGGAATAATTTACACCACAGAAATCAAGAAACTGGTTGATTTTGGGAGCTGGTTGTTAGTAATTTAACAGCACGTAACTGAGGTAATCCCAGGTTATGGTTCCTGAAGCCAAGTGTCCACTATCAAAGGAAAGACCTATAACTGTTCCTGATTCAGTTCCTGGAACTGAATTTTGAACATTCATATATCCTTCTCCAGATGGATATAAGAGGGCGTAGGGTCCATATCATACATAATTTATTGTTTGTCTTTGAACCTATATAGCAATGTTGTCCAACAGAAATACAATGCAAGCCACATACCCTTAAATTTTCTACTGTATGTTAAAAGTACATCTCAAATTAGATGTTAAATTTTCATCAGAAATACTTTATCTGTATTTAGATTTCATAAAGTTTTCAGTTGAAGAAGTAATTTCATGTACCCAAGTTGGTCCATACATCCTTAAAAGTTTTACAATTGCTGAACTGAGTATCAGTTTTTAAATTTAAAATTTTTTAAATAAATCAAATTTAAAAATTTTTTCCTCAGTCTTACTAGCCATGTTTGAAGAGTTCAATAGCCACACTTAATAGTAGTTACCATATTGGACAGCAGCTGTACAGCATCAGCACCTCAGGGGTTTTCCAGAAGCTTGAGCCTTATGCTGTGCTAGCTTGATGAGTGGAATCAAACGGATTATTTCACTTTTCGGTGCCTCAGTTTTCTGAGACAATAATAATCTTAAAGGAATAATCAATCAATAATTATAACTAATAATAGACATTCTAATGATTGCAATAATCATGAAATCACTCACATGATATAGCAGCTGCCACTTGTGGCATGTCAGCTTATTTAAAAACCAACTCATCAAGCAGTAGCTCATTTTGAAGAAGAGCTTAACCTTATTAGATGTTAGTAGCTATAAATGCTAAGCATTTATAGAGTGTTTTTCACTTTTAAAGGGCTTTACCAGTTGTAGTTAATCTTATAACATAATAATGTATCATTCCTGTTAGTGAATTCCTGAGGTCAAAGAAGGCCTTTCTGCATAACAAAAACCTTCAATCTACTTGTCATATACTCTATACTACAATGTATATAAATCAAAGTGTTAGGTTGAACAAGACAAAATATTCACTTAAAGTAACTTTTCTGATCCTGAGTACAATAAATTAATCTCAACAGAGAAAAATGGTGCTTCTATTATAATGTTCATCACTTGTGTATTGTCTGTGAAACAAGAGTCAAGCACAGCTTTCTTGATTATATAAAAAAGATTTTTAAATCCCATTTTTATGGTACTTAACCTCTAAACTGCCATCAGAAGTATAGTAACACCATCCATTTTTATGGGCTTTCCCGTTTTCTACGTGCTTACCTGCATCATTTTATTATCTCAGCAACCCTAAAAGATAAACAGGACAGATGTTATGCCCATTTTTTGCATGAAATTCAGAAAGGCTGAGTGCCTTGTTTACATAATTACATACTCATCAGTGCAACAGCTAGAGCCAGAATTCAGGTCTTATGATTTTAGCCACCATTTATCAAATACATACTATAAACTGGAGAATATGTTGAAGACCATGCATTATCTCATTAAATGGTCACAGTAATCTTAGATGAAGGAAGTATGATGCAGAAAGATTGTTACACATAAGTCATTTTTTCTCAAAGCATGTGTTTGTAACTTCTCTACTGTGCTGAATCTAGAAATGGACTATTATCAGGGTAGGAGAATAAAGGAACCAATCTTCATCAAAAATAAAAATTACTATATACTAACACATGTTATTTACCCAGCATAGTGCTAAGCTCTGCAATTACTGTCATGTTTCACATTTATAACAACCAACCGTAAGAGTTAAGTATTAGTTTTCCCGTTTATAAGTAAGGACAGAGACTCAAAGTGACAGAAGCAGAATTTAAAACCATTCCTATTTGACTCCTAATCTCATACTCCGAACCACTTTGCCATTCTTTTTTATTTCAAATCCACTGTAATTTCCCATATTCCTTACTGCCTAATGTTACTTTTTACTTATTTTTGAGTTGTTTTGCTTTTTGTGGGATTTCTTTTTTTGGGTTTTTTTTGGTATTAAAAAAAAGAAGGTTTTCTTTGTCATCTTTGTTTACCATATTATCCTAACAGTGCCAAACACGAGCAGGTACACCATTTTCATAGCATAATGCAGGAAAGTAGCTTTGAGCAGTGTGTCATACAATCTCTATAATAACTTTGAGCAGTGAGCTGGAAGATTATAGTACTACTGTGGAACTGAATTTCTTTACCTTAGCCTTTGAGCTGAACAGTTCATTCACCTATTCAGTGGTAAACTTCAGCAATTTCTCCAAAGTTAAAGGAAATTGACTTGTTCATTCAGTGGGTATGTTGATTTAAAGATGTATTTATAATAACAAAATGAGATAGAGGCACTATTACAGTAAATTTGCTAATAATGTAGCTAAATAATTTACATTAGTGGAGACCATTAAGTGTGGGTGAAGAGTGACTGCTTCAGTCAGAAAAATTATTTTTTCCTACATTACCTGAAATTCTTATGAACTTCTCATTTCATGTTGCCTTAGTAATCAGAAGTAAAAGTGTTTAGATCTTCATAAAACTTTTTCATAACAAATGGCATGTTAACCTAAGCACTGTAAATACTTCGGGGCAAATGTGTTAAAATTCAGTTAGTTATTTTTTCTTTATTTTCTAAATTCCATAATTAGATAGTTACCGTGTTCCTGGTCAGACTGCCTCTAAGAAGGAAGTAAAACAAGTTTGTGCACATACATTCATATGCAGGGTCAAAGGTGAAGACAAAATGTGAAAGAGAAACATGTTGTTTCTAGTAAAACTCTTTCCTTATCTAGAATTAGGTGTACTCATAAATGTATGCACTATAATAATGTGTAGAGATGACTGTTTCATTATTTTTTAATAAAATTTATAGTTTTTATAGGTAATAGTCTAGATATTTGGAATGCATTCATTTAAGCAGAAGAAATAGCTGGCAAATGTTTTATGTCAGGTGGTATGCATGCTAAGTTTATAACCTTTCTTCTCTTTATCCAATGTAAGTTAACTTGATGTGACAGGGTGTGATATATCACAGAGATGACTCAGGTCAGGAATTTCAAGAAATCTTAAAAATAATACCTTTTAAAAGGACTTAAGTAAATAGTACATAAAGATCTGTAGAGTATATAGTCTTTTTTTTTTTTTTTTTTACCCTGTTATCTATCAAAGAATTGAGTTCAACTGCTTAAACGTTTAGGAAAGTCTTTTACTCAGAAAAAAGTAAATATTTGCCAATTAGGGTAGGGGAGAAATCTCTAGGTTCCTTTACTGTTAGAGTGCCTACCAGCAGATACATCTGTTTATTTAGAATTTATACATCTATTTGTTGACCAAAAAATTCAATGATAAATTGATGTTTCCATCACCTGCTTTTCCTTTTTTTCTGAAGCCTTTGCAATTATATAGCTGTCATTACAAACTCCTGTCCCAAAGCATGGGGTTTCAATGAAGAATATGGTTAGATCACAAGATTTGCTTCTAAAGAGCTGAATTTTGGTTCTATCATAGGAAAATAAGTGTGTACTTCAGTAAGTGGTAAAGTATGACATACATTTGGAGGAATGTACATACTGTAAGTTTTCAGCTCAGTAAACATACCCATGTAACATCCAGATAATGGAAATGAACTTCATCAGCACTCTAAAAAGGCTCCCTTGTCCCAACTTCTCACGCCTCCAAAGGATAAACATTTCTGACTTCTAGTACTACAAGTCAGTTTTATTTGACCTTGTAAGAGAATCATCTGTCCTTCTCTGGAAATAGGTTCACTCATAAATGTATGTACTTTAGTAATGTATGGAGATGACTAGTAGGGTCTTTTGGGCAGGGTTGAGGTCTGACTTATTTCACATAACATTACTTTTGTGAAATGCACCCATATTATTATGTATATAGCAATATGTAACAAAATGTAATCATTTTGTCACTGATGGATATTTCAGTTGTTTCCAGTTTGGGGCTTTTATAAATGTTCTTCTAAATATCCTTTGTGACTATACCTATCCATTTGCGCATACATTCAACTTTAGTAGATACCTCCAAAGATTTATTCAGTAGCTGAAACGATTTACATTTTTGTTATCAGTACATGAGAACTACAGTTTAGCCTCATCTTTGCCAGAAGTTGTTATCCCCTGCCACCATTTTACTCATTCTGAAGGGTGGATAGTGGTATTACATTATAGATTTAATTTGTATTTCCCTGATGACTCATGAAATTGAGCATCCAGTTATATGTTTACCGGAAATTTGAGTATGTTTTGAAGTGCCTGTCAAGACTTCTGATCATTATTCCACTGCATTATCATTCTTTTTTCTTATGATTTTTCAGGAGTCTTTTATATAATCCTGACCTATTACTGCAAATATTTTCTACCACTCTTGGGTTCCCTTTTTTGCTTTTTTAATATTGTAATTTGTTGAGCAGAAGTTTTTAGTAGTAATATGCTACCTTTCCCATTTTTTTCCATTATGTTGATTACATTTTGTGCCCTGTTTAAAACAGTTTGTAGAGATATCTTATGTTATAAAGAGATATCTTCTGTTTTCTTTAAGATCTTTGTCTTAACTTTTAAGTCTTTATTGAATTTGTTACAATATTGTTTCTGTTTTATGTTTTGTTTTTTTGGCTGCAAGGCACGTAGGATCTTAGCTGTCTGACCAGGGATCAAACCCACACCTCCTGCATTGAAAGGTAAGTCTTAACCATTGGACCACCAGGGAAGTCCCTGTCTTACCTTTTATATTTAGATCTATAATCCATATAGAATTGGTTTTTGTATACACTGGGTATTGGTTTTATATACACTGGGCAGGGTTTTAAAAATGTGTGTTTTAACCAAATGGATATCCACAAGAACCAGCAGAACTTATTTAAAAGATCATCCTTTCTCTACTGCACTGCAGTGGCACCTTTGCTGTAAATCAGGTAACTACACTATATTATCATTGTTTCAAAAACTATAAATTTGTAAAAGGTCTGGGTTTCTGGTTATGTAAGTCTTCTAGCTTGGTTTTTGTTCAGAATTGCCTTGACTATTCTTAGTCCTTTGCACTTTCATTTCCATTTTATAAACAACTGT
This sequence comes from Grampus griseus, assembly GCF_964374135.1. Taxonomy (NCBI): domain Eukaryota; kingdom Metazoa; phylum Chordata; class Mammalia; order Artiodactyla; family Delphinidae; genus Grampus; species Grampus griseus. The sequence goes on along the minus strand of NC_139009.1, from coordinate 52,590,279 downwards.
CAATTTACACAAAAAATATTGTTAGGACTTTAATTGGGTTTGCATTGAATCTATAAAATCAGCTTATGAAGAACTGACATCTTGAGAACATTGAGTCTTCCACATGCTATATGTCTTTCCACTTATTTAATTCTTTAGTTTTTCCTAATATTTCATAATTTTCAATGCAGAGGTTCTTAAATTTATTTCTAAATATTTAGGATATTTAAGCTATTGTAAATGGCATATTTTGTTTCATTTTTTGTATGCTTTTTTAAAATATAAACATAAAATAAATCTTAGTATATTTGTCTTATATGAACTGATTTAAAAAAAAAAGAGACTGAGCAGATACATAGAGCATGGAGAGGGAAATAAAGGGCGGCTCATGAGGTTACTTGAGAGAGACTATGTTTATGTTCCTTGAAATCAACAAACAAAACTAATAACCAAATTATAGTGGTCCTTGTCTAGTAGTGGCCCATACCTGAACCACCTGTGAATTGGTTTCTGCTATCTATCTGATCTCTGGTTTTTCATTGGTATGATCTTCTCTCTTGGCTTTGCCAGTTATTTTTATTGAATTCTAATTCTTGATTTCAAAAAATTATAGAGTCATCTATAATGTTATATTCCTCTTTCCTTTTCCTCTGCTAGGTAGAAAGAATGACGGATGACAACCTTAATCAAATCAGAGACTGTGCTAAATTGATGCTGGGTTGTAATTTTGATAAAATTCTGTCTACCTCCAGCCTTCCTCTATATCTATAATGTGTGTGTGTGTACATACATATACAAAGATATATATAATAATGTTATATGTAGTCTGTATTATATAATTCATGTGTCACTAAAATGGAAGAGATAAATATTTTAAAATTTTGTACAGATTTCTATTTCTTCTTAGATGGGATACTGGTGTGCTGCACACTGTTCCACCCTACCTGAAAGCAAAATTTACTTTTTTTCTTTACATATTTTTTAATTGAATTATAGCTGATTTACATTGTTGTGTTAATTAGTGCTGTAGAGCAAAGTGATTCAGTTATACCTATATATACATTCTTTTTTTAAATATTCTTTCCCATTATGGTTTATCATACGATATTTTTTTTTACATCTTTATTGGAGTATAATTGCTTTACAATGTTTTGTTAGTTTCTGCCGTATAAGTGAACCAGCTACTTGTATACATATGTCCCCATACCCCCTCCCTCTTAAGCATCCCTCCCACCATCCCTATCCCACCCCTCTAGGTGGTCACAAAGCACCTAGCTGATATCCCTGTGCTATGCAGCTGATTCCCACTAGCTATCTATTTTACATTTGGTAGTGTATATATGTTAATGCTACTCTCTCTTTGTCCCAGCTTACCCTTCCCCCTCCCTGTGTCCTCAAGTCCATTCTCTATCTCTGTGTCTTTATTCCTGTCCTGCCCCTAGGTTCACGAGAACCATTTCTTTTTAGATTCCATATATATGCGTTAGCATACAGTATTTGTTTTCCTCTTTCTGGCTTACTTCACTCTGTATGACAGAATCTAGGTCCATCCACCTCACTATAAAAAACTCAGTTTCGTTTCATTTTATGGTAATATTCCATTGTATATATGTGCCACATCTTCTTTATCCATTCATCTGTCGATGTACGTTTAGGTTGCTACCATGTCCTGCCTATTGTAAATAGTGCTGCAATAAATATTGGGGTACATGTGTCCTTCTAAACTATGGTTTTCTCAGGGTATATGCCCAGTAGTGGGATTGATGGGTCATAGGGTAGTTCTATTTTTAGTTTTTTAAGGAACCTCCATACTGTTCTCCATAGTGGCTGTATCAATTTACATTCCCACCAACAGTGCAAGAGGGTTCCCTTTTCTTCACAGCCTCTGCAGCATTTATTCTTTGTAAATTTTTTGATGATGGCCATTCTGACTGGTGTGAGGTGATACCTCACTGTAGTTTTGATTTGCATTTCTGTAATGATTAGTGAGGTTGAGCATTCTTTCATGTGTTTGTTGGCAATCTGTATATCTTCTTTGGAGAAATGTCTATTTAGGTCTTCTGCCCATTTTTGGATTGGGTTGTTTTTTTTTTTAATATTGAGCTGCATGAGATGCTTGTAAATTTTGGAAATTAATCCTTTGTCAGTTGCTTCATTTGCAAATATTTTCTCCCATTCTGAGGGTTGTCTTTTCATCTTGTTTATGGTTTCCTTTGCTGTGCAAAAGCTTTTAAGTTTCATTAGGTCCCATTTGTTTCTTCCTGTTTTTATTTCCATTACTCTAAGAGGTAGGTAAAAAAGGATCTTGCTGTGATTTATGTCATAGAGTGTTCTGCCTATGTTTTCCTTGAACAGTATTATAGTGTCTGGCCTTACGTTTAGGTCTTTAATCCATTTTGAGTTTATTTTTCTGTATGGTGTTAGGAAGTGTTCTAATTTCATTCTTTTCCATGTAGCTGTCCAGTATTCCCAGCACCATTTATTGAAGAGACTGTCTTTCTTCCCTTGTGTAGTCTTACCTCCTCTGTCGTAGATTAATTGACCGTAGATTTGTGGGTTTATCTCTGAGCTTTCTATCCTGTTCCATTGATCTATATTTCTGTTTCTGTTCCAGTACCATACTGTCTTGATCACTGTAGCTTTGTAGTGTAGTCTGAAGTCAAGGAGCCTTATTCCTTCAGCTCTGTTTCTCTTTCTCAAGATTGCTTTTGCTACTCGGGATCTTTTGTGTTTCCATACAAATTGTAAAATTTTTTGTTCTAGTTCCTTGAAAGATGCCATTGGTAGTTTGATAGGGATTGCACTGAATCTGTATATTGCTTTGGGTAGTATAATCATTTTTCTCCCAATCCAAGGACATGGTATATCTCTCCATCTCTTTGTATAGTCTTTGATTTCTTTCATCAGTGTCTTATAGTTTTCTGCATACAGGTCTTTTGTCTCAAGTAGGTTTATTCCTAGGTATTTCATTCTTTTTGTTGCAATGGTAAATGGGAGTGATTTCTTAATTTCTCTTTTGATTTTTCATTGTTAGTGTATAGGAATGCAAGAGATTTCTGTGCATTAATTTTGTATCCTGCTACTTTACCAAATTCATTGATGAGTTCTAGTAGTTTCTGGTAACATATTTAGGATTCTCTATGTATAGTATCATGTCATCTGCAAACAGTGACAGCTTTACTTTTTCTTTTCTGATTTGGATTCCTTTTATTTCTTTTTCTTCTCTGATTGCCACAGCTAAAACTTCCAAAACTATATTGAATAATAGTGGTGAGAGTGGGAACCCAAAACTATATTGAATAATAGTGGTGACAGTGGGAACCCTTGTCTTGTTCCTGATCTTAGAGGAAATGGTTTCAGTTTTTCACCATTGAGAATAATGTTGGCTGTGGGTTTGTTGTATATGGCCTTTATTATGTTGAGGTAGGTTCCCTCTTTGCCCACTTTCTGGAGAGTTTTTATCATAAATCGGTGTTGAATTTTGTGAAAAGCTTTTTCTGCATCTACTGAGATTATCATATAGCTTTTATTCTTCAATTTGTTAATATGGTGTATCACACTGATCTGGTTATACTGAAGAATCCCTGCATTCCTGGGATAAACCCCACTTGATCATGGTGTATGATCCTTTTAATGTGTTGTTCGATTCTGTTTGCTAGTATTCTGTTGAGGATTTTTTCATCTATGTTCATCAGTGATACTGGCCTGTAGTTTCCTTTTTTTTGTGACGTCTGGCTTTGGTATCAGGGTGATGGTGGCCTTGCAGAATTAATTTGGGAGTATTCCTCCCTCTGCCATATTTTGGAAGAGTTTGAGAAGGATAGGTGTTAGCTCTTCTCTAAATGTTTGATAGAATCCCCATGTGAAGTCATCTGGTCCTGGACTTCTGTTTGTTGGAAGACTTTTAATCACAGTTTCAGTTTCAGTGTTTGTGATTGATCTGTTCATATTTTCTATTTCTTCCTGGTTCAGTCTTGGAAGGTTGTACTTTTCTAAGAATTTGTGCATTTCTTTCAGCTTGTCCATTTTATTGGCAGAGTTGCTTGTAGTAGTCTCTCATGATCCTTTGTATTTCTGTGGTGTTAGTAGTAACTTCTCCTTTTTCATTTCGAATTTTATTGATTTGAGCCCTCTTCCTTTTTTTCTTGATGCATCTGGCCAGAGGTTTATCAATTTTGTGTATCTTTTCAAAGAACCGGCTTTTAGTGTCATTGATCTTCACTATTGTTTTATTCTTCTCTCTCATTTATTTCTGCTCTGATCATTATGATTTAGTTTCTTCTACTAACTTTGGGTTTTGTTTGTTCTTACTCCAGTTGTTTTAGGTGTAAGGTTAGGTGGTTTATTTGAGATTTTTCTTGTTTTCTTAAGTAAGATTATACTGCTATAAACTTCCATCTTAAAACTGCTTTTGCTGCATCCTGCAGATTTTGAATTGTTGTATTTTCATTGTCATTTGTCACTAGGTATTTTTAAATTTCCTCTTTGATTTCTTCAATTATCCACTGGTTGTTTAGTAACATATTGTTTAGCCTCCCCGAGTTTGTGTTTTTTAGAGTTTTTTTTTCCTGTAATTGATTTCTAACCTCATAGAGTTGTGGCCAGAAAAGAAGGTTGCTATGATTTCAGTTTTCTTAAACTTACCAAGGCTTGATTTGCGGCCCAAAATATGATCTATCCTGGAGAATGTTCCATGTGCACTTGAGAAGAATGTATTCTGCTGCTTTTGGATAGAATGTTCTATAAGTATCAGTTAAGTCCATCTGGTCTAATGTGTCATTTAAAAATTTTTTTTTTTTATATTGGGGCACATCTGATTAACAATGTGTTAGTTTCAGGTGTACAGCAAAGTGATTCAGTTATACATATAAATGTATCTATTATTTTTCAAATTCTTTTCCCATTTAGATTATTAAAGAATATTGAGCAGAGTTCCCTTTAGGTAGCTCTACAGTAGGTCCTGGTTGGTTATCTACTTCATACATAGTAGTGTGTACACGTCAATCCCAGACTCCCAATCTATCCCTCCCAGTAACCGTAAGTTTGTTCTCTAAGTCTGTGAGTCTGTTTCTCTTTTGTTAGTAAGTTCATTTGTATCTTTTTTTAAGATTCCGCATATAAGCGATATCATATGATATTTGCCTTTCTCTTTCTGACTTACTTCACTCAGTATGATCATGTCTGGGTCCATCCATGTTGCTGCAAATGGCACTATTTTGTTCTTTTTTATGGGTGCATAATATTCCATTTTATATATATACCACATCTTCTTTTTCCATTCATCTATCAATGGACATTTAGGTTGCTTCCATGTCCTGGCTCTAAATATTGCTACAATAAACATTGGGGTGCCTGTATCTTTTAGAATTATTGTTTTCTCTGGATATATGCCCAGGAGTAGGATTGCAGGCTCATATGGCAGCTCTATTTTTACTTTTTAAGGACCCTCCATACTGTTCTCTATTGTGGCTGTACCAGTTTACATTCCCACCAAGAGCGCAGCAGGGTTTGCTTTTGTCCACACCCTCTCCAGCATTTATTGTTTGTTGATTTTTTGATTATGTCCATTCTGACTTGTGTGAGGTAGTAATCTCATTGTAGCTTTTATTTTTCTGGCCATGCCACACGAATTGCAGGATCTTAGTTCCCTAACCAGGGTTGAACCTGGGCCCTCAGCACTAAAAACATGGAGTCCTCGTCACTGGACCACTAGGGAATTCCCTTATTGTAATTTTGATGTGCAATTCTCTAATAATTAGCAATGTTGTGTATCTTTTCATGTGCCTCTTGGCCATCTTTCTTCCTTGGATAAATGTTTTTTTTAGGTCATTGGCCCATTTTTGATTGGGTTCTTTGTTTTTTTTATATTGAGCCACATGAGCTATTTGTAAATTTTGGAGACTAATGCCTTTTTGGTCACATCATTTGCAAATATTTTCTCCCATTCTGTGGGTTGTCTTTCCATTTTGTTGATGGATTCCTTTGCTGTGCAAAAGCTTTTAAGCTTAATTAGATCCCATTTGTTTATTTTTGTTTTTATTTTCATTGCTCTAGGAGGTGGATTCAAAAACATGTTGCTGCAATTTATGTCAAAGAGTGTTCTGCCTACGTTTTCCTCTAAGAGTTTTAGAGTGTCCGGCCTTACATTTAGGTCTTTGACCATTTTGAGTTTATTTTTGTGTATGGTTACAGAGAATGTTCTAATTTCATTCTTTTACGTGTAGCTGTCCAATTTTCCTAGCACCATTTATTGAAGAGCCTGTCTTTCCTCCTTTGTGTAGTCTTGCCTCCTTTGTCATAAATTAGTTGACCATAGGTTCATGGGTTTATCTCTGGGCTTTCTATCCTGTTCAGTCAACCTATATTTTTGGTTTAGTGCCAGTACCATACTGTTTTGATGCCTGTAGCTTTGTAGTATAGTCTGATGTCAAGGAGCCTGATTCCTGCAGCTCTTTCTTTCTCAAGATTGCTTTGGCTGTTTGGTCTTTTGTGTATCCATACAAATTTTAAGATTTTTTTCTAGTCCTGTGAAAAATGCCATTCGTAATTGATAGGGATTGCATTGTATCTGTAGATTGTCTTTGGTAGTATAGTCATATTGACAATATTGAGTCTTCCAATCGAAGAACATGGTATATCTCTCCATCTGTTTGTATCAACTTTGAATTTTTTTATCAGCATCTTATAGTTTTCAGAGTACAAGTCTTTTGTCTCTTTAGGTAGGTTTATTCCTAGGTATTTTATTCTTTTTATGTGATGGTAAATGGGATTGTTTCTTTAATTTCTATTTCTGATCTTTAGTCGTTCGTGTCTAGAAGTGCAACAGATTTCTGTGTATTAAGTTTGTATCCTGCAACTTTACCAGATTCATTGATGAGCGCTAGTAGTTTTCTCATATCATCTTGAGGATTTTCTTTATATAGTATCATGTCATCTTCAAAGAGCGACAGTTTTACTTCTTCTTTTCCAGTTTGGGTCCTTTTATTTCTTTTTCTTCTCTGATTGCTGTGGCTAGGGCTTTCTAAACTCTGTTGAGTAAGTGGCAAGGGTGGACATCCTTGTCTTGTTCCTGATCTTAGAGGAAATCCTTTCACTTTTTCACTGTTGAGAATGATGTTACTGTGGGCTGTGGTATATGGCCTTTACTGTGTTGAGGTTGGTTCCCTCTATACCCACTTTCTGTAGAGTTTTATCATACATGCATATTGAGTCTTGTCAAAAGTTTTTTCTGCATCTATTGTGATGATCATATAGTTTTTATTCCTCAGTTTGTTAATGTGGTGTATCACACTGATTGATTTGCGGATACTGAAAACTCCTTGCATCCCTGGGATAAATCCCACTTTACCATGGGGTATTAAATATCAAGTCCATCTGGTCTAATGTGTCATTTAAGACCTGTGTTTCCTTATTGATTTTCTGTCTGGATGATCCGTCCACTGAAGAAAGTGGGGTGTTAAAGTTCCCCCACTGTTATTGTGTTACTGTTGATTTCTCCTTTCACGGCTGTTAGCATTTTGCCTTATATACTTAGGTGCTCCTATGTTTGCTGCATATTATTTACAATTGTTATATTTTCTTCTTGGATTGATCTTTTGATCGTTATGTAGTGTCCTTTGTCTCTTGTAACAGTCTTTAAAGTCTAGTTTGTCTGATAAGAGTACTGCTACTCCTGATTTCTTCTGATTTCCATTTGCATGAAATAGCTTCTTCCATTCCCTTTACCTTCTGTCTGTATGTGTCTCTAGATCTGAAGTGGGTCTCTTTTAGACAGCATATATACAGGTCTTGTTTTTGTATCCATTCAGCCAGTCTGTATCTTTTGGTTGGAGCATTTAATCCATTTACATTTAAGGTATTTATCCATATGTATGCTCTTATTACCATTTTGTTAATTGTTTTGGATTTGTTTTTATAGGTCTTTTATCTTCCCTTCCTCTTTCATTCACTTCACTTGTGACTTGAAGATTATTTTTAGTGTTATGTTTGGATTACTTTTTCTTTTTTGTGTCTGGATTGCTTTTTCTTTTTTGTGTCTGTATCTGTTGTAGATGTTTGGTGTGCTGTTCTCTTGAAGTTTTGATATAGCAGTCTGTATATATACAAGATTGTTTTAAGTTGCTGGTCTCTTAATTTCAAATGCATTTCCAATATCCTGCATTTATATTCTCCTCTTCCCACGACTCCTGGGTTTGATGTCATATTTTTGTGTGTATGATTTCCTGCCTTTATGTTTGCCTTTACCTGTGCGTTTTTCCATTCATAATTTTCTTTTTTCTAATTGTGATCTTTTCTTTTCCACCTAGAGAATTTCCTTTAGCATCTGTTGTAAAGCTGGTTTGGTGGTGCTGAATTCTTTAGCTTTTGCTTGTCTGTAAAGCTTTTGATTTCTCCATCAGGTCTGAACAATGGCCTTGCTAGGTAGTCTTGGTTGTAGGTGTTCTCCTTTCATCAGTTTAAATTATATCCTGCCACTGTCTTCTGGCCTGCAGAGTTTCTGCTAAAAAATATCAGCTGATATCTTTATGGGGATTCCCTTGTATGTCATTTGTTGCTTTTGTCTTGTTGCTTTTAATATTTTCTCTTTGTCTTTTTAACTTTTCTCGGTTTGATTAATATGTGTCTTGGCATGTTCCTCCTTGGGTTTACCTTGTATGAGACCTGTGTGCTTCCTTTCTCATGTTAGGGAAATTTTCGACTATAATCTCTTCAAATATGTTCTCAGGCCCTTTCTCACTCTCTTCTCCTTCTGCCACCCCATAATGAAAATATTGGTGGTTTAATGTTGTCCCAGAGGTCATTGAGGCTGTCCTCATTTCTTTTCATTCTTTTTTCTTTAGTCTGTTCTGTGGTACTGATTTCCCCCACTCTGTCTTCCAGCTCACTTATTCATTTTTCTTTCTCCCTCATTTATTCTGCTATTGATTCCATATATGACAAGCCCACAGCTTATATAATACTCCACAGTGGAAAGCTGAAAGCTTTTCCTCTAAAATGAGGCAGAAGACAAGGATGCCCACCCTTGCCACTTTGAATCAAAATAGTATTAGCACTTCTAACGAGAGCAATTAAGGAAGAAAAAGAAAGACATTCAAATTGAAAAGGAAGAAGGGAAAACTGTCCCTACTTGCAGATGACATATTATATAGGAAACCCTAAGGACTCCCCGCCAACAAAACCATTAGAATTAATAAATTCAGTAGACTTTCAGGATACAAAATCAGTTTTCAAAAATCTGTTGCATTTTTATAAACTAATATTGATCTATCAATCAGAAAGAAAAATTAAATTAAGAAAAATATCCTATTTTCAATTGCATCAAAGCAAATAAAATACCTAGGAATAAATTTAACCAAAGAGGTAAATAACCTGAACACTGAAAACTATACAAGATTGAAAAGAAATTGAAGACACACAATAAGTAAAAGATAAATCATGTTCATGGATTGGAAGAATTAATATTGTTAAAATTTCCATACTACCAAAAGCAATCTACATATTCAATGCAATCCCTATCAAAATTCCAGTGGCATTTTTCACAGAAATCAAACAATCCTAAAATTTGTATGGAAATACAAAAGACCCCCTAATATAGAAGCAGTCTTGGGGAAGAAGAGCAAAGCTGGAACACCACACTTCCTTGTTACTGTGGTAATCAAAACAGAGTGGTACAGGCATTAAAACAAACACAGAGACCAATGAAACAGAATAGAGAGCCCAGAAATTAATCCATGCAAATATGGTCAACTAATTTACAACAACGGAGCCAAGAATACTCAACGAGGAAAGGACAGTCTCTTTAATATGTGGTATTAGGACTGTACAACTGTACAGCCACATGCAAAAGAATTACAGAACCACTATCTTATAGCATACAAAAAAATTAGCTCAAAATGGGTTAAATACTTGAATAAAGCCATAAAGCTCCTAGAAGAAAACATAGGTAAGCTCCTTGACATCATTTTTGGCAATGGTATTTTGGATTTGACACGAAAAGCAAACACAAATAAGTGGGACTACATCAAACGAACTGTAACCACCAACAAAATAAAAATGCAGCCTACAGAATGAGAGAAAATATTTGCAAATCATATTTCTGATAAGGGGTGAATATCCAAAATATATAAAGAACTCATACAACTAAATAGAAAAAAATTAAACAATCCAATTAAAGATGAGCACAGGATCTGAATAGACATTTTTCCAAAGAATACATACGAATGGCCAAAAGGTGCATGGAAAGATGCTCAACATCACTAATAATCAGGGAAAAATGCAAATGAAAACAACAATGAGACAGCACTTCACACCTGTGAGAATGACTATTCTCAAAAAGACCAGAAATAACATGTGTTGGTGAGGATATCAGGAAAGGGACCTTATGAACCTTTGGTGTGAGTATAAATTGGTGCAGCCACTATGGAAAACAAACAGTATGGAGATTCCTCAAAAAATAAAAAATGTAACTATCATATGATCAAGTAATTCCACTTCCAGGTCATTTATCTGAAGGAAACAAAGACACTCAAAACGGTATCTGCGTGCTCATGTTCACTGTAGCATTATTTACAATAGCCAAGACGTAGTATGTATACATGTGTGCACACAGACATGTAATACTATTAAGCCATAAAAACGATGGAAATCTTGCCATTTGTGACAATGAATTTTGAGAGCATTATGCTAAGTGAAATAAATCAGAGACATACAAATACTGTATGATCTCACATATGTGTGGAGACTAAGAAAAACCTATAGATACAGAGAACAGATTGGTAGTTACCAGAGGCAGGGCTAGATGAAATGAGTGTTGTTGAAAGGTACAAAGCTCCAGTTGTAAGATAAATAAGTCCTGGAGATGTAATGTACATCATGGTGACTACACTTAACAGTACTGTATTGTATATTGAGAAGTTGACACGAGTAAATATGGAAGTTCTCATCACAAGAAAAATAATTTTAACTGTGTATGGTAGTGGATGTTAACTAAACTTTTAATTTTTATATATTTGTGATACATATCATAATAAAATCATGTGTACACCTAAACTAGTACAATGTCATGTCAATTATGTATCATTTTAAAAAGAGAGAACAAAGAGAAAACAAATATGAAATTACATACGTAAGCAAGCCCTAACATGGCAATAATTAAATGTCAGTGGTCTAAATACATCAATTTAGAAACAGATTTGGCTGGGGGATAAATTGGGAGACTGGGATTGAGAAATACGCACTACTATATATAAAATAGATAACTAATAAGAACCTACTATGTAGCACAGGGAACTCTTCTCAGTACTCTGTAATGACCTGTATGGGAAAAGAATCTAAAAAACAGTGGATATATGTATATGCATAACTGATATACTCTGCTGTACAGCAGAAACTGACACAACATTGTAAATCAACTATACACTAATAAATAAAAAATTTTTAATAGCTGAGATTTGCAGAATATTAAAAAGAAATGACCCAGTATATATACTGTTTACTGGAAACTCATTTCAGATATAATGGTACAGGTAGGCTGTGTGTAAAAGGATAGAAAAAATATATACTATCTAAACATTAATCAGAAGAAATCAGGACTGGTTCTACTAATGTCAGATAAAGTAGACTTCAAAGAAAACAAAATTACCATGGACACAGAGGGATATTATATAATCATAAAAGAGCAACCCAAAAAAATAAAAAAAATAAAAGAGCAACCCAAAAAGACGACATACTAAGCCTAACTGTGTATGCACTAAACAAAAGAGCTACCAAATATATGAAGCTAAATAAATAAAGGCAGAACTGAAAGAATTAGACAAGCCCATGGTTGTTAGAGACATCAACACCTCTCTCTCAACAACAGCAGAACAACTAGACAGAAATTCTGCAAGGACAGAAAACTCAACATCACCATCAACTACCCAACAACTTCAGAATGTATTTACTTCTCCATTGCTTGTGAAATATACACCAAGAGAGACCATATCCTGAGCAAAAAACAAATCTCAACAAATTTAAAAGAACTGAAACCACAGAGTGTGTGTTCTCTGGATTTTATGAAGTCAAAGTGGATACCAATAATATAGAAAAATAATCTAAATATAACAGGAAAATCTCCAAAGACTTGGAAGCTAAAAAGTACCCTTCTAAATAATCCATGAGTCAAAAAAGACGAAGGCTCAAAGGAAATTTAAAAATAAATTGAACTGAATAAAAATGAAATATGAAATATTGAAACTTTGTGGGACACAAATGCCAAAAGGCATATGCTTCTATTAGATTAAAAGTTTAAATCATTACTCTAAGTTGTCACCTCAAGAAACTAGAAAAGGAAGAGAGAAAAAAAAAAAACCAACGTAAGCTGAAAGAAAGATGTAATAAGAAGAGCATAACTCAATACAATTGAAAACAGAAAAACAAGAGAAACACAAGGCTGGTTCTTTGAAGAGATCAATAAAAAAAAACTTCTAGCAAGGCTGACCAAAAAAAGAGAGAGGGAGAGAGAAAAAGACTTTCTGTACTATCACTATTGGGAAGAAAATGGTCTCTTCCTACTCTGCAGACATCAAAAGGATAATAAAGGAATACCACAAATAATTCTCTATATCTAACTACGAACTACCAGTATGAAATGGATAATCTGAATGGTCTTATGATATTAAAGAAATCAAATTCATAATTTGAAAACTTCAGGAAAAAAAACCTCCAGGCCTAGATGGTTATGCTGGAGAAGTCTACCAAACTTAAAAGAAGAATGAACACCAATTCTACACAATCTCTAAGAAAAAAGTAGAGAAAAGAACACTTTCCAACTCACTTTATGAAGCCAGAATTACCCTGATACCAAAGCCAGGCAAACAGAATACAAAAAAGAAAAGAACAGGGATTTCCCTGGCAGTCCAGTGGTTAAGACTGTGCTTCCACTGCAGGGGGTGTGGATTTGATCCCTAGTTGGGGAACTAAGATCCCATATGCTGTGCTGAGTGGCCAAAAAAAACAAAACAAAATAAATCAATACTCTTCATGGAGACAAACAAAAAAATTCTTAACAAAATATTAACTAACAAAATTCAGCAATATATAAAAATATATTATCAAGTGGGGTACCCCAGGCATGAATGACTGGTTCAGTATTTGAATATAATCTACTCTATGAACAGACTAAAGAAGCCAAATCACATGATCATATCAATCACTGCAGAGAAAGCACCTGAGAAAATTCAACACCCAAATCATGATTAAAAAAAAAAAAAATCTCTCAGAAAAAGAGAGGAACTTCTCCAACTTGATAAGGAGCATCTATGTAAGACCTACAGTAAGCATCATAATTAATGATAAAGACTGAATGTTTTTTCCCTAAGTTGGGAACATGGCAAAGATATCCACTCATACCGTTGTGATTCAGCAAAGTTCTTGAAGTTCTAGCCAGTGCAGTAAGGCAAGAAGTGGAAATAAAAAGCATACAGACTGAAAAGGAAGAAATAAAACTGTCTCTATCTGCTGATGACATGATGGTCTATATAGAAAATGTCAAGGAATCTAAAAACAGTAAAACCTTTTAGAACTATAGAAATGAGTTCAGCAAGGTTGCAGCAAGCTGAAAAATAAATCAGCTGTTTTTCCATAGACTGACAATGAACACATAGACACCAAGATTTAAAATACAGTACTATATACAACTGCTCAGAACGATAAAATACTTAGGTGTATATCTGACAAACAAATGCAAGACTTTTCTGCTGAAAACTACAAAACACTGATGAAAAAAATCAAAAATTTACATCAATGTAGAAACATACCATCTTCACGAATTGGAAAACTCAGCCAAAAAAAGATGTCAGTTCTCCCCAAATTGTTATATAGATTTAAACCAATTTCTATCAAAATCTCAGGAAGATTAATGGTAGATACAGACAAGATCATTCAAAAATTTGTATGGAGCAGTGGAATCAAGATGGTGGAGTAGGAGTATGTGGTGCTCACTTACCCCCACACACACCTTAAAACATTGAAAATACATCTACATGTGGAACAATACTCATGGAATACTAACTAGAAACTTGCAGAACTCCTATACAACCAAAGCAGCATGAAAGATGTCCATGTAACTGGTAGGATGGGGATAAAAAAATCACTGGGTTGGGATCTGTGCCCCTGGGAGGGATCTAAGGAAGAGGGCTGCACGGGTAGACCCACACCCTGGGGAGTGAGCAGGTCGAGCCATAATCTGGGCATCCCAGTCCTGGGGTCCTGCGCAGAGAAGACAAAGCCCCTTGCCTGCTGGGAAAAACCACTGGGCCAGACAGAAGGGATAGAAAAACCTAGCCTTTACTTGCAAGAAGTGAGCACATGCTCACTTGCCAACAATCAGGGTGGAGAAAGCCATGCACTGGCAGCTGCAGCCTCACCGCACTTCCCGATCCAAAGGGGCATACACCCTAGCCCCACTCACTCCACACCACAGCCTGCTGTAAGATTTGGGCCAATGAAGCCTTGGGAAAAGATTCACTCTAGATATGGAGAGACAGGGGTCCTGGGGTATGACCTCGGTGGGGCAGGGCAGCAGTGGACGTTGTCAGTGTGCTCACAGGATAGCGACCCAAGAGCACACCGCGGCAAAGTGCTGAATCTCTGGCAGATAGGCCCTGGGAGAGAACTCAATCTAGCTATGCAAAGATAGCCTGGAGGGTCTAGGGTGTGGTCCAAGTGGGGTGGTGGCAGCTAATGTCAACACACTTAAGACTACCCAGTGGTTTGTCTCCCAGCAAGAGTGCCCCCTTCCTCCGACTCCACAACACAGCTTAGTGCTAGATTTGGGGCAGACAGGTCCTGGGAAAAGACTGACACAGAGGCAGCCCAGATCTCAGGCAGTAAACAGCACAGCCACTTTTATTCCTGCAGCCACATTGCTCCAAATCCCAGCCCCAACCTACTCCACATCACAGCCTTGCTCTATATCTGGGACAAAACAACAGAGAAAGGGACACAACATTGGGCTGCTTCTGAGTGGAACCCCAGACACCTACACAGGCGGCACTTAGGTCCTCTGTGACCACACAGGCCTCAGTTCCTTCAGCATTCACCTCCTTTGGAGCAGGGCATGCACTGAAGGGCAACGGAGCCTGATCAAACCCTACCCTCAGGGCTCCTACTCCAACAAATGGGGAGAAGACCCCCACCGCTGACAGGGCAGCAATAGCCACAGAGCAGAGACGAAGCCTTGCCTCACACCCTGCATAACCATAACTCCTGTGAAGGGGTTAACTGTCAGTATACCCTGAGGAAAGATGTGGCTGGCATCCATACCATAAGTAGCACTCACACCAAAAACACTGGACACACACAGTCTACACAGAGATTCTCCCGGATAAAAACACCCTTCAAAATCACAATAGGTAACTGTTTCTCCTAAATCATGGAGACAGAGAAAGTTAATTAAATGAAAAGGCAAAGGAACTACTCCCTATTAAAAACACAAAAGTAATCCCCTGAAAGAAGAATGAAACAGAGCTCACCAGTCCAGACCCTTAGTTCAAAAAGGTGGTAATAAAAATGTTAAAAGAATTAAGAAAGTTTATTGATAGAAACACAGATCACTATAGCAAGGAACTAGAAACTATAAATGTGACCAATCAAAAATACACAATTCAATTGCCATGATAAAAACCAATACAGAAACAATGAAGAGCCAACTAAGTGAAACAGAACAATTAGGTGATATGGAAGATAGAATAATGCAACCGATCAGAACAGAAGACAGAAAAACAAAAGAAAAAAAATTGAAAACAACATACAAGATGTATGAGATTATATAGAATGTTCCAAGTTACCCATAGGGGCTCCAGAAGAAGAGAGAGAGAAGAGGATTGAAAATGTATTTGAAGAAATTATGGCTGAAAACTTCCCAAACCTAAAGAAGGAAACAGGTATCAAGGTACAGGAAGCATGGAGGGACCCAAACAAGATTAACCCAAACAGACCCACAGCAAGACATATAATTAAAATGGCAAAAGTTAAAGACAGGATTTTAAAGGCAGCAAGAGAAAAACAGTTATAAGGGAACCCTCATAAGTCTATCAGCAGATTTCTCTGCAGAAACATTACAGGTTAAAAGGGAGTAGTATGATATATTCAAAGTCCTGAAAGGGAAAAACCTGCAAAGTAAGATGCTCTCTACCCAGCAAGATTATCATTTAGAATAAAAGGAGAGATAAGAATTTCTCAGACAAGCAAAAACTAAAGGAATATAGCAATACTAAACCTATCCTAAAAGAAATATTGAAAGATGTTCTCTAAATAGAAAAGAAGCAAGAATCTATAGGAAAGGGAAAATCACAATAGGAAAGACAAATATAGAAAAGAATTGAAGATCACTTAAGTAAGCCAGTATGTAGATTAAAAAACAATCCGAAAAATTGTAAAAGTGATTATAACTACAATAAAGTAAAAGGATAAGCACAAAGATGTAAAATAGGACATCAAAATCACAAAATGTGGGGGAGGGGAGTATAACAATGTAGCCCTTTTAAAAATGTGTTTGAACTTGAATGACTTGTCAGTTTAAAGAAAGTAGATAGTGTTGTGGGTCAGTATACTTGAACTCCATGGTAACCACAAATGAAAAACAAAGGCCATGGGACTTCCCTGGTGGCGCAGTGATTAAGAATCTGCCTGCCAATGCAGGGGACACGGGTTCGAGCCCTGGTCCGGGAAGATCCACATGCCGCAGAGCAACTAAGCCCATGCGCCACAACTACTGAGCCTATGCTCTAGAGCCCACGAGCCACAACTACTGAGCCTGTGTGCCACAACTACTGAAGCCCGCACGCCTAGAGCCCGTGCTCCACAAGATAAGCCACCAGTGAGAAGCCCATGCATCGCAATGAAGAGTAACCCCTGCTCGCCGCAACTAGAGAAAGCTCTCGCACAGCAACAAAGACCCAGTGCAGCCACAAATAAATCAAAGGAAATACACACCAAAAAAAAGGCCATAGAGAAAGATAAAAAAGGATACTATAGAATGATAAAAGAACCAATACAAAGTGAAGATACTACACTCATTAACATAGACGCACCCAGTATAGGAGCACGTAAATACATAAAGCTAATAGTAACATACATAAAGGGAGAAATTGACAAGGCTCCAGTATTAGTAGGAGACTTTAACATCCCACTGACATCAATGGACTGATCATCCAGGCAGATAATCAGTAAGGCAGAAAGTCAGAGGTCCTAAATGAAACAATAGAGCAGTTGGACTTTATATCTACAGGACGCTACATCCAAATACACATTCTTGAATTGCAAGAATTAATATTGTTTAAAAGTCCATACTATTCAAAGCAATCTACAGATTTAATCAATCCCTGTCAAAATACCTATGACATTATTCACAGAACTAGAACAAGTAATCCTAAAATTTATATGAAAGCACCCAAGACCCAGAATTGCCAAAGCAATCCTGCGGGGAAAAAAGCTGGAGGCATAACCCTCTTAGACTTTAGACCATACTACAAAGCTACAGTAATCAGAACAGTGTGGTACTGGGACAAAAACGGATATTTGGATCAATGGAACAGAATAGAAAGCCCCAAAATAAAACCACACACCTATGGTCAAATAATCTACAACAAAGGAGGCAAGAATATACAAGGGAGAAAAAACATTCTCTTCAACAAGTGTTAGGAAAGCTGGACAGCTACATATAAGTCAATGAAATTAGAACATTCCCTCACACCATATACAAAAATAAACTCAAAATGGCTAAATATAAAACCTAAATGTAAGACATGACACCATAAAACTCCTCGATGAGAACAAAGGCAAAATATTCTTTGACATAAATCATACAATTTTTTTAGATCAGTCTCCCAAGAAAAAGAAATAAAAGCAAAAATAAACAAATGGGATCTAATCAAACTTAAAAGCTTTTGCACAGCAAAGGCAACCATCAACAAAACGAAAAGACAACCTACCAACTGGGAGAAAATATTTGCAAACAATGTCACCGACAGACGGTTAATATCCAAAGTATACAATCAGCTCATACAACTCAATATCAAAAAAACAACCAAATCAAAAAATGGCCAAAAGACCTAAACAGATGTTTTTCCAAAGACATACAGATGGTTAAAAGGCTCATGAAAAAAGTGCTCAACATCACTAATTAATAGAGAAATGCAAGTGAAAACCACAATGAGGTTATCACCTCACAGCAGTTAGAATGTATATCATCAAAAAGTCTACAAATAAATGCTAGAGAGGATGTGGAGAAAAGGGAACCTTCATACACTGTTAGTGGGAATGTAATTTGGTGCAACCACTAAGAAGAACAATATGGAAGTTCCTTTAAAAACTAAAAATAGATCCGGCAATTCTACTCCTGAGTATATAGCTAGAAAAAAACAAAAATTCTAATTTGAAAAGATACATGCACCCCAATGTTCACAGCAGCACTATTTATAACAGCGAAGACATGGAAACAACCCAAGTGTCCATCAACAGATGACTAGCTAAGAAGATGTGAGATATATATATATATATATATATATATATATATATACACACACACACAAGGGAATATTACTCAGCCATAAAAAGATTTGCAAATCTTGCCATTACAGCAACATGGATGGACCTAGAAAATATTGTACTTAGTGAAGTAAGTCAGACAGAGAAATACAAATATTATATGATATCACTTATATATGGAATCTAAAAAATAACAGAAATGAATCTGTGTACAAAACTAAAACAGACTTACAGACATAGAAAACAAATTTATGATCACCAAAGGGGAAATTTTGGGGGAAGAGATAAATTAGGAGTATAGGATTAACATATACAAACTCCTACATATAAAATATATAAACAACAAGAATTTATGGTATATTACAGGGAACTATATTCAATATCTTATAATAACCTATAATGGAATATGATCTGAAAAAAATAACTGAATCACTATGCTGTACACATGAAACTAACACAATATTGTAAATCAACTATACCTTAATAAAAAAAATTTATATAGAAATGCTAAAATAATTTTGAAAAGAAAATCATGGATAGGGAAGTATCAGTCTACTCATTTTCAAGACTTATTACATAGCTACAGTAATCCAGACTGTTATATTGGTGAAAGGATAGACACAGATCAATGGAACAGAAGAGAAAGCCCAGAAATAGACCCACACAAATATGACCAAATGACCTTTTACAAGAGTGGAACAGCAATTCATTGGAGTAAGGACACCTTTTCAACAAACGTTGATGGAACAACTCGATAGCCATAGACAAAAAAAAAAAAAAAAAAAGTTCCTTGACCTAAACTTCACACCAGAAGGTAAGACAAAAGAAAAGTTGGGGGACCTAGGGCTTGGTGAAGGGTTCTTAGATATGACACCAAAATCATAATGTATAAAAGAAAATACTGATAAATTGGATTTATTCAAATATAAAAGCTTTTGCTCTGTGAAGAACCATCTCAAGAAATTGAAAAGACAAGCTATAGATTGGGAAAAAATATCTGCAAACCACATATCTGACAAAGGACTCATATCTAGAATATATAAAGAAATCTCAAAACTCAACAGTAAAAATACAAACAATCCAATTACAAAATTGGCAAAAGACACAAAGAGATATTTCACTGAGGAGGACACAGGGTGGCAAATAAGTGGGTGAAAAGATGTTCAACATCACTAGGTGTTAGGGAAATACAAACTACGACCATAAGGAGTTATTACTGAACATCTATTAGAACAACTAAAATTTTAAAAAAAGAAAAAAGACAACCTGCGATAATACCAAATGCTAGCCAAGGTACAGATAAACTTGATCTCTCATACATTGCTCATGGAAATGTAAAATGGTACTAGCACTCTGGAAAATAATTTCGCAGTTTCTTAAAAAGCTAATCATACACGTAACCATATGATCCAGCAATTTCTCACACAAAAAACGTATACACAGTTAAGGTCCAAACATGATAATAATAATAAAAAAAATAAGTAATCCCCCTCATTTTTTAACTGTGCCAGCAAGACAGGCCAATATATAGCATTTTAATAGTATTTAAAATTTTTTTCACCTTTATAGGTTAATTTTGGAATATGTAATTTCTTTTCTTGACCTAATTTGTGGAGCCTAGAATATGGAAAATAATTATTTTTAACAAGCATCTTATTTATGTGTATTTATTTGCAAAGTGATTTTGATTTTAGTCTTTTTGTTACTGTTATTTGTTCTATTATGTTAATTTAACATCTTAATTGTTTTATTTTTTGAATCAATGGTATTAAAATCTATTTTGATAGGAATTCTAATTTTGCATTTGTTTGGGGATTAACAAAAGATGAAACAGCCAAATGATTATCTTTGCTCTAATACACACTAAAAGAAGAATATACCAGAGGTGTCATAGGCAACACTCTCAAGAAGTACTGTGACAATGCACAGTAAACAGGTAATCTTGGGCATGTGTAGCAGATACGTCTGTTTCAGCCATATGCATTACAGCTCACAGAGGCACAGTGTAAGTAAACACCCACTCCATTAGTATATCTAATGATTTCTCTATGAAATATGAAAATATTAATCTCTCATGCTGTATTCCCCATGTTACTTCTCTTTCTCAGGCAGAGGTATTGCTTGGAGGCAGTGGGAGAGAGGTCAGGAAGAAGGGATTTTTTTTTTTTTACCTTGCCCTTAATAATACAATAATAATACATTAAGCATTATTAAATTCATTACATGAGCATATCTCTTAAAAATTAATATTGTTATGTCTTAGTTTCCTACCTAGCAAAGTGGGGGGGTGACAATATATTGGTACCCTTCCTGATAATATTAATAGAGAAAAATATCATAGCATAATTATCATAGAGTAGAATTTTTTTTTAACATTGTTATTGCAGTATAATTGCTTTACAATGGTGCATTAGTTTCTGCTTTATAACAAAGTGAATCACCTATACATATACATATATCCCCGACTCTCCTCCCTTTTGCGTCTCCTTCCCACCCTCCCTATCCCACCCCTCTAGGTGGTCACAAAGCACTGAGCTGATCTCCCTGTGCTATGCGGCTGCTTCCCACTAGCTATGTTTTACATTTGGTAGTGTATATATGTCCATGCCACTCTCTCACTTCGTCCCAGCTTACCCTTCCCCCTCCCCCTGTCCTCAAGTCCATAATCTACGTCTGCATCTTTATTCCTGTCCTGCCCCTAGGTTCTTCAGAACCTTTTTTTTTTTTTTTTTTAGATTCCATATATATGTGTTAGCATATGGTATTTTTCTCTTTCTGACTTACTTCACTCTGTATGACAGATTCTAGGTCCATCCACCTCACTATAAATAACTCGATTTCGTTTCTTTTTATGGCTGAGTTATAGTCCATTGTATATATGTACCACATCTTCTTTATCCATTCATCTGTCAATGGACACCCAGGTTACTTCCATGTCCTGGCTATTGTAAATAGAGCTGCAATGAACATTGTTGTACATGACTCTTTTTGAATTATGGTTTTCTCAGGATATATGCCCAGTAGTGGGATTGCTGGGTTGAATGGTAGCTCTATTTTTAGTTTTTTAAGGAACCTCCATACTGTTCTCCATAGTGGCTGTATCAATTTACATTCCCACCAACAGTGCAAGAGGGTTCCCTTTTCTGCACACCTATAATTTTTTTAATTGGATGTGTATCCAATTAAAATACATTTTTAATTAAATGTATAGTTGCATTAAAAAATACATTTTTTAATTAAATGTATAGTTGCATTACAATGCTGTGTTAGTTTCTGCTGAACAATGAAGTGAATCAGCCATATGTATACATATGTCCCCTCCCTCTTGGACCTCCCTCCCCTCCCATCCCACCCATCTAGGTCATCACAGAGCACCAAGCTGAGCTCCCTGTGCTATATAGCAGGTTCCCACTAGCTATCTGTTTTACACATTGTAGTGTATTTAAATCAAACCTAATCTCCCAATTCATCCCACCCTCCCCTTCCCCCCCCCACATCCACATGTCCATTCTCTACATCTGCATTTCCATTCCTGCCATAGACTAGAATTTTTTAATAAAAAAATGATCATTTCAGCTTAACTTCTCAAACGAAAATTATATTTAAAACCTGTAACTTATTTCTTTCAAAGCATACAATATAACCATTAGAAACGTTTCTTATTTGTAGGTTTTGGTGAAATTCTGGTCATCATTTGACAGACCCCCACTGTGGTCCCATTAGTAGGAGTTCCCTGGACAAGTACAGGCCATTCAGGTTTGGCTAACTAATAAAAGTCTAGAAGGTAGAATAAAGGAATTTCCACTATACTTTTTTTTTTTTTACTATTTATATATTTTGAAATGAATGTGTTTTCCAAAAGAAAAAATCAGTTTCAATATTATTAAAACAACACAAAATATTACAAAAGAGATACAAAAGGACTCAGTTCAAAACTGAAATATTTGAGGATATAAAAGTGTTCTGAGTTGTGGCATCTTTAAAATTTTGTATCTTCTAGTTTTAGACTTAATCCTTCTACTTAAAAATATTTGTTAATAATATCATATTGAAAAATGTAGCAACTCTGACTTGCAAAGACTCTGGACTACTATTTCCACAATCCAGTGCCACCCCTTCCAACATCCAGGTAGGCAAGTATTTTAAGTGGTTTTAAATGATTAATCTGTAATAATGCAATTCTGAAAATCCTTTCTTCAGTAAGAAGGTACGAAAGACAGTGTTATAAAAGAACTCACTTAAGAATTTTTTTAAAGCTCCTGGAAAATGGCAGTCTATACTCATCTAATTTTTCTGTCTCCTAAAACTTCAATTAGGAGGAATAGAAGGGAAGGGTGAGTAACTGACAAATCTAAGAAAGAAACTAGCATGGGGAAGGCTGAGAACCATGCCAAATTATACAAAACCCAAGGACTGGACTGACTTTGAACTTTTCAACAACAGCATTGCAAGTAAGACAACAGTGGAGCAGTGCCTTCAAACTTCAGAAGAAAAATGATTTACTCACTAGAATTTTTGAATTATAAGGGATACTCTTCAAAATACAAAAAAATGGTAGTAACAGGGCACTAAGAAATCAGGGTGTGGGGGAGATAAAAAGGACAGTGGGGGAAAGCTCTTCAAGAAGCAGTCTGAGCCCCATTCTACCGCATGACTGACCTTGTCCACAGAGGAGTGGAGGTTAAATTCTCTGGAGAGGGTAAAAGAGAAAGACCCCAGTGTGAGTACCATGTCACAAAGAGGGGGATTAAAGGATGGTGTGCGACTAAATGGGAAAATGTTGAGATCCCTTGTCTACTTTCCCCAGTTGGCTCCCAGAACACTGGCAGTAAGGGCATAACTTCCAGGAAAGAAATTTCAAAGTCAGACTAGTGGTAAAGACCTGTTACATCTACAAAGATACATCTTGGGCTTCCCAGCACATACTCCATCCCTCCCCGAAATTATCCTATGTGAAGCTAGTAAGTCTTGAGTTTTGCAGAATTTACTCAAACGTTGCCCACTGACTTCCCTAGAATGGGGCTCTTATAAACTCCATAGGGAATCAGAAATTCAACTATTACTATTCAGCTTCCCTCTTCCAGGGAGCCTTCATGTAACTGTAGCATTACTGTCTTTTCTTTAGAAAGCTAGGTTTGTGAGTGCTACTCAGATCTTCAAAACTAGACAATATGCTGTCTAGAGATACATAGGAGGGTGGTAAAATGTTCACTGAGGGGCTTCCCTGGTGGTGCAGTGGTTAAGAATCTGCCTGCCAGTGCAGGGAACATGGGTTCGAGCCCTGGTCTGGGAAGATCCCACATGCAAGGAGCAACTAAGCCCATGTGCCACAACTACTGAGCCTGCACTCTAGAACTCATGAGCCACAGCTACTGCGCCCACGTGCCACAGCTCCTGAAGCCCGCATGCCTACAGCCTGTACTCTGCAACAAGAGAAGCCACCATAATGAGAAGCCTGCGCACCACAAAGAAGAGTAGCCTCCGCTCGCCGCAACTAGAGAAAGCCCGCGCGCAGCAACGAAGACCCAACACAGCCAAAAATAAATAAATTTATTTAACAACAAAGTATTAAAAATAAAAGTTCCCTGATAAACTTATTAGGTTAATGGAGAGTCTAGATCTTTGCTGATTTTAATTTATCAGAAATTATCTGAATAGTTGCAAATGCATTGCACAATTTAGTCAAGATGACTTAACATTCAGCTATGAATAGTATTCATGAGCATTATCAATGGGAGCTGGGTTGTTTCCCTAAAATAGGAATTCCTAATTTTCTCATTTAAAATTTAAGGTTACTGCATTTAGACATATTTATATTTACTCAGTACTGATACAGTCACTTTCTCATTTTTGTTTAGTGAGGGACTAAAAGAATTAAAGAATATATCCATTTTATATTGTCTACATAGATAATTGGTTTGCTGGAGCCACTTCCCCATTTTTTCTTATGCTTTATAGGTTAGATCAGCTGTTCTTAACATTTTTAGATCTTTTCCTCTTTTAAAACAAATATATGACATCAATTTTACTTTGCTGAAATCAGTCATAGATAATGAATATGTATATATCACACATATATAATTTTAATTAGATAATGCAATGTCATAACTTTAATGTAGATAATAAATGTAGTTTATAATTTAAAAAGTATAAGTCCTTGTGACATTTCTACACTGAAAGGCATAATGAAGTATTATTAAGTAGCTTATACATGTATATAAAATCACTGTAAATTTAACAGCTATAAATGCAGGATGATACATCAGTGTTGTATTGCAGACTCAAATGCTGCAAGCTTTGCCTCTAAGCAAGGCCTTAAGCATAGTCTAAAAACCACCTACTTATGTGTGCTATCTGCCCTATCCACTCCTAGAATTCTGACCAGGTATCCTGCCTCCTCTGAGGCCTCCTCAGACCAGGAGACAAAAGGAGTTACCTGATCACTAGAGCTGCAAGTAAAAGACTTGATGCTTAGCATGGCAAAGAATATATAGTTATTATCCAAGCCAGCAGCTCTTCCCGTATTCCTGATCTCCAGCCGTGGTACATGAGATCTTCAATTTTATCCAATGTCTTGCTTTAAAAAAAAGGGCAGGGGGAAACTCCTGTTGTGCCAATACCCTACAGCTCTGATGGTCTGAGTCTTAAAGAATCTGGACTTACAGGGTAGAATTGTAAGTGAAAAAGTCTTCCAGATACTCTTAAGCTAAAAGTAACTTGTGATGTCCTTAAGCCTATGCAATGCTTCAGCCAGATTCCAAAGATTGATCTTTTATATTAGCAGTGATCATATATATGGATGAAATTTTGATTTTTATTCTTAGCTTTCAACTTTATATGAGTCTCTGTCCAGGTAAGGCTGAACTGCCTGCAAGAGTACTGCCACTTGACCAACCCCTAAGAACGCATCTTTGAGAGCCTGGAGGTGACTCTCCTAAGCAATGCTCTATCCAACTATGGGAAAGGATCCAACCTAGAATAGGACAACAACTCCCCCCATCAAAAATATTTAAACTCTTCTGGGTTTCACAGGTTATTTCATCTTCCATTTTTCTAACCTCATTACCCTGCTTAATGAACCTTCTAAAAAGAAGTATAAGGCTTCACCTGAATTCTAATAAATTTTCCACAGTTTTAATTAACTGTGACAATAGGAGCAAACAACAGTTGGACACCTACACACAGCACTGCCTAACCCAATCAAGCATCCTTTAGAGCAGGGTCCCCTAGGCCACGGACAAGTACTGGTCCGTGGCCTGTTAGGAATCGGGCCGCACAGCAGGGTGTGAGTGGCGGGCGAGTGAGCAAAGCTTCATCTGTATTTATAGCCACTCCCCATTGCTCGCATTACTGCCTGAGCTCTGCCTCTGTCAGATCAGCAGTGGCATTAGATCCTCATAGGAATGCGAACCCTACTGTGAACTGTGCATGCAAAGGATCTAGGTTGCACGCTCCTTATGAGAACCTAATGCCTGATGATCTGAGGTGGAACTGACGCGGTGATGCTAGCGCTGGGGAGCAGCTGCAAATACAGATTATCATTAGCAGAGATGTTTGACTGCACGGAGACCATAATAAATCAATTGCTTGCAGACTCATATCAAAACCCTATTAGTGAGTGGCAAGTGAAAACAAGCTCACGGCTCCCACTGATTCTGCATTAAGGTGAGTTGTATAACCATTTCATTATATATTACAATGTAATAATAATAGAAATAAAGTGCACAATAAATGTGATGGACTTGTATCATCCCAAAACCATCCCGCAAAAACTGTCTTCCACGAAACCAGTCCCTGGTGCCAAAAAGGTTGGGGACTGCTATTTAGAGACAAGTCCCTAAAGATAAGGGATATAGGCCAGGAGATGGAGAAATCATCTGCAAATACACCTGGCTCAGTATCTAAAAGAAAAATTCAAACGTAGGTGCAGCACTGGCCAGTAAATAATAACTTACTACATTCATTTGCTGAATATCACTGCATAATAATTTTTACTTCCACACCTGCTTTTTTTTCTCTGCACTACTGGATAACTGTACAAACTCTCATCAATCACTAGTTAAGAAGGACTTCAGACTTAGAAACCTAATAAGGCAGGGAAACTTTCTAAAATGGCAAGCAATATACAACAGTTATCAGGAGACATCCTTGAAGCTAGAGAAAACATTTTCTTTCAGGACACATTCATTCTATCAATTTTAGCTAAAAATTTCCTAGAACCTTTCAGAGTCAAAGTTATAACCAACTACCTCACATTTAGCTTAGCGTTATACATGTTCAGTCAGATTCACCCATTCTTCTGCTGCTCCCTACAACTCTCAAGTTACTTTCTCACCCGATGCTCTAATCATAAAAGGAATGCAAGAAGTAACAAACTGCCAACAGCCTCATGTCCAGCTTTGAAATCTGCTATAATAGGAACCAATTTTCTAAAACTAGAAAGCACTAAGACACATGCTTCTACCATCAAAATCTATTCCCTTGAGTTAAAACTATGTACCAGATTGCCACACAAAAGACAGAATATAGGGCTTCCCTGGTGGCACAGTGGTTGAGAGTCCGCCTGCCGATGCAGGGGATACGGGTTTGTGCCCCGGTCCGGGAAGATCCCACAT
Source organism: Grampus griseus (assembly GCF_964374135.1). NCBI lineage: Eukaryota > Metazoa > Chordata > Mammalia > Artiodactyla > Delphinidae > Grampus > Grampus griseus. Next base: position 52,563,157 of record NC_139009.1, on the reverse strand, counting down.
GCTGCAGAGCGGCTAGGCCCGTGATCCATGGACGCTGAGCCTGCCCGTCCAGAACTTGTGCTCCACAACGAGAGAGGCCACAACAGTGAGAGGCCCGCGTACCGCAAAAAAAAAAAAAAAAAAAAAAAAAAAAAAGAATATACATAATAAATAAAAAAGAAAAAATTACTAAGGATGCCATGTTTGGGGCAGCAGGGCAAGGAGATATAGTCAGCATAGTCATAGAATTTTTTTTTTTTTTTGCTATTCTGTTTTTACTATACCTTAATATGCATAGAATATTCATTACACCACTAAAGATAATATACATATATATTTAAGTCATTCATATTAACATTTTCTAGATGTGTAGAAGTTACTTTATAGAAAATTTGGAAGCAAGGCAGAACAAGTACTTTTAGTACCAAGTTTTAACAATTTTGTTAAAATATAATATTTATAATTCTTATAATACGTTATTTTAATTGCAAGGAAATTTTACTCGTTTAGATGGAACAGAAGTCTTTCCTTGAGGACTTACACTTTAATCTCGGGTTTTCAAACACTGATGTGGTTGCATTGCCTTTTAAAAGCCTTTGGGTACAAGAATGACAAAAAGTGGTTTTAGTTATTGGCATGCCTGTGCAACAAAGCATTTAGGAGTTGTGATTGACAGGCCAGAACTGTGTATAAGGGAAAACCTATGCTTATGTCTGCTTCAGTGACTTTATTAGCCACACCCTACTTGTAAATTGTAAACTGTCATTCAAAGTAGCAAAGTGATGTTTTAAACAAGTCAGGTTATAATACTTCTTTTGTCTTAATGCCTAAAGGTAAATTCAGGAAGTACTCCTATGTTTTGGCTCATAAAAGCATCCATCTGGGAAAAAACTAAATAAAAAGCCCAAATAGTAAAGAGCAATGCAAAGAATATTTAAAACACTATGCATATATGTATATTGAATATTTAAAATCACAGATAATTCAGACTTTGTTATAGTTCAGCAACTATTTCAGATTGAGGACGAAAAAAATAATTTTATTAATTGTTGGCAGTTTTTAACCAGTATTTTAAAACACTGTTAACAATATGTACTGAATTAAAATTGCTAATAATATGAAAAGTTTCACTGGAGACCTTTACTGTCTTTGCAAAAAACTTTGGGAAAATCTGTGTTTTAAAGCATGATGTATTTTATGAGAAATGCCTAGTTTTACATTAAAATATTAAAATAAATGCAGAAACAAATATATATTCACATCATAGTTTTCTAAGAATTGCACAGTTTTGGACTGAAATAAGGGATGAAAACAAGTATTATAGTTTGCTGACTTCTTACTAATAATATTCTAAATATTCTTTCCTGAATTTTAGATAATTTAATCTTAACTAACCTATGAACTCATCAAAAAAATACAAATTGTACAGAAAAGCACAATATAGTCAATGAAAATCTCTCATGATCCACTCCGTCTAATCTGACCAAAAACATTACTTGCAACAAAATACCTTTTGTGGTCTAAATTTCAATAAGGTAATAATTCAAATGTCTAGATAAGTATTAAAGGTTTTAATACTTGTACCATGAATTACCAAATTGAATTCCAGTCAGCGCTCAGATTTGAGGTAAAAACCTTTGTGCAATTACTCAGTAACTTAGTATTCCATAGTGACACTTCTAATTTTCATATCTGAACGGATATGAAGGCTATGTCAATGGATGGAGGCACCCTTAAGGGGCATGAGGTAGTCTAGTCTTTATCTGTGATTCAGTTGAAGGAATCTTGGGTTTTTCTTTTTGAGGTGGACCAAACCACAGAATGTCGTCTCAGGAAGCCTATTTATCTGACAAGAAGAAAAGATAAACACCTGTAAGTTGATGTTTAAAGCCCAAACTAGTTTTGAAGTAACAAGAAAGGGAAAGCTAACAGTTCAAATTTCAGTCACTTTTCATCTAAACCCATCAATGTGTGCACTGGTCCATTAATTATGTGGCCCAACACAAAATGATATGTTAGTCATCCCTTTTCTCCTAGATGACAGATGTGAGGTAAGATTTTAGTTCAGGAGAAAGAAAGCTATTTCAAATACTTCACCTTTTGGTCTCAAGAATTTACCTCAGTCATGTATGAAAATGAAAAACTACTAATTGAGGATCAAACGAACTGTTTTGTTGATCACTCTATTTAAACTAAAATAAAATTGGAGAGGAGTGATTTAAAACCTATGATTCTAATGGACCCAGCTTTTCTAGGTTAATAAAGTATTCTAAGCAAAGGTTACCAAATTATTTTCTGTAAAGCTCCAGATGGTAAATATTTTAGAATTTGTGGGCCATACAGTTTCTGTCACAACCATTCAACTCTTACTCTGCAATTGTGCAAAAGCAGCCATAGACAATATGTAAATGAAAGATCAAGGCTGTGTTCCAATAAAACTTTATTTATGGCCACTTAAATATAAATTTCATATAATGTTCACATGTCACAAAATATTCTTCCATTGACTTTCTTCCAATCACTGAAAATGGAAAAATTATTCTCAGTTTACAGGTTGCAGAAAAATAGGCAGTGGGCTGGATTTGGCCTGGCCATAGTTTGGCAACCCTTGTTCTAACAGATTATTTTGGTTCTTGTTTTGTGAATTTATTTCTATGCTTCAAAAGACAAATATGTCAGAGATTTTATTAAAATCTTGCTCAAAGTATTTGATATTTTTTTTAAAACCCTATCAATGAGTTGCTAGAATAAATAAGTGGAAACACTGCCGTTTAAAATATTTCTTCTAGATGAACCTAATTCAGTGCTTTTAGATGACATTATTGTTGTAGTAGTCCTTAGTAGAAAACATCAGTTTTCAGTATAAAATCTGGTTCCATTTATTCTGTTTTAAAATTCCCTATGCTAATAAATTTTCAGAAAAAAAGCTATTAAGTTTGGCCATTTCCTAAATTACCTATTTTAGATGAGTATTAAGTATGTGTGAGTTATTAAGTATTCTGATGACGAAAGTTAATTATACATGTGCATTACATAAAATTCAAACATTGATGAAATGTTTAATTTGGGAAAATAAAAGCTCTGTATAATACCCACCTACCATAAAAGGAATCTTAACATATTACATATTTTTCTAGCTTTTCCCCTTGCACATATTTTAAGAAAATATGGTAATACATGGTCATATATTACTTCCTGTTTTACAAATTTCCTTTTTAAAATTTTTAACAAAATATTTTGGAAAGCTACATGTCTATATGTAGATTGACCCCTTTCTTTTTTTTTAACAGCTATATTATTCATTTGTATGGGTATACTACAATTTGTTTAACCAGTATCCTATTGCTGGATATTGGGGTTATTCCCTGTTTTCATGAGAATCACTGCTGCCAGAGGATTCTGAAAAGACAGCATCACTGTAGTATTTGAATCTCCTTGAAACTCCTCATAAAACAGAAATAGCAAATAGGAAACCCCAAAATCTATCTACAACAAAATCTAGTGGCAACATATTAATGAACCCCAAAATATAAGTGGGTTGGAACAAATCAGCAGGAGCTACAAAATTACTAAAATCTTTATGGATTCACGAAGACCCATATTGGGTGTTGATGCAATGTGATTTCTACCTAGTGGTGTGAATGTCAAAGTGAAGGAATTCAATGAAGCTCTGGTAAATGGTGGAAGTAACTAAGACTCTCTTAAAGTAGCCAAATGCTTTGTCATCTAATTAGGGACATGCATGAATGGATGAATGAGATTCCCACTGTCCCTACCTACTATCCAGCAAAACCACAGTCAAGGAAAGAGGTTTGGCAGAATCAGTGGGGAAATGAGTCCCCATTGAGCTTCACTCTAGTCTGGCACAGTGAAAAGACTCAAGAGGTGTATAAGTGGGAGGTACCCCCCCACCCCCCACCACATCCCTATGAAGGGGTGGTATGGGGCAGCCTTGTAGGCCACCTCTGAAATACCACTACTTTTACTTTTTTTTTCACTGACCCAGTAAGGGGATTGGAGGGGGTAACCCCCAAGGGGCTCTTGCTTCTGGCTCCAAGCACCCAGTCATACCAGCCAGGCACAACTCTAGGGACAGAGACAGGTAGGGAGCTGAACTGATATTGTACACCTGTGATATGTAATGCAGGTGTCCTGAGGGAGGACAGAAGGCTCCCATGGAGCAGAAGAGCAAAAGCTCACCTGATCTTGATCTTCAGCATGAATACAGATTTTGAAAGCAGGAACACACACACACACACACACACACATAATAATAATAAAGATTTCATGGGAGAAGCAGAGGGAAGGTAATGGACTTATTATGGCTCTGAGAAAGAACTCAAGTACTACCTGGAAAATTTCCCATAGCCACTCTTAGAACAGCAACAGGAACTGGAGGGGACACTGGGGGCTCTAATTTTTGGATACAAAGGAACTGTGGGAAGATATGGAAGTACTGGAATGGTCTAGATTCTAGGTCCTATAAATGTTTAAAACTAACAAATCAAAATACTTTTCCTAGATAAATCCCTAAACTGAAGAGAAACACTTGAGAGTAGAGACCAAATTGAGCATAAGAGACACAACAGGGCCACAAAAAAAAAGGTTGAAATTAAAGGGAAGAATACAGGTGCTATGGTCTGAATGTTTGTGTCCCCCTAAAATTCATATATTGAAATCCTAACCCCTAAGGTGATAATATTAGGAGGTGGGCCTTTTTGAAGGAGATAAGGTCATGAAGGTAGAGTCCTCATGAATGGGATTACATAGTACCCTTAGAAAACAAGCTCCAGAGAAATCCCTCACCTTCTTCTGCCATGTGAGGACTCAGTGAGAAGCTGGCAGTCTACAACCCGGAAGAGGCCTTCACCAGAGTGTGACTATGCTGGCACCCTGATCTTGGACTTCCAGCCTCCAAAACTATAAAAAATAAATTCCCTGTTTATAAGCTACCCCATCTGTGGTATTTTGTTACAGCAGCCCTAATGGACTAAGACAACAGGAGACCATATTTTTGACTAGTTGAACACAACAGACTCATGAGCTAGCTCCAGAACTATGAAGATAAAACTTACCTTGGCCCACATTGCCTCTTCAAAGTATAGAAAAACAAATTTCTCATAAAAACGAGTAATAAGAGAAGACTGGGTGGGACAGGGAGGGTTGGAGGGAGGGAGATGCAAGAGGGAAGAGATATGGGGACATATGTATATGTGTAACTGATAGCTTTGTTATAAAGCAGAAACTAACACACCATTGTAAAGCAATTATACTCTAATAAAGATGTTAAAAAAAAAGACTGCAATCAAATCTCATACAAAGTTACTTCTACAAAACAGAACAAGATGCAAAATACTTTCCCTATGAACAGTGAAAGCACTCCAGAAAGATCTGGAGTGCCCACGAAGTGCCCACAAACAGGTGAAAACTGACCATAATATTCTAAAATAAGCTTAAATAAATTAATACAAAGATAGAAGTTGTGAAAGAACAACATAAATCAGTATAAGAGAAACTCAGAAATGAGATGATTATAGAAGCAAGATTTTTTAGAGGTGAAAGAACTATGAAAATAATTAGAAATAAAAGGAAAAAAATCATTTTAGAAATGAAGTTTAGACTGGAAGAATCACAAGACCAAATAAACACAATGCCTTATGATAAATAGAGAATTTAAAGGAGGAAACACTTGAAAATTTTAAAAATCAGTGAAGGAAACCATCAGCAAAATGCAAGAGCAACCTTCTATGTGGGAGAAAAATTTGCAAATCATGTATCTGATTATGGCTTAATATCCAAAATATATAAAGAATTCAATCACTTACGAGCAACTCAATGACTTAATAGCAAAAAGACAAATGATTTGATTAAAAAATGAGCAGAGGAACTGAATAGACATTTTTCCAGAGAAGACATACAGATGACCAATGGGTACATGAAAACGTGCTCAACATCACTAATCATCTGGGAAATACAAATCAAAACCACAATGAGATACCACCTCACACCTGTGAGAATGGTGGTCATCAAAAAGACAAGAAATAACAAGTGTTGGTGAGGACCTGGAGAAAAAAGAAGCCTGTGCACTGTTGGTAGGAATGTAAATTGGTGCAGCCACTACAGAAAATGATATGGAGGTTCCTCAAAAAATTAAAATAGAATTACCATATGATCCAGCAATTCTACTTCTGGGTATAAATCCAAAGGAACTGAAATCAGGAACGCAAAGAAATATCTTTACTTCCATGTTCATTGCAGCATTATTCACAATAGCCAAGACACTGAAGCAACCTAAGTGTTGCTTCATCCAACTGATGAATGAAGAAAATGGGCCATACACACACACACACACACACACATACACAGTGGAATGTTATTCAGCCATTTAAAAAAAGAATTAAATCTTGCCATTTTTGACAATATGGATGGACCTTGAGGGCATTATGCTAAGTGAAAAAAGTCAGACAGAAAAAGATAAAGAGCATATGATTTCACTTATATGTGGAATCTAGAAACAAAAATGAGCTCATGGATATAGATAACAGATTGGTGGTTGCCTGAAACGGGGGTGGGGGGGTAGGGGTGGGCAAAATGTTTGAAGGGAGTCAAAAAGTACAAATTTCCGTTACAAAATGAATGAGTCATAGGGATGTAATGTACAACATAGTGACTATAGTTTCGTATTGCATATTTGAAATTAGCTAGGAGAACAGATCTTGAAAGTTCTCATCACAAGAAAAAAAAATTGTAACTATGTAAGGTGATGAATGGATTTATTATGGTGATCATTTTGTAATATATACAAATATCAAATCATTATTTTGTACACCTGAAACTAATGTAATGTTATGTCAATTATACCCCAGTAAAGTGTATATCTTGAATAAAACTTACTGAATCTGAGAAAAAAGTGAAGGATGAGATAAAAAGGACTCAAGAAAAAGTATTAGATATAGATGATAGACAAAAAAGATCCAACACATGTATAATAAGAGTTCCTAAAGAAGAAAACCCAAAGCAGTACAACAGAATAATTAAAAACTCTAAAGAAAACTTTCCTGAAATAAAAAATACTTTATGACAATCTCTAGGTCCATCCACGTTGCTGCAAATGGCATTATTTTGTTCTTTTTTATGGCTAAGTAATGTTCCATTGTATACGTATATACCACATCTTCTTTATCCATTCCTCTGCCGATGGACATTTAGGTTGTTTCCATGTCCTGGCTATTGTGAATAGTGCTGCAATGAACAGGACAAATATCATATGATATCGCTTATATGTGGAATCTAAAAAAATGGTACAAATGAACTTACAAAATAGAATCAGATGTAGAAAACAAACTTGTGCTTAGCAGGGGGCAAAGGGAGGGGTGTGGAGGAGGGAATAATTGGGAGACTGGGACTGACATATACACACTACTATATATAAAATAGGTAACTAATAAGGACCTACTGTATAGCACAGGGAACTCTTCTCAATACTCTGTAATGACCTATATAGGAAAAGAATCTAAAAAAGAGTGGATATATGTGTATGTATAACTGATACACTTTGCTGCACAGCAGAAATTAATGCAACATTGTAAATCAACTATACTCTAATGAAAATTTTTTAAAATACTTTGTACTGCAAAATTAAAAGGCATATCACACAGCTGGGAAAATCAGCCACATTGGCTAATATCAAGACATATTCTAATGCAATGCTTGGACTTTAAAGAAAACAAACAGACAAAATCCTTTGGTCATTCACGCAAAAACATTAAGTCCTTATAAAGCAAATAAAATCAGATTGTACTTTTTTATAGCAGCAATTTATTCCAGAACACAATATAGTAATACATTTAAGATACTCAAGAAAAGAAAATGTCAACCAAAGATCTTATATTCAGCCAAAACAACCCATTATTCCCATGAGCCATTCGTAGGAAATCTAAAAGGAAAAGAGATTCAGACAACCAAAATAACTGAAAGACATCTACATGGAGACCAGTGGTGAGCATTATAAATATATCGACCCATAAAACTAAGTAATGAAACCAGTCACAAAAGGACAAATCCTGTAGGATTCTACTCATATGAAGTATCAAAAATAGTCCAAGAGAAAGCAGAAAGGTGGCTGCTGGGACGGGGGGTGGGGGATTAGTGTTTAATGGGCACAGAGTTTCAGTTTTGCTAGATAAAAAAGTTCTAGAGACCTGCTGCAAAACAATGTGACTATACTTAACACTAGTGAACTTTATACTTAAAAATATCAATAATTAAGATGGCAAATTTTAAGTTGCTTATTTTTACTACAATAAAAAACTAATAGTCATAGGGGAGAGAATGACATAACACAGTACAACTATCAAAAAATGTGGAGAAATGATAAGGGTAGAATAATTACCATGATTGTCTTATAGAAACTGGCTGGAAGTAAAAGGGATATCACTTCAAATCTGACATAGGATACAAAGCACCAAGCTGATCTCCCTGTGCTATGCAGCTGCTTCCCACTAGCTCGGTGCTTTGTGACCACCTAGAGGGGTGGGATAGGGAGGGTGAGAGGGAGGCACAAGAGGGAGGGAATATGGGGATATATATATATACATATACTGATTCACTTTGTTATACAGCAGAAACACAACATTGTGAAGCAATTATACTCCAATAAAGATGTTAAAAAAAAAATCTGACACTGGACAAGAAGGATAAAGAGGAAAATGGGCTAATAGCTAATTCCAGCATGGCTCACAGTAGGAGACCAACAGACTGTGCTCCCCTTTTTCAGGTGCCAAGGGTATTATATAAAGGTACAGATGTAATGTAGACATAAATGTAACTATCAGAATACAAAACTTCCTAAGTATTAAAAGTTTAGATATACACATTAAATAAGGCAGATAACATAGACTCTGTGTGTGCACAATGAAAAATATGACAAATCTGAGGCCAAACATAAATATCATATATCAACAAATATAAATTAATTTATCTCATTTATAAAAAGAAAAAGGTTTGGATTATCTAGCGAAGCAAAATCCAACACTATACTGCATGCACAATAGACTCATATGCTCTCACTCTCTCAGGGAGGGGGGAAAGGAGGGATGGAGGGAAAGGGAGAAGGGGAGATTTTCAGAAAGGTTAAAAATAAAGGGATAAAAATGTGGACAAATACAAATTAAAAGAAATGAGAGGTCACACTCTTGATATCTGATAAGGCAAAATTCAGACCAAAAGAGAGACAAAGGAGCATACTTTCATACTGCTAGAGGATGCAATTCACAATGAAGACGTAACAGTTATGGAAATTCCAAACAACACAGCAACTGCTTTCATCAGAGAAATTACAAGACATGCTAGGAGAGATAAAGAGAACTGCTCTATCAAAGGAGACTTTAACATACCTATCTTAATGTAAGAAAGATCAAGTGGACAAAAATTTAGGAAAGAGAAGACCAAAATGACCTGATCAGTGAGTTAGATCTTTTAGATCTATAATAAACTCTGAACTCTGATAATGGAGGATATACCTTTTTGTAAGTGCTCACAGAAACATACAAGAAAATTAGCCATATCTTAGGCTACAAAGAAAACTTCCATAAACCTGTAAATTGGAGAGAGTAGAAATAACATGGAAAATATGACCTTTCTGGAAGTAATAAAATGAGACTTGAATAATAAAATAAAAATTAAAAGGCCTGTCACTTGGAAGCTTAAGAATATAGTATTGAATAATTCTTAGATCAAGTTAAATTGCAAAATTTCGTAAAATAATGAAAATCCAATATATCAATGTCTTTGAGTTAGAGAAAAATGTATAGCATTTAATACATTAAAAAATGAAATTCAAAAAATCAGACATAACTTTAAAATCTTAGGAAACAACAAAAGAAATCCTCCCACTCAAAAAAAAATGAATGAAAGAATAAAATAAGAGGAGAAATTAATTTCTAGAAATTAAAGCTAGAAAACAAAATCAGTAGAACTTTTAAGTCTAAAATTTGAAAAAAATCATCATAAATCAGTAGCTAACCTATTAATCAATGGGGAAAGGAAGAAAGCACAAATACACAAAATCAGACATGACAAATAGGGAATAATTATTGAGACAGAGGAAATTTTAAGTATCATAAGAGACTATTTTACATACCTATGCAAATAAATTTGAAGTCGTATTTAGAATGGGTAATTTCTAAGAAAACCACAATTTACCAGACTAACATCAAGTCTTAAATGGCAAGTTACCTTAGAAGAAAACAGAAAAACTAAAGCGCTCCCTCCACAACAAAACTCCTGACTCAGGTAATTTAATAGAGAAATTCTACCAAACTTGTAAAACTCAGATTATTCCAGTGGCTCTTAAACTTTTTCAGACCATTTAAAAAGGAGGAAAATTTCAAAATTCTTGTCATGAGGAAAGTAAACCATTGCTCTTAACCTATCAAAGACTATACCGCAGACCATTCTTACTTACAAATGTCACTGTAACAACTCTTAGATGAAATGTTAGGAAATGGAATCCAATAGCACATTTTAAAAGTTATGACCAGGGCTTCCCTGGTGGCGCAGTGGTTGAGAGTCTGCCTACCGATGCAGGGGACACGGGTTCCTGCCCTGGTCCGGGAAGATCCCACATGCCGCGGAGCGGCTGGGTCCGTGAGCCATGGCCGCTGAGCCTGCGCGTCCGGAGCCTGTGCTCCGCAACGGGAAAGGCCACAACAGTGAGAGGCCCACGTACCGCAAAAAAATAATAATAAAATGACCAATAATAATAATAAAATGACCAAGTGTGTTTTATTCCAATTTGCAAAACTGGTTTTTATGTTAGGAAATTTATTCATATTCATAGAGCTAAGGAATAAAAACATGATCCCCTCCACAGACACAAAAAAAGCATTTGACAAAATCAGTTCTCCCTAAGTTAACTTACAAATTTAACACTATGCATATAAAAATACCATCAGAATTTTTTCCCCCGAGGTCAACAAGTTAATTGTAAAATTCTTTTGTAAAGATAATAAGCAAGAAAAGCCAGGAAAATCCTGCAAGAGAACAATGAGAAGGAGCTGGCCCCACAGACATTGAAACATACTATAAAGACTCTATAGTTAAAAGTATTATATTGATATCCTAACGGAAGAGTAGACAATCCATATGGAGATTGAGTAATATGATAAAAACAGTTCAAATCAGTGAGGAAAAGATGAACTTCAACTTTTTAATAAGTGGAATCTCTATAACTGATGACTATATTAGATATTTTAATGACAAAATTGGATTCACTCCTCACACCACAGTAAATTCCAGAAGGATGAGGGATGTAAATGTAAACTATTTAAGTACTAGAAGAACACATGGGTGAAGTCCAGTATAAGCTGGGAATGGGGGAGACTTTCCTAAAACTGAATGGTAGGCAAAATGGGTCCCCCAAAGATGTCTATATTTGCATCCCTAGAACCTGAATATGCTATGTTATGCTGAAAAGGGACTTTGCAAATATAATTACAGTTGCAGGGAGATTATCCAGGTGGGCCCAATCTATTAGATGAGCTAGACAACCTTCTCTGGCTGGAGTCAGAAAGATGTGGCAGTAGGGGAGGTCAGAAAAATGTGAAGTGTGAGGGCTTCCCTAGTGGTGCAGTGGTTAAGAATCTGCCTGCCAATGCAGGGGACACGGGTTCAAGCCCTGGTCTGGGAAGATCCCACATGCCACAGAGCAACTAAGCCCGTGTGCCACAACTACTGAGCCTGTGCTCTAGAGCCTGTGTGCCACAACTACTGAAGCCCGTGCGCCTAGAGCCCGTGCTCTGCAACAAGAGAAGCCCGCGCACCACAACAAAGAGTAGCGCCCGCTCGTTGCAACCAGAGAAAAGCCCACGCACAGCAACAAGGACCCAACACAGCAAAAAATAAATTTTAAAAAAAGAAAGAAAAATTTGAAGTGTGAGAGAGAACTGATTTTCTTTTGCTGGAGGAGTCTGCATGGAAAGCATGAGAAAGAATACAGGTAACCTCTAGGAGCAAAAATGGCCCTAGATGATAGCCAGTAAGGAAAGGGAGGCCTCAGTGCTATAACCTCAAGGAACTGCATTCAGCCAACAACCTGAATGACCTTGGGAGTAGAATCTTCCCTACGGAACCACCAGACAACAGTCTATCCCAGCCAACAACTTGATTTCAATCTTGTAGGGCCCTGAGCAAGGGGCCCAGCTGAGCTGCACTGTACCTAGACTTCTGACCCGTGGAACAGTGAGATAATGGATGGGTATTGACTTAAGCCACTCAATTTGGTTATGGCAGCAATAGAAAAATCAGTACATTATGTTTCAAAATCCAGAAGTAAAATGGGCAAAGAATTATAAATGTGATAACCTAAAATTAAAATATAGGCAAAAAAACCACAGTAAGCAAAATTTTAAGATATAACTACTAAGGAAAAAAATTGTAATTTACATGAATAAAACTTTATCTAATATATAAAAACTTCTAAAAAATAGAGAAGAAAAAGATCCACAATCCTTAAAAAATGGGCCACAGATATGAACAGAGGTCACAGCAAATTAAAACTACCCTCGGCTTCCATTGTGGTGCAGTGGTTAAGAATCCGCCTGCAAATGCAGGGGACACGGGTTTGAGCCCTGGTCTGGGAAGATCCCACATGCCGCGAAGTAACTAAGCCCATGTGCCACAACTACTAAGACTGCACTCTAGAGCCCACAAGCCACAACTGTTGAGCCCACGTGTAAGTATGAGATGTAAATATAGTAACATTGATGAAAAAATCACTATAGATCTGAATTTAAATTGACAATATCAGTATACACTAATGATGTACTTTATATTCTGAAAAATTTTAAAAACCAGTGCCACAACTACTGAAGCCCATGCACCTGGAGCTCATGCTCCGCAACAAGAGAAGCCACCACAATGAGAAGCCCGCGCACCGCAACGAAGACTAGTCCCAAAGAGCAGTCCCCGCTCGCCGCAACTAGAGAAAGCCTGCGCGCAGCAACAAAGACCCAACTCAGCCATTAATTAATTAATTAATTAATTACAACAAATAAGCAAACCTTTATCTTAGCTGTATCACTGAAAGGTTCTAGAGACAATAACCATTCCTAAAGCAAAAGGCACTGCTAGTGCCCAGACTGTTGTCCCTAAATACCATTTTTCCCATTAAAAGGATTGAGAACTTCTTGGCAAAAAAGCCAATTCCTGCTCTGGAGCGGGAAATGTTTAAGATGATCCTAGAACATTTTTTCAGAGCACAAAGCAGGGAACATATCAATGACTAATGGTAGGGTCATGTCGAAAAGACATTAAAAACTAATTTGAACAGAGTCCACTGGCTAAAAATGGGATATTTTGAACATCAATAAGGATAATCTCTGCAATGGATCAAAACATATCATATGTTAGAATTCAAATGACAAAATTAGAATATTACCATTTTTCAAACTCAGATGAACAGAGTACACAATCATCATCCCTGACTACTAACCTTACAAAAAGAGAACCAGAAGTTATGTACTTTTTGATGGAGGCCATAACATTATATATGAAGAATTCTTAATCTCCCTCCCCTCCAAATAAATAACCAAAGTCTAATCAAGTCCCAATATCTAACTACTAATTTACAGAGAAATACAGGGGTCAGAAGGACATGTTAAATCACCCCAAAAAGTTTCAATCAACAAAATCCAGATTGTGGGAAACTCTGTGGGACAAATGACCCAACTTTTAAAAATGTGCCAGAAGAGGGAATAATTAATCTAAAGATTAAAAGAGTCCTTCAGAAATTTATAAACCAAACTCAATTTGTGGACCTCGTTTGGCTCTTAATTCAAATACACAAATTTAAATATATATATGACAACTTAGCCAGGCGAAATACTGACTGGATATCTGATGATTTTATTTCTGTAAGGGTGTGATGATGGTATTGTGTTATGTTTAAAAAGGGGAAGCCCTTATCTTTTAAGAAATACATTATAAAATATTTCAAATAAAATGATCTGTCTGGGATTTGCTTCAAAATAATACAGGGGATAGGGTGTGGAAGTGGATGGGGATGTAGAACGTTGGCCATAAACTGCTAAGTGCTACATGATGGACAGCCAGCTTAGGGGGTCATTATACTGTTCTCTCCGGTTTCAGACGTGTTGAAATTCCATAATAAAATGTGTATTTTTAACAGCAAGCTGGCATAAATATTTTTGTAAGTACCTATGATGCTACTAGTGTTTATACAGGATAAATTTCAAGATATAGAATTTCTAGGCCAGAAAGAGTATGAATATTTTTATAGATACTGCCAAACTTCCCTTTAAAAGGGTTTATTTACCAACAATACACAATCAACAATGTGCAAGATGCCCATTTCTACACACCCTCACCAACAGTCTGAAAAGTTAAGTGACCTGCCCAAGATCAGATGGCATGGCCTAAAAAAAACCCTCATATAATGATCAATAATTATCATATTGCCTGAGCCAATGGTTTACGAATTGGAAGTTTTAAAATTTGTATATATAAAACTTTGAATAAAAGTCCATCCTCTACCAGTTATTAAAAAATCTGGGCTTCCCTGGTGGCGCAGTGGTTGAGAGTCCACCGGCCAATGCAGGGGACACGGGTTCATGCCCCGGTCCGGGAAGATCCCACATGCCGCGGAGCGGCTGGGCCCGTGAGCCATGGCCGCTGAGCCTGCGCGTCCGGAGCCTGTGCTCCGCAATGGGAGAGGCCACAACAGTGAGAGGCCCGCGTATCGCAAAAAAAAAAAAAAAAAAAAAAAAAAATCTTACCAGTTATAAGTTAATAAAAGTTTAGAGAATACATGAAAATTCCATAAATGAAAATAGGTTTCCATTAGTATTAACAATAAGAGTAAAGAATCCTTGAAATTTAAAGACTATTAGTAAGTCATTTAGTAAATCATAGTTAAATGAGACTTCAACTTTACATATTTTGTAGCCCTCATATTTCACTGTAAGATTACCATACATTTTGAGGAAATGTATAGAAATAGAATAATGATAACTAGTATCTCACCACTAAATTTCAGTTGTAGAAAACCAACTGCTTACCAAGTGAAATACAATAAACAAATTTAGTGATTCTTGATATTCACTACATTTTCTAACTTGGGACAAACAATGAAAAACGAAATTTGATCTGGTTTAATAAGATTTCTTTACCCACCAAATCACTCTGGAATAGACTGTTTCAAGTACCTCTTTCCCCTGTGATATACTTTGATAACATATATACACTGATACTCAACACATCCATCAAAACACAGTAATGATTAACTGAAAATAAAATTCTTATGAAGTACTTTAATCTCAATATATTTACATCTCCCCAAATAATGAGTTATTATTTATTTCAGTTGAGGTGCATCAACTTATATCAAAGGTTTTAAAGGATGACACGAGAAAACCCAATGTTAAAATGACAAATTTTTACTCAAAGTTATTATGATAACAATAATATGGTTACTTTTCCTATTTGTGCTTACATATTTTTCTAATGAAAACAGAACTGTTCAACAAAATATATGCTGTATTTCTTACACTGGAGGGCATGACTTTCATAGAGATCATATCAATGCTTTGAAATAGCTGAGAACAGTGTAGGACTTCATAACATTAACCCTAAAGGATAAGTTGCCTATGCTCACCTCTTTTAAACTTTTTGGCTCTTCCTTCCTGCTATTTCTTACTTTTGATACACTGATGATACTTGACCATCCTAACACTTCCCACATTATCATCTTAGGTTCTTGCCTTTTTCCATTTCTAAAAAATAGAAACATATTATTTTCCTTAAGAACATGGTAAATATTATATTTGGAGGGACAAGAAAAAAGTGAACTTGAAGGTAGGGGAAAATGTTATCAGAATGTTTTTAAAGGTTTGGAATAATTCCTTAACTTATATATGAATCTTTAATAATGAAATTATGATATGTGGTTTTCTCAAACTACTAATATATCACACATTTAGAAATCACTAACAGAATTTCTGTTCAGTTAACGCTCTTACCAATAAGTAGAAGTCATTAAATAAAATTACCAAGCTCATATCACAGAAGCATGACCAGTGTCATTCTTCCATTTAACTATCAAGATTTTGCCAAAAGACACCTTCTATTTTTCCCTCCCTTCATAAATAATTTTGGATGGCAAAAAATGGCAGATCACTGCTAATAAAAATTACCAACAGGGCTTCCCTGGTGGCACAGTGGTTGAGAGTCTGCCTGCCGATGCAGGGGACGCGGGTTAATGCCCCGGTCTGGGAGGATTCCTCATGCTGCAGAGCAGCTGGGCCCGTGAGCCACGTTTAAAAAACAAACAAAAACAAAAATAACAAAAAAAATTACCAACAATGCAGCTATGTAATAATGTTTGCTTTTTAAAAGCGTTCATTTTAAAAAGACAAAATCAGTCATTCAGTTTATATATAAAATGTCAAATTAATAGAGTAAGGTATAAAAATGCAAATGTTCAGTTTTACGCATTTTTGCTTTCTTGGTCTATTTCCTATGACTTGCAATTATTTTTATGAGATTGCTGGCTGAAAGTCTAGTTCAGTAGAGATCTCCCAAAAGAGATAGATAAGATAGATAGATAGATAAGATAAATTATCTTCTAAGAACAAAGCTAATTTAAAACAGAAACCAAAAACCTAACATTTTTTAAAGGATTATGATGTTTGGGGGCTTCCTAAAAAGTTGCTTAAAAATTCATATGAAGAATTCTTGTAAACAGCTCTTACTGGGTCTGGGTCTGTGTCCTTTTAACTTAAAAGGCTTCATAGTATAATTGTTCTGTAAATATCAGCATTTTCAATATATTGTGCAATGTACACAAAGAAGCCATCAAATGGCTTATCTTGTACTTATCAACTTGTTTATTTTTATACCTCCAAAAAGCTGTATTTTTTTTTACAAGAACAGCTGCTACTTTGTAAATATTTTAATGGCTTCTGTTAAGTACAGCTGTCAGTTTAACAAACAATATTATAAAAGATTTTCATTCTTCCATGTGATTGCACATCTTGAAATGTGTTTTACCTTGAAAATCCTTTGGAGATTTTAGACTGGAAAGGATATCTTTTTTTAAGGCACAGGGCCAACAGAAGAATAGATTTAAAGAATAATGTGTAAGATCATCATGGAAATAGTGCCATTTATTTCAGAAGACAAACATATAATAGCAATAAGTTCTCTTAGCTCACTTCTTTTGACTCAGGCGGTTTGCTGAAATGGAACAGCACTGGCTTTGGAGCTAGATATTCCAGGTATGAACCTCCATTCTTTTGCTACTTGAGGGATACTGGTTTAGAGCAAACCAATTAACCTCTCTGACCCTCGGTTTTTGTATCTGCAAATGGGATAATGATACCTACCTTACAGGGTCATTATGAGAATTAAGAGTAATATATGTAAAGGGCCTAACTCAATTAAGGTAGCAATTATTATTCTGTCTTACCTACTTAGCAACCAGGAGACTCCCAATCATATTTTAGTCTCTTTTACTTTTTTTTTTTTTTTTTGCACTACGCGGGCCTCTCACTGTTGTGGCCTCTCCCGTTGTGAAGCACAGGCTCTGGACGTGCAGGTTCAGTGGCCATGGCTCACGGGCCTAGCCGCTCCGCGGCATGTGGGATCTTCCCGGACCGGGGCACAAACCCGTGTCCCCTGCATTGGCAGGCGGACTCTCAACCACTGCGCCACCAGGGAAGCCCTGTCTTTTACATTTTTATTCACCCACCTTTTCACTTCCCTTATTTCCTTTTTTTTCTCCTATTTCAGGGACTTCAAAGTGAAAAAATAGAGATTATCTTATTTAGCATTTTTGTTGAATAAATGAGGAAATATATGCTGAGAGAGATTAAATGACTTGTCCAAGATCACAGAGAGTTAAAGACAGAGATGAGAACCGTCGTCTCCTGGGTTTTTCACTGTTTTCCTTCTTGATGTGAAATGGAATTTGATAAGGCAATTTTATCCTGTGTCTGAAGGCACATGTATAAGAGTAAGAAACCAGTACAAGAGACAAGAAAAGGAAAAAAGATTAAAGAAAAAGGAATAAGGACAGATTTTCCCTTTTGTTCTAGCGCAGAGCTAAGCAAACTTGTTATAAAGGTTCAGATAGTAAATATTTTAGGTTTTACAGGTCATATGAACTATCCCAACTACTCAACTATGACATCGTAACACAAAAGCAGTCATAGACAATATGTAAACAAATGAGTGTGGCTGTGTTCCAATAAAATTTTTGAATTTCGTATATGAATTCCATATAATTTTCACATGCCTCAAAATAATTATTTTTTCAGCCACTTAAAAATATAAAAACCATTCCTACATCGTGAGCCATACAAATCCGGATGGAAAGCTTGCTGTACTTGGCCCAAGGGTAGTAGTTTGATGACCCTGTTCTAAAGCAAACTTGAATGCCTATGAGAGTATAAGCCTGATGATAACCAGAATAGATACCCAGCTTCAGTGTTGAGGAAATAATAGGGTATGATGGAGATTGGTATGAACTGGAGTGTGTCTATCCGACTAAAATGGGCAATAGCCATTCTGGTTCAGCAGATTTCTGCTCTTAAGAAATGGAGGGGGCTTCCCTGGTGGCGCACTGGTTGAGAATCTGCCTGTTAATGCAGGGGACACGGGTTTGAGCCCTGGTCTGGGAGGATCCCACATGCTGCGGAGCAACTAGGCCCATGAGCCACAACTACTGGGCCTGCGCGTCTGGAGCCTGTGCTCCGCAACAAGAGAGGCCGCGATAGTGAGAGGCCCGCGCACCATGATGAAGAGTGGCCCCCGCTTGCCACAACTAGAGAAAGCCCTCGCACAAAGAAACGAAGACCCAACACAGCAAAAATAAATAACTTAATAAACTCCTACCCCCAACATCTTCTTAAAAAAAAAAAAAAGCAATGGAGGTCAAATTTTGCCACATATTCTAATTTTTCAAAAAGAAGCCAGAACTCTGGATTTTTTTTAAAAAATTTTATTGAGGTACCATTGATTTATAACATTATATGTCTCGTGTACTTTATATTTCTATTCCTGTATACCCTACAACCTGCTCACCACCAAAAATTTAGTTTCCATCTGTCACCATACACTTAAAACCCCTTTAGCAATTTCACCTTCTCCCCCACTGCCCTCCCCCTCTGGTAACCATAACTCTATTCTCTGTATCTACATGTTTATTTTTGTTTGGCTTATTCATTTGAGGTTTTTATTAGTTTTTTTATATTCCATATGTGAGTGAAATCTTATGGTATTTGTCTTTCTCCATCTGACTTACTTCACTTAGCATAATACCCTCAAGGTCCATCCATCTGTTGCAAATGTCAAGATTTCATCATTTTTATGACTAAATAGTATTCCATTGTATCTATATACCACATATTCTTTATCCATTCATCCACTGATAGGCACTTCCATTGTTTCCATATATTGGCTGTTATAAAAAATGCTGCAGTGAACATAGGGGTGCATGTATCTTTTTGGATTATTGTTTTTGTATTCTTTGAATAAATACTCAGAAGTGGGATGGCTGCTGTATTCTTTTTTTTTTTCATTCATTTTCTTTTTTTTTAACATCTCTTTTGAAGTATAATTGCTTTACAATGGTGTGTTAGTTTCTGCTTTATAACAAAGTTAATCAGCTATACATATACATATATCCCCATATCTCCTCCCTTTTGCGTCTCCCTCCCACCCTCCTTATCCCACCCCTCTAGGTGGTCACAAAGCACTACGCTGATCTCCCTGTGCTATGTGGCTGCTTCCCACTAGCCATCTATTTTACATTTGGTAGTGTACATATGTCCATGCCACTCTCTCACTTCATCCCAGCTTACCCTCCCCCCTCCCCGTGTCCTCAAGTCCAGTCTCTACGTCTGCATCTTTATTCCTGCTGGCAGCTGTATTCTTAATTTTCTGAGGATTCTCCAATCTGTCCTCATAGTGGCTGCAAAAATTTACATTCCCACAAGAGTGAATGAGGGTTCCATTTTCTCCACATCCTTGACAACATTTGTTATTTCTTGTCTTCTTTCTTTAATAAACATTTTCACAAATGTAAGGTGATATCTCATTGTGGTTTTGATTTACACATCCCTAATAATTGGTGACATTGAACATCTTTTCATATGCCTGTTGGCCATCCTCTATTCAGGTCCTCTGCTTATTTTTCAATACGGTTTGTTGTTGTTGAGTTGTGTGAGTTCCTTATATATTTTGGGTATCACCCCTTACCAGGGACTTCCCTGGTGGCTCAATGGTTAAGAATCCGTCTGCCAATGCAGGGGACACGAGTTAAATCCCTGGTCTGGGAAGATCCCATATGCCATGGTGCAACTAAGCCCGTGTGCCACAACTACTGAGCCTGCACTCTAGAGCCCACGAGCCACAACTACTGACCCACGCAACAACAGTACTGAAGCCCACATGCCTAAAGCTCTGCAACGAGAAGCCCCTGCAACGAGAAGCCCATGCACTGCAACAGAGGGTAGCCCTCGCTCTCCACAGCTAGAGAAAGCCCGCATGCAGCAACGAAGACCCAATGCAGCCAGAAATAAATAAAATAAATTTTAAAAAACCCTTATCAGATACTTCATCTGCAAATATCTTCTCCCATTCAGTAAGTTGTCTTTTCATTTTATTGATGGTTTCTTTCACAGAAAAAAAAAGCTTCACTTCAGAGAAGCTTTTTAGTTTGATGGACTCCCATTTGTTTATTTTTGTTTTTTCCTTTGCCCAAGGAGATAGATCTAGAAAGATAATGCTAATACCAACATCAAAGGGCATACTGCCTGTTTTCTTCAAGGAGTTTTATGACTCCAGATCTTACATTCAAATCTTTAACACATTTTAAGTTAGTTTATGTGCATAGTGTGAGATAGTGGCCTCGTTTCATTTTTCTGCATGTTGTCCATTTTCCGCACCATTTATTGAAGAGACTATTCTTTCACCATTATGTAGTCTTTATTCCTTTAAAATAAATTAATTGTCTTTATATACATAGGTTTATTTCTAGGCTCTCAATTCTGTCCCATTGAGCTATCTGTTTTCATGCCAATACTATGCTGTTTTGAGTACTATGACTTTGTAATATAGTTTGAAATCAAGGAGTGTGATACCTCCAGATTTGTTCTCAGAATTGCTTTGGCAACTTGGGGTCTTTTTGATTCCATAAAAATTTTTTTAATTTTTGTTCTATTTCTGTGAAAAATGCCACTGAAGTTTTGGTAGGGGTTGCATTGAATCTGTAGATTGCCTTGGGTAATATGGGCATTTTGACAACATTAATTCTTCCAGGCCAAAAACACAGAATATCTTTCCAGTTATTTGTCAATTTCTTTCTTAATTTCTTTCAACAATGTGTTATAGTTTTCAAATGTATAGTTCTTTCACCTCCTCGATTAAATTTATTCCTAGGTATTTTATTCTTTTTGTTGTGATTTTTAAATGGGATTGTTTTCTTAATTTCTCTTTCTGCTAGCATATTGTCAGTGTATAGAAATTCAGCAGATTTTTGTGTATTGATTTTGTATTGTACAACTTTATTCATTTATTATTTCTAATAGTTTTTGGTGGAGTCTTTAGGGTTTTCTATATATAAAATCATGTCATCTGGAAGCAGTGACAGTTTGACTTCTTCCCTTCCAATTTGCTTGCCTTTTATTTCTTTTTCTTGCCTAACTTCTGTGGCTAGGACTTCTCATACCATGTTGAATAAGAGTGGCAAGAGTCGGCATCGTTGTCTTGTTCCTAATCTTTAGAGGGATAGCTTTAATTTTTCACCATCAAGTATGATGTTAACTGTGAACTTATCATATATGGCCTTTATTATGTTGTGGTTCCCTTCTATACTCACGTTATTGAGAATTTTTATCATAAATGGGTGTTGAATCTTGTCAGTGCTTTTTCTGTATCTATTGAGATGACCATATGGTTTTTATTCTTCAGTTTGTTAATATGGTGTATCACATTGATTGATTTGTGGAGGTTGAACCATCCTTGTATCCCTGGAATAAATCCCACTAGATTATGGTATATGATTCTTTTGATGTACTGTTAAATTTGGATTGCTAATATTTTGTTGAGGGTTTTTGCATCTGTGTTCATCAGAGATCTTGGCCTTCAATTTTCTTTTTGTGTGTTGTCTTTATCTGGTTTTGGTAACAGGATGATGTTGGCCTCATAAAATGAGTTGGGGGCTTCCCTGGTGGCGCAGTGGTTGAGAGTCTGCCTGCTGATGCAGGGGACACGGGTTCATGCCCCGGTCCGGGAAGATCCCACATGCCGCGAAGCGGCTGGGCCTGTGAGCCGTGGCCGCTAAGCCTGCGCATCCGGAGCCTGTGCTCCGCAACGAGAGGGGCCACAACAGTGAGAGGCCCGCGTACCGCAAGAAAAAAAATAAAATAATAAAATAAAATGAGTTTGGAAGTGTTTACTCCTCTTTAAATTTTGGAATAGTTTGAGAAAGATAGGTATTAACTCTTCTTGAATGTTTAGTAGAACTCACCTGTGAAGCTGTCTGGTCCTGGACTTTTATTTTGGGGGAGTTTTTTGATTACTGTGTGAATCTCTGTACTTTGATGGATCTATTCAGATTTTCAGTTTCTTCATGAATCAGTCTAGGAAGCTTGTGTTATTCTAAGAATTAGTCCATTTCTTCTAGGTTGTCCAATTTGCTGGCATAAATCTGTTCATAATATTCTCTTATAATGCTTTCTATTTCTGTAGTATCCTTTGTTATTTCTCCTCTTTCATTTCTGATTTTATTTATCAGGGCCTTCTCTGTTTTCTTAGTGAGTCTAGCTATCAAATTGTCAATTTTGTTTATCCTTTCAAAGAAGCTCTTGGGGACTTCCCTGGTGGTCCAGGGAAGAAAAACAAAAAAAAAGAAGAATCTGCCTTAAAATGCAGGGGACACGGGTTCAATCCCTAGTCAGGGAAAATAGATCCCACATGCTGTGGGGCAACTAAGCCCATGCACCACAACTACTAAGCTCATGCACCTCAACTAGAGAGCCTGTGTGCCACAAACTACAGAGCCCACACACCCTGGAGCCTGCGCACCACAACTAGAGAGAGAAAACATACACACCACAATTAGAGAGAAAACCCACACGCTGCAACTAAAGAGAAGCCTGTGCACTGCAACAAAGAGCCCGCATGCCGCAATGAAAGATCTCGCATGCCTCAACGAAGATCCTGCATGCCGCAACTAAGACCCGACACAGCCAAAAATAAATAAAATAAATAATTTTTAAAATCTTTAAAAAAGAATGTTCAAAGAAGCAGCTCTTAGTTTCATTGATCTTTCCTATTGTCTTTTTTGTCTCCATTTCATTTATTTCTGCTCTGATCTTGATTATTTCCTTCCTTCTATTAACTCTGAGCTTCATTTGTTCTTCTTTTTCTAGTTCATTTAAATGTAAGGTTAAATTGTTTATTTGAGATTTTTCTTGTTTCCTGAGATAGGCCTGTATTGCTATAGAAGTCCAGCTTTTGTTGTATCCCAGATTTTGATATGTATTATTTTCATTTTCATTTCTCTTCAGGTAATTTTTTTATCTCTCACTTGATTTCTCTGCTGACCCAACAGTTGTTCAGTAGCATATTGTTCAGCCTCCTCGTATTTGTAATTTTCCCCATTTTCCTCTTGTAGTTGATTTCTATTTTCCATTGTGATTGGAAAAGATCCTTCATATGATTTTATCTTAACTTTACTGAAACTTGTTTTGTATCCCAACATATCCTCTTTTTGGTCCATGTGCACCTTTTGGTCCATGTGCCCTTGAGAAGAATGATTATTCTGCTGCATTTGAATGGAATGTTCTGTACACATCTATCAAACCCATCTGGTCTAATGTTTCATTTAAGGCCACTATTTCATTGTTGACATTCTGTCTGGATGATCTATCCATTGATGTAAGTGGGATGTTAAAGTCCACTACTAATTGTTGTATTATTTTCGATTTCTCCCTGTAGGTCTGTTAATAACTGTTTTATGTATTTTGGTGCTCCCATGTCAGGTGCATATATATTAATCCCTGTTTTATCTTCTTGATGGACTGTCCACTTATTATACACTGCCCATTTTTGTCTCCTGTTATCTTTTTTGGCTTGAAGTTTATTTTTTCTCAAGTATAGCTACACCAGCTTTCTTTTGGCTGCTATTTGCTTTGAGTATCATCTTCCATCCTTCACTCTTAGCCTATGTTTGTCTTTAAAGCTGAGGTGTCTCCTGGAGTCAATAGTTGGGTCTCGCTTCTTAATCCATCTAGCCACTCTGTATCTTTTGATTGGTAAATTCAATCCATTTACATTTAGGGTGATTATTGATAGGTGAGGACTTAGTACTTCCATTTTACCTTTTGCTTTCTAGTTGCTCTGTATCTTCACTGTTTCTTTTTCCTCGTGTTTCTGTCTGCCATTTTGGTTTCCTGGTTTTCTATGAAATTTTTCTCTGTTTCCTTTCTTTATATACTGTGTTTGTTTTGTAGTTATCCTGATGTTTGTATTAAACGTCTCACCAACAAAATGTTCCTTTTTCTGATGATACTATCTAATCTCCATTTACCTATATGAGTTTTCTCCTCTTCCACTTTCTCTTTTATGTTTTTGTTGTCTCAATCTATCCCTTTTTATGTTGTGATTTTGTTACTAAACTGAAATTGCTATAATCTGCTTAATCTGATTTCTTTCCCCCTTTAAGCTTTATGTTATAATAAAGTGTTTAGAGACCTATTCTGATAAACGTTGCAATTTTCTGATTCTGTTTCTCACCTTGTTCAAAGTTTTGTGTAGTTTTGCCTTTTTGTGTTTGGTATAAGAGCTCCTTTCAATATCTCATAAGGCAAATCTAGTGTTGATGAATTCTCTCAGCTTTTCTTTGTCTAGGAAAGTCTTTACTTATTCTTAATATCTGAATGATAACTTTGATGGATAGAGTATTCTTGGGTGACAAAAGTTTTTATCTTTCAGTATTTTGAGACTATCATTCCACTGCCCCCTGGCCCATAGGATTTCTGCTGAGAAATCTGCTGATAGCCTAATAAGGGTTCCTTTGTAGGTTACCATCCTTTTTTCCCTGGCTGCATTTAAAATTCTTTCCTTGTCATTGACTTTTGACACGTTTAATATTATGTGTCTTGGAGAAGACATTTTTACATTGAGGTAATTAGCTGTTTTTCTTAGCTCCATGGCCCTGTATATCCAATTGCTTGCCCAGGTTTGGGAAGTTCTCAACTACTGTTTCTTTAAATAAACTTTGCTCCCTTCTCCCTCCCTTCTCCTTCTGGGATACACATTACTGAATGTTGCCCTTCCTAAAAGAGTCAAAGAGCTCTCACAGAATGTCCTCATTTTTAAAACATCTTATCTCTTTTCTTTTCTATTCATATTATTTCTGGATTTCTATCTTCAAACTCACTAATTCCCTCTTCCACGTGCTCTATTTCCAGAGTTTTCTAATGCATTCTTCATCTCATTTATTCAGTTCTTCAGCTCCATAATTTGTTTGGCTCTCTTTTAAAATTTCAGTCTCTTGGTAATGTATTCCTTCTGTTCATTAATTTTATTCCTGAGCTCATTAAACTGCCTTTCTGAGTTTTCTTGTAGCTCACTTTCTTCATGACAGCTATTTTTAATTCTCTATCAGTTAGATCACAATATTCTATGACTTTAAGGTTGGTTTCTGAAGAACTGTCATTTTCTTTTTGTGCTGTGGTGTTACTGTGGTTCTTGATGGTGCCTGATGAATTGTTTCTTTGCCAGTGCATTTAAAGTTAAATGACATGTTAGAAGTTTGAGTCCTTTCTTTTGTTTTCTGGTAGATCATGCTATAAGAAGAGGTTTTGGTTTTCTTACCTGAGCTGCCCTTTGTTATATTTAAGAGTTAGCACTTTCTAGCCTCCATTGTCTCTGTAAGAAGTATGGCTCTTTGCCCTCATTGCTGCTTCTTCTGCCACCAGGGTCATTGTTGCCTTCTTTCAGAGTCACTGTCATCAAATGGATCATGGGCTCTTCCCTCATGTCTAGAATCCCCTGAGTTGTGGGCTCCTCTGCTGTGGTGGAAGGGGGTTAGTGTGGCCGAAGCTGGGGTTTCACAGACACCTCTACCATATCCATTGCTGTAAGGTTCATGGGCTGCACCTCTGAGGATTGGGGAGGGGGGAGCAGGGGCTGGGATTGTGGGCACCTCAGCAGCTGGAGGGATGTGTTCCAGGCCTCACTGCTCTGCTGCCCAGTTACCTGTTGACACAGGCACCACTGTGGTCAGGAGGCCAGAGTCATGTGTGCCAACTTCCCTGTTGCTACTGCGTTTTCTGAAACTGTGGCTCAGCTGCCATGGTCAGAGGGCCAGGATTGCAGGCACATGCTATGCTGTTCCCTCAGTTACACCTCCTCTATGTATTCATATCTATGAACTTCCTGATGAAGAATTTAAGATAACTGTCATAAAGACACTCAATAACCTAAAAGAGAACACATACAACTACTCCAAATCAAGAAAACAATGTATGAATAAAATAACATCTGCAGAGATAGAAACTATTAAAAATAACAGAACTCTGAAGTTGAAAAATACCACAATGGAACTGAAAAATTCAGTAGAAAGATTCAAAAACGGACTTGATTAGGTAGAAGAAAGAATCAAAAAACTTGAACACAGGTCATTACAAATTATCAAGTCAAAGGAGCAAAAAGTTAGAAAAATGCAAAAATGTGAAGAGCACCTAAAAGACTTATGGGACACCATCAAAGAGGCCAATATATGCATTGAGGGAGTCTCAGAAGGAAAAGACAGGTATAAAGAGAGCTTATTTGAAGAAATAATGGCTGAAAACTTCCCAAATCTGAGGAAACAAGTGGATATTCAAAGTCAAGAAGCTCAATGAACTCCAACTAGTTTAAACACAGACACCAACATTATCAAACTGTTGATAGTCAAAGACAAAGAGAGAATCTTGAAAACAGCAAGAGAAAATGACTCATCACATACAAGGGTGCCTCAATAAGATTATGAGCAGATTTCTCAGCAGAAATCTTGTAGGTCAGAAGGGAATGGGATGATATGTTCAAAGTGCTAAAAGACAAAACTGTCAACCAAGAGTACTGTATCCTGCAGGACCATGCTTCAAAAATGAAAGAGTGGGCCAGATCAAGATGGCAGAGTAGGAGGACATGGAGCTCACCTCCCCCAACAAACACATCAAAAATACGTCTTCGTGTGGAACAACTGTCGTGGGAAACTAACTGGAAACTGGCAGAAGAACTCCTATACAACCAAAGGTACAAGAAAGATTTCCATTTAACTAGGTAGGATGGAATAAAAGACATAATGTTATGTCCTCTGCTCCTGGGAGGGCTCTGAAAAGAAGGTCTGCACCGGTGGACCCTCGCCATGGCAAACAAGCAGGTCGAGCCACAGTCTTGGGGTCCTGTGGAGAGAAGAAGAGTCCCCTTGGCTGCTTGGAGAACCTCTGGGACAGATAGAAGGGGTTGAGAAGCCTAGACACCACTCATGAAAAGTGCATGTATCCTGGCTTGCCAACAACCAGGGTGGAGAGAATTTTGCACTGGTGGCTGCCACCTCACCACTCTCCCAACTCTGAGTGGGGCTAAATCCTGGCCCCACTAACTCCACACCACAGCTTGGCACAGGATCTGGGGCAGCCGGGCTCTGGGGAAAGACTCAGTCTAGCTATTCAGAGACAACCTGGAGAGGCTGGAGTATGCTTGGGGTAGGGCAGTGGCAGCCATTGTCAATATTTATTCAGGTGGTGCTGGGAACCAGCATGACTTAGTCTCCACTCCTAGCCAAGCTCCCAGCTGAGTGAATGCTCTGGCCCTGCCCACGCCATGCCACAACTTTGCACTAGATCTGGGATGAACACAGCAGGGGAAGGGACACAAGCTTGGGCTGCCTCTGAGCAGTGCTATGGATATCTACATAGGTGCTTCAGCACTCCCCTCCTTTGGAGCAGAACATTCCCTCTAAAGGGGAACAGAGCTGAATCAAGCCCAACCCTCAAGGCTTCTACTCCAAAATTGTGAAAGCCATGGAGCAGAAAGGAAGTCCCACTAGCAACCTACACAGGCTTTAGATATTCCAACACTAACCACATCCCCATCAAGGTGATATTGGCCAGCACACCCTGAGGAAAGACATGGCTGGCATCCATACCAAAACCAGCCTTTGTGCCAAAAAACACTGTACATGCAGTCTACACAGGAATGCTCCCACATAAAACCACCCCTTCAAGAGCACAACAGAAAACTGTTTCTCCTAAATTCATAGATACAGAGAAAGTTAATTAAATGAAAAGGCAAAGGAACTACCCCCAATTAAAAGAACAAGAAAAATCCCCTAGAAGGATAAGTAATAGAAAAAAAAGCTTAAGTATACCAGACCCCAAGTTCAAAAAGGTGGTAATAAAAATGTAACTGAATTACAAAAGATGATCAATATAAATGCAGATCACTGTAACAAGGAACTGGTAACTATAAACATGAACCTACCAAAAATAGGAAATTGAATTTCTGAGATAAAAAGCAAACTAGAGGGGCTTCCCTGGTGGCGCAGTGGTTATGAATCTGCCTGCCAATGCAGGGAACACAGGTTCGAGCCCTGATCTGGGAAGATCCCACAGGCCACAGAGCAACTAAGCCTGTGTGCCACAACTACTGAGCCTGCGCTCTAGAGCCTGCGAGCCACAACTGCTGAGCCTGTGTGCCTAGAGCCCATGCTCCACAAGAGAAGCCACTGCAATGAGAAGCCTGTGCACTGCAATGAAGAGTAGCCCCCACTCGCCACAACTAGAGAAAGCCAGTGTTCAGCAACGTAGACCCAACTCAGCCAAAAATAAAGAAAATTAAATTTAAAAAAGAAGCAAACTAGAAGCAATGAATAGTCAACTAAATTACACAGAAAAATGAATAATCTGGAAGACAGAATAATGGAAATCACCCAAGCAGAACAGTAAACAGAAGAAAACAAAACAAAAAAGAAAACAATATACAAGCTCTATGAGACGATATAAAACATGCCAACCTATGCATAATAAGGGTTCCAGAAGAAGAGAGGGAGAAGAGGATTGAAAAGGTATTTGAAGAAATTATGGCTGAAAACTTTTCAAACCTAAAGAAGGAAACAAATATGCAGGTACAGGTAGCACAGAGAGTCCCAAACAAGATAAACCCAAACAGACCCACACCAAGATATATCATAATTAAAATGGCAAAAGTTAAACAGAGGATTCTAAAGGCAGCAAGAGAAAAGCAAAGAGTTACTTACAAGTGAACCTCCATAGGGCGATCAGTGGATTTCTCTGCAGAAACATTACAGGCTAAAAGGGAGGGGCATGATATATTCAAAGTCCTGAAAGGGAAAAAACCTGCAACCTAAGGTACTCTACCAAGCAAGATTATGATTTACAATAGAAGGAGAGACAAAGATTTTCTTGGACAAACAAAAACTAAAAGAATTCATCAATACTAAACCTACCCTAAAAGAAATATTGAAAGGTCTTCTCTAAATAGAAAAGAAGCAAGAATCTATAGGAAATGAAAAATCACAATAGGAAAGGCTAATTTATAAAAGGATTAAAGATCATCTAATAAGCCAGTACATAGATTAAAAAACAAACCAAAATTTTAAAAAGGTAAAGAGATTTATAAGTAAAACAAACAGTAAAAGGATGAAGATGTAAAATAGGACATCAAAATCACAAAATGTGGGGGGAGGGGAGTAACAAACGTAAATCTTGTAAAATCTCTTAGCACTTGAGTGACTATCAGTTTAAAGCAGGTAGAAATAGTTATGGATAAACAAACATGAACCCCATGGTAATCACAAATCAGAATCACAATAGATTCACAAAAACCTCGAATAAAGGTACTCAAGCATACTACAAAAGAAAATCCTCAAACCACCAAGCAAAAACAAAAAACAAAAGGAAACGAACAAAGAAGAACTACAAAAACAACTGCAAAACAAAAATAAAATGACACTAAGTACATACCTATCAATAATTACTTTAAATGTCAATGGACTAAATGCTCTGATCATAGACACAGAGTGGCTGATTGGATTGAAAACAAGACCCTGCAATATGCTGCCTACAAGAGACTCACTTCAGGATAAAAGACACACACAGACTGAAAGTGAGGGGATGGAAAAAGATATTTCATGCAAACAGGAAAGACAAGAAAGTGAAATAGCAATGCTCATGTCAGACAAAACAGACTTTAAAACAAAGGCCATAAAGAAACCAAAGGACATCACATAATGATAAGAAGCAGACATTGCACTTGCTAACATATAGGCACCCAATACAGGAGTACCTGAATATATTTTTAAAAACTAGCAGATTTAAAGGGAGAAATGGACAAAAATACAGTAACAGTAGGAGACTTTAATACCCCATGGACATCAGTGGACAGATTTCAGAAAATCAATAAGGCTACAGAAATCCTAAATGACACAACAGACCAGTTGGACTTAATTGATATCTACAGGATACCAGATCCAAAAAATTCAGAATACACATCCTTTTCAAGCACACAAGGAATGTTCTCTATGATAGACCAAATACTAGGCCACAAAACAAGCTTCAACAATTTAAAAGGATAGAAATTGTAACAAGCATCTTTTCTGACCATGATGGTATGAATCTAGCAATCAACTACAGAAAGAAAAACAGAAAAAGCACAAAGATGTGAAAACTAAACAATATGCAAATAAAAAATCCAACAGGTCAACGATGAAATTTAAAAGAAATCAGAAAATACCTCAAGACAAATGAAAACGAAAACATAGCTACAAAATTTCTGGGATGCAGCAAAAGCAGTTCTAAGAGGGAAGTTCACAGCAATACAGTCCTTCCTCAAGAAACAAGAAAAATCTCAAATAAACAACCTAACCTATCACCTAAAAGAATTAGAAAAAGAAAAAACAAAGCTGAAAGTCAACAAAAGGAAGGTAATAAGAAAGATAAGAGGGAAAATGAACAAAAGAGAGGTTTAAAAAATAGAAAAGTTCAATAAAACCAAGAGTTGGTTTTTTTAAAAGATAAATAAAATTGATAAACCTCTAGCCAAGCTCACCAAGAAGGAAAGGGAGAGGACCCAAATGAATGAAATAAGAAATGAAAGAGGAGAAACAACAACTGACACCACAGAAATACAAAAAAAAAAAAAACAGAAGAAGAAGAAGACTATGTACAATTATATACCAACGAATTGGACAACCTAAAAGAAATGGAAAAATCTCTAGAACATGTACCCTGTGAAGACTGAGTCAAGAAGAAACAGATAATATGAACAGACCAATCACTAGATGTGAAATAGAATCTGTAGTAACAGAAACTCCCTGAAGAATTCCCTGGCGGTCCAATGGTTAGGACTCTGCACTTTCACTGCCGTGGCCCAGGTTCAATCCCTGGTCAGGGAACTAAGATCCCGCAAGCCACGTGGGATGGCCAAAAAAAAAAAAAAAAAACAAAAACAAACAAAAAAACTCCATACAAACAAAAGTCCAAGACTGGACAGCTTCACTGTGTAATTCCACCAAACATATGAAGAAGAACATATACCTATCCTTCTCAAACTACTCCAAAAAACTAAAGAGGAGGGAAGACTCCCAAATTCATTCTCCAAGGCCATCATTACCCTGATACCAAACCAGACAAAAAACAGTAAAAAAAAAAAAAAAGAAAAAAAAGAAAAAGAAAATTATAGGCCAGTATCTTTGATGAATATAGATGCAAAAATCCACAAGTAAATATTAGCAATCCAACAATACATAAAAAGGATGATACACCATGATCAAGTTGGATTCAATCCAACAATACATAAAAAGGATGATACACCATGATCAAGTTGGATTCATTCTAGGGTCACAAGGATGGTTCAACATACACAAATCAATGAATGTGATACACCACATTAAGAAAAGGAAAGGCAAAACCCATATGATCATCTCAATAGATACAGAAAAAGCATTTGACAAAATTTGACATCCACTCATGATAAAAACTATTACCAAAGTGGGTCTAGAGCAAGGGTCCCCAACCCCTGGACCATGGACCAGTATCAGTCCACGGCCTGTTAGGAAACGGGCTGCACAGCAGGAAGTGAGCGGTGGGTGAGTGAACGAAGCTTCATCTGCCACTCCCCATCGCTCGCATTACTGCCTGAACCATCCCCCCAACCCCTGTCCATGGAAAAATTGTCTTCCACGAAACTGGTCCCTGGTGCCAAAAAGGCTGGGGACCACTGGTCTTGAGGGAACATATCTCAACATGATAAGCCATTTACAACAAACCCACAGCCAACATAACAATGGTGAAAAGCTGAAAGCCTTCTCGCAAAATTCAGGAGCAAGAGAAGGATACCCACTCTCACCACTTCTACTGAACACAGTATTGGAAGTCCTAGCCACAAAAATCAGGCAAGAAAAATAAAAGTATCCAAATTGAAAGGAAAGAGGTAAAATGTCACTATTTGCATATGACATACTTTATGTACAGAACCCTGAAGTCTCCACACAAAAACTAGCAGAATAAATGACTTCAGCAAGGTAGCAAGATACAAGATTAATATACAGAAGTCTGTTGCATTTTATACACTAATAATGAAATATCAGAAAGAGAAAGTTAAAAAATCCTGTATAAAATTGCAACAAAAATAATAAAGTACCTAGGAATAAATTTAACCAAGGAGGTGAATGACCTATTATACACTGAAAACTATAAAACACTAACAAAGGAAATGGAAGATGATACAAAGAAATGGAAAGATATTCCGTGCTCTTGGATTGCAAGTATTAATATTGCTAAAAAGTCCATACTACCCAAGGCAATCTACAGATTTAATGCAATCCCTATCAAAATACCCATGACATTATTCACAAAACTAGATCAAATAATTCTAAAATGTATATGGAATCACTAAAGACCCGGAATTGCCAAAGCAATCCTGAGGGGGAAAAAGCTGGAGGCATAACCCTCCTAGACTTTAAACTGTACTACAAAGCTACAGTAATCAGAACAGCATGATATTGGGACAAAAACAGACAGGTAGATCCATGGAACAGAACAGAGAGTCCAGGAATAAAGCCACACATGTATGGTCAATTAATCTACAACAAAGGAGGCAAGAATATACAATGGAGAAAAAGACATTTTCTTCAACAAGTGGTATTAGGAAAAATGGACAGCTACGTATAAATCAATGATATTAGAACACTCCCTCACACCATACACAAAAACAAACTTAAAATACTTTAAAGACCTAAATGTAGGACTGACTCCTAGAAGAAAATATAGGCGAAACGTTCTTTGGCATAAATCATACAATTTTTTTTAGATCAGACTCACAAGGCAAAAGAAATAAAGGCAAAAATAAACAAATGGGACCTAATCAAACTTAAACGCTTTTGCACAACAAAGGAAACCATCAACAAAATGAAAAGACAACTTATGAACTGGGAGTAAGTATTTGCAAACAATGTCACCAACACAGGGTTAATATCCAAAGTATACAATCAGCTCATAAAACTCAATATCAAAAAACACACAACCAAGTCCAAAAAATGGGCAAGAGGCCTGAACATTTTTCCCAGGAAGACATACAGATGGTTAAAAGGCCCATGAAAAAATGCTCAACATTGCTAGTTATTAGAGAAATGCAAGTCAAAACCACAATGAAGTTTCACGTCACACCAGTCAGAATAGCTATCATCAACAAGTCTACAAGTAATAAATGCTGGAGAGAGTGTGGAGAAAAAGGAACCCTCCTACACTGTGGTGGGATTATAAATTTGTACAGCCCCTATGGAGAACAGTATGGAAGTTCCTTAAAAAAAACAAAAATAGAGTTACCATATGATCCTGCAATCCCAGCAAATATCCGGAGAAAACCATAAGTCAAAAAGATACATGCACCTCAATATTTACACTATTTACAATAACCAAGATATGGAAGCAACCCAAATGTCCATCAACAAATGATACACTTAAGAACATGTGGTATATACATACAATGGAATATTACTCAGCCACAAAAAAAGAATAAATTTGCAGCAACATGGATGGACCTAGAGAATATCAAACTTAGTGAAGTCAGACAGTGAAAGACAAGTACTATATGATATCACATATATGTGGAAGCTAAACTATAGTATTGATGAATTTAAATATAAAACAGACTCACAGACATAGAAAACAAATGCGTGGCTACCAAAGGGGGGGCAAATTAAGAGTATAGGATTAAGAGATGCAAAACAGTATACATAAAATAGATAAGCAATAATGATTTACTCTACAGCACAGGGAATTACACCCAATATCTTATAATAACCTATAATAGAATATAACCTGCAAAAAACAAAAACAAATCACTATGTTGCACATATAAAACTAACACAATATTGCAAATCAACTAAACTTCAATTTTTAAAAAATGAAAATGTAATTAAGCTCTTCTTAGATAAACAAAAGTTAAAGGAATTCATTACTAATTCTAAGTAATGCCTAGAATTAAGCCTGCCCAACAATAATGCTAAAGAGTCCTACAAATTGAAATGAAAGGATGTTACACAGCAACATGAAGTGATGTGAAAGTAAAAGCTACCCAGTAAAGGTAAACATATAGACAAATATAGAATCCTTTATTCCTGTAATTTTGTTGCATAAATCCACTTTTAATTCTTAAATAGAGTGTAAAAGACAAAAGGCCCTCCAAATATTTGCCCCATATATCTATGTTAATGGGTACAAAATACATAAAGATATAATTTTTAACAACAGTAACAAATTGGGTGCAGAAATGTAAAGGAGTAAAGTTTTTACATGGGATTGAAAATATTGGTTTAAAATTGATTTTTATTGCTTTATAAGGTATTTTGTTTAATTGAAATAACCAAAATGAAAATATCTACAGAATGCACCCAAAAGTAAAAGAGAAGGAAATCAAAGCATATCACTACAAAAAAGTCAAAGAAACTCACAGGAAGGAGTAAGTGGAGAAATGAGGGACAAAAACCACAAGACATACAGAAGACATACATAAGACGGCAATGGTAAATACTTCTGCATCAGTAATAACTTTAACTGTAAACAGATGAAACTTCTCAGTCAGAAGACGTAGATTGGCTAACCTATGTCTAATTTTTGGATTTAAAACAGCAGGATCCAACAACATGCTGCACACAAGAGACTCACTTTATATCTAACAATGCACATAGGTTGAAAGTAAAAGGATGGAAAAATATATTTTGTGCAAATGATAACCACAAGAGAGCAGAGCTGTCTGTACTAATATCAGACAGACTTTAAGTCAAAAACTGTCCCAAGAGACAAAGTACCTTATATAATGATAAAAAGGACAACTCACCAGGAAGATATTTCAATATAAGTGTTTGTTCACTAAACATGAGAGCTCTGATATGAACCAAACAATGACAGAATTGAAGGAAGAAATAATAACAAGCTAATAGTAGGAGATTTCAATACCCTACTTTCAGTTATGGAAGAACAATCAGACAGAATATCAGGAAGGATACAGAGTACTTGAACAACACTACACACCAATTGGACCTAAAACACATATATAGACTACTCCATCCAATAATAGCAGAAAACACATTCTTCTCAAATGCACATGGAACATTCTCCAGGACAGACCTTATGTTAAGCCAAAAACAAGACTCAACAAAATTTAAAAGACTGAAATCATTAGGAAGATCTTTTCTTAACATAATGGAATGGAACAAGAAACCAGAAGAAAAACTAAAATATCTGCAAATACATGTGTACTAGGGTTCTCCAGAGAAACAGAACAAACAGAACATAGATAGATAACATAGATAGATATATGAGGGAATTTATTATGGGAACTGGCTGACATGTTTATGGAGATTGTGAAGTCCCACAATATGCCATCTGCAAGCTGGAGAACCAGGAAATCTGGTGGTGTAATTCAGTCTGAGGCCAAAGGCCTGCTGAGAACTTGTCACTGATGTTAAGTCCCAGAATCCAAAGGCTCAAGAACCAGAAGCTCCAATGTCAGGGTGTGAGAGAAGATGGGGTCCCAGCTCAAGAAGAGAAAAAGACAATTTGCCTTTTCTCAGCCTTTTTATTCTATTTGGGCCCTCAACAGATTGGATGATACATGCCCACATTGATGAGGGTGGATCTTCTTTACTGATTCAAATGTTAACTCCTTCCTAAACCCCTTCACAGACATACCCAGAAATAATGTTTTACCAACCATCTCGGCATCCCTTAGCCCAATCAGTTTGATATACAGAATTAACCATCACAACATGGAAATTAAACAACACACTCTTAAACAATCAATGAGTCAAAGAAGAAATCGAAAGGGAAAATATCTTGAGACAAGTGAAGATGAAAACACAACATACCAAAACTTAGGAGATGCAGTGAAAGCAGTGCTAAGAGGGAAGTTTATAGCAATAAATGTTTACATTAAAAAAGAAGAAAGATCTCAAATCAACAGCCTAACTTTACAACTCAAGGAGCTAGAGAAAAATGAACTAAGCCCAAAGTTAGCAGAAGAAAGGAAATAACAAAGATCAGAGGTGAAATAAATGAAATAGAGATGAGAAAAACAATAGAAAAAAATCAATAACACTAAGAGCTGTTTGTTTGAAAATTTCAACAAAATTGACAAACCATTAGCTAGATTAACAAAGATAGCTGATTCACTTTGTTATAAAGCAGAAACTAATACACCGAAGCAATTATACTCCAATAAAGATGTTAAAAAAAAAGATGACTCAGAAACGGAAATCAGAAATGAAAGGGGGGCCATTACAACCAATACCACAGAAACAAAAAAAGATTATAAGAGAGTACTATGAACAATTACATGCCAACAAATTGTAAAACCTAGAAGAAATGGATAAATTCCTAGAAACACACAATCTACCAAGAATGAATTATGAAGAAATAGAAAATCTGACCAGACCTATAGCTAATAAAGAAGTTGAATCAGGGCTTACCTGGTGGCGCAGTAGTTGAGAGTCTGCCTGCCGATGCAGGGGACATGGGTTCGTGCCCCGGTCTGGGAGGATCCCACGTGCCGTGGAGTGGCTGGGCCCGTGAGCCATGGCCACTGAGCCTGTGCATCCGGAGCCTGTGCTCCACAACAGGAGAGGCCACAGCAGTGAGAGGCCCGCGTACTGCAAAAAAAAAAAAAAAAAAAAGTTGAATCAGAAAGAGAAGTGTAGGGCCTATGGCTTCACTAGAAGTTCTACTAAACATCTGAAGAAAAATTAATGCCAAACCTCCTTAAACTTTTCCAAAAAACTGAAAAGGAAGTAACATCCCAAACTCATTCTATGAGGCTATCATTACCCTAATACCAAAGCTAGACAAAGACACTAAAGAAAAGAATAGGGCTTCCCTGGTGGCACAGTGCTTAAGAATCTGCCTACCAATGCAGGGGACATGGGCTTGAGCCCTGGTCTGGGAAGATCCTACATGCCGCAGAGCAACTAAGCCCATGTGCCACCACTACTGAGACTGTGCTCTAGAGTCCATGCTCCACAACAAGAGAAGCCACCGCAATGAGGAGCCCGCACACTGCAACGAAGAGTAGCCCCCGCTTGCCGCAACTAGAGAAAGCCCGCGCGCAGCAATTAAGACCCAATGCAGCCAAAAATAAATAGCTAAATAAATTTATTTTAAAAAAAAAAGAAAAGAAAAGAATAGACTGGTGGGGATCAAGATGGCAGAGTAGAAGGACAGGGAGGTCACCTTCTCCACAAACATATCAAAAACACATCTACATGTGGAACATTTCTCCTAGAAAACCAACTGAAAACTGGCAGAAGGTTTTATTTTGTTTTGTTTTTTTTGCAGTATGCGGGCTTCTCACTGTTGTGGCCTCTCCCGTTGCGGAGCACAGGCTCCGGACACGCAGGCTCAGTGGCCATGGCTCACGGGCCTAGATGCTCTGCGGCATGCGGGATCTTCCCCGGACTGGGGCAGAAACCTGTGTGCCCTGCATCGGCAGGTGGACTCTCAACCACTGCGCCACCAGGGAAGCCCCAGAAGGTCTCTTATACAACCAAAACTACAAGAAAGATGGCCACATAACCAGTTGGACAAATAAAAAAAAGAAAATAGACCAACATCTCTGATGATTATTGAAGCTAAAATTGCTAACAAAATACTACCAAACCAAGTTCAGCAGAATATTATAAAATTATACACCATGACCAAGCGATTTATTCCTAGAATGCAAGGATAGTACAACCTGAATAAAATGAATGTAATATACCACATTAACAAAATGAAGGAAAAACGCTATATGTATTTATCAATTAATGCACAAAAAACACTTGATAGAATTCAACACCCTTTCATAATAAAAACTCAACAAAGTAGGTACAGGAGAAAACTATTGCTATAATAAAGAAGAACTCACAGTTAACATGGTACTCAATGGTAAAAAGCTGAAAGCTTTTCCTCTACAATCATGAACAAGACAAGGATACCCACTCTCTCCACTTCTATTCAACATAGTACTGGAAGTCCCAGACAGAGCAATTAGGCAATAAAATAAATCAAAGGCATCCATATTGGAAAGGAAGAAGTAAAATGATCTCTATTTGCAGATGATATAATCTTATTTGTAGAAAACCCTAAATATTCCACTGAAAAGCTGTTAAAATGAATGAGTTCATCAAAGTTGCAGGATACACAATTAACACACAAAACCCAGCTATGTTTCTATACACTAGAAATGAAACATCTCTAAAGGAAATTTAAAAAACAATTCCATGTACAAGAGCATCAAAAAGAATGAAATTCTTAAATCTAAGGAGGTGAAAGTCTTCTACACTAAAAAGTAGAAAACGCTGCTAAGAGAAAATAAAGAATACACAGTAATGAGTGGAAAAGCATACCATGTTCATGGGTTGGAAGACTTATCATTGTTAAAATATCTGTACATCCCAAAACGCTCTACGTTATCTTCAGTGTAATCCCTATCAAAATCTCAGTGATGTATTCTACAGAAACAGAAAAACTCATCCAAAAATTCATATGGAATCTCAAGGGACTTTGAATTGCCAAAACAATCTTGAAAAAGAAGAACAAAGCTGGAGAACTCACACTTCCTCATTTCAAAACTTACCACAAAGCTAAAAGTATGGCACTGGCATAAAGGCAGACATATGGACCAATGGAATAAAATAAGCTGCCCAGAAATAAACCCTCACAGGGCTTCCCTGGTGGCGCAGTGGTTGAGAGTCTGCCTGCCGAGGCAGGGGACAGGGGTTCGTGCCCCGGTCCGGGAAGATCCCACATGCCGCGGAGCGGCTGGGCCAGTGAGCCATGGCCACTGAGCCTGCGCATCCGGAGCCTGTGCTCCGCAACGGGAGAGGCCACAGCAATGAGAGGCCCGCGTACCGCAAAAAAAAAAATAAACCCTCACATATACGGTCAAATGATTTTCAACAAAGGTGCCAAGTCCATTTGATGAGGAAAGGACAGTCTGTTCAACAAATTGTTTGGGGAAAACGGGATATACATATGCAAAAGATGAAACTAGACCCTTACTTTGCACCATACATGAAAATTAATTCAAAATGGATCAATACCTAAACATAAGAGCTAAAACTAAAAAACTCTTAGGGAATTAATTCAAAATGGATCAATACCTAAACATAAGACCTAAAACTAAAAAACTCTTAGGGAAAAAAAAAAAACAGGGAAAAATCTTCATGGCATTGGATTTGGAATAATTTCTTGAATATGACACCAAAAGTACAGGCAACAAAAGTAAAAATAAATGAACTGGACTATACCAAAATTTTAATCTTTTGTTCATCAAAAGACACTAACAACAGAATGAAATGACAACCCATGAAATGGGAAAAAATATCTGCAAATCATAATCTGATAAGGGATTAATATCCAGAATATATAAGGTACTCTTGAAACT
Organism: Grampus griseus; assembly: GCF_964374135.1. Lineage (NCBI taxonomy): Eukaryota > Metazoa > Chordata > Mammalia > Artiodactyla > Delphinidae > Grampus > Grampus griseus. The sequence continues at coordinate 52,523,164 of NC_139009.1, read as the reverse complement.
CGACAACAAAAATCAAACAACCTGATTCAAAAATGGGCAAAGGACTTGAATAGACTTATCACCAAAGAAGATACACAAATGGCCAATAAGCACATGAAAAGATGCTCAACATCACTGATTATTATGGAAAAGCAAATCAAAACTATAATGGATATCACCTTACATTCATTAGGATGGCTACTACCAAAAAAATAACCAGAAGATAACAAGTGTTGGTTAGGATGTGGAGAAATTGGAACCCTTGTACATTGTTGGTAGGATTGTAAAATGGTGCAACCACAATGAAAACAATATGGTGGTTCCCCAAAAAATTAAAAATAGAACTTACATATTATCCAGCAAACCTACTTATATATGTATATATCCAAAGAAATTGTATTCAGGATATCAAAAAGATATCTGCACATCCATGTTCATAGCAGCACTATTCACAATAGCCAGGAGGTGGAAGCAACCCAAATATCCATGGAAGAATGAAGGGATAAACAAAACGTGATATATAGATAGTGTGGAATATTATCCAGCCTTAAAAAGGAAGAAAATACTGTCACATGCTACAGTATGGATGATCCATGAGGACATTATGCTAAGTGAAATATGCCAGTTACATAAATACAAATACTGTATGATACCACTTACAAGAGGCATCTAAAGTAGTCAGATTTATAGAAAACAAAGTAAAATGGTGCTGGAGGAAAGGAAAAATGGGGAGTCTTTAATGGGTGTTCAGCCTCAGTTTTGCAACATCTGAAGATCTGTTGCACAATAATGTGAATATACTTAACACTACTGAACTGTTCACTTAAAAATGCTCAACATGGTAAAAATTAAGTTATGTGTTTTTACTGTTTTTGTAGTCTAAAATTTTTTAACTAAAAAAAAAAATACACACAGATACACTGTGGTTCTAAGGGCTGCTGGTTTCTAATAAGGTTTATGTTTTTTCAAGTATATATTTTTCACACTTCATTATGTTTCAAACAGTTTTTTAAAACAATGCTGTGTCAAAGTTGCCAATATTAAAGTTCTCCCTATTCATCTGTATGATGTGGGAATAGCAAACTCCCTATAGACACTTTAAAATTATTAGGAGTAAATATTGGAAAAAATATTTTCCTTTTAGTTTTCAAGTTGTATGCTACACTTAAGAGACTAAAATAAAAAAAAACTTACAATTTTCCAATATAATAAAATATTCTAGTTAATTGGTTAACAAAAAAGAATACTTGATTAATAAAATGCTGTTTAAAAGCACTTTGAATGGCAAGTTATAAATGAATTTTTAAAATATGAACTCAAAAAAATTCATTATTCAGCTATCAAACTCTGAATAATTGAATTGACTGAGACTTTATATCTTATACGCCATTAATGCATTATTCAACTAGTTTGTTTTCATATTTTTGATGTGGTGAAGACAACCATTATTCAAGTCGTTCATTTTCATATTTTTGACCAGCAATTTTTAAAGTTACACAACTCAAAGAAAAAACAATTTAGAAGGAAAAAAAAATCCATAAGGGTGAGAAGAGCAATGATAAGTAAAATAAATGATCCTAGGACTAAACTAAACATACTTTAGATTTGGTACTTCCCTAAACTAGTTATTATGTTTCAAGTAGTCAACTTCTCTGGTTGCCTCAATTTTTCATTTGTATTAGATAGTCCCCTTCGATGTCTAAAATTCTTTACTGTAGAGCAAATAAACTTTATATTTGTAGCAAATTTATCTACTTTGATATTTACTGTCATAAATTAATTACAATATTGGTTAGTTTCTTACTATTTGTTATATCTGAATTCATACCTAAGAAACTCCAAATGAAATACTATCCTGTTAAAAGCTATTAAATTTTGCCTTGGTTTTATTTGATTCATATCTAAGCAGTTTCCTTTGTATTGGAACAAAAAAAATGCCCATCTCTATTCAGAATCCTTATGTGTGCCTATAAACAATATAACTGTTAAAAATCTTCAGTGTTTACAAAACAAAGAAATTGTCAACAGAATCCCTGGTGGTAGACTTACCAGTAAAAAAAAATTTACAGCCTATAATTCATGAAGATTGGCTCAAAACAAACTGTCCCTGCCAACAGAAAATCTGACAATTATTCTGTTGTCTAATTTGGCTCAGTCTAAGTTGACCTTGTTTATTCATCTCAGTCTTTTAATTCTTGTTATCTTGGCATAAGAGGAGAACATATGGCATATGTCTAGGAAGTCCATTTATGCATCTTAAACTGAAATAAATGTAGAATATACTGAGCATTTCCAATGTGTTCAGCTATTACGGTAGTTTAATGTATATTAGATAGAGCTGGTTAAGTTCATATTATCCCTGCTATGTGTTTGCTGCCTATAAAACTAGAAACTAAGTAGAGAAGTCTTTTTCTAAGCCTCAGTATATGGCTAAAACTGGCCAATTTTAAACATATTTCCAAAGATAAACCATCTTAAGCTCTTTCAAAACATAAAAATTAAAGGGTATCAGCAATTTGACAACCTAAAGATCATTACAGGTTTTCACTGAATCTCTAGCTATGTTTAAGAAAGCAGATGAAGATAATATGAGAAAGATAATGGGAGCTGAAGAACAAAAAGAATATTTCCACTTTATCTCCAGCCTAATCTGATCTCCAATGAACTTTCTTATTTCACTAAGACATATCATATCCTGTGTCATAAAACAAATCTTGACTTTAAATGGTATTATACTAGCAATTAATAACAGAAAGACAAACAGAAAAATCTATAAAAACTTAGAAATTATAAACACACTTCTAATAATCCATAGGTCAAAGAGGCAGTCTCAAGGAAATCAGAACATACTATAAACTGAAAAATATCAAAATACAACATATCAAAATTTGTGGGATATAGCTTAAACAGTGCTTAGTGGAGATTTTATTCTACTAAATGCTTATTTTAAAAAATGTCTCAATGAACAGTCTAAGCTACCACCTTAAGAAACTAGAAAAAAAAAGATCAAAAACTCAAAACAAGCTGAAGAAATAATAAACATAAGAGCAGACATCATTGAAATTGAAAACAGAAAAAGAAAATCAATGAAATCAAAAGTTGAAAAATTGTTGTTTGAAAAGATCAATAAAATTGATAAAACTCTAGTCAAACTGACAAAAAAAGAGAAAAGACATAGGTTTTCATTACCAGGAATGGAAAAGAGGATATTATAATAGACCTCATAGACATTAAACAGATAATAATGTTGTGAGCTACTCTATGCATATAAATTTGATAACACAGTTGGAATAGACTAATTATTTAAAAACCACAAGCTATCAAGCTTTCTGAAAATGAAACAGATAATTTGAATACTCCTAAAACTATTTTAAAAACTGAATTTATAGTTTAAAAAAAAACTCCGAAAAAGATATATCCATGTCCAGATAGTCTCACTGGTGAACTCTACCAAACATTTAGAGGGAAAAAATACCATCAATTGTGCACAATCTCTATCAGAAAATAAAGATTAAAAAACATGTCTCAGGGCTTCCCTGGTGGCACAAGGAGTGGTTGGGAGTCCGCCTGCCGATGCAGGGGACATGGGTTCGTGCCCCGGTCTGGGAAGATCCCACATGCCCCGGAGCGGCTGGGCCCGCGAGCCATGGCCGCTGAGCCTGCACGTCCGGAGCCTGTGCTCCACAATGGGAGAGGCCACAACAGTGAAAGGCCCGCGTACCACAAAAAAAAAAAAAAAAAACACATGTCCCAAATCATTTTCTGAAGCTACCATTACCCAGAGTACCAAAACGAAACAAGACAAACCAAAAAAACCAAACCAAAAAACCACTTTAGACCAGTATCCCTCATAGCTATAGAAGCAAAAATCCTCAACAAAAGATTAAGAAATATAATTCAATAATATATATTTTAAAAATACAACACAATCAAGTGCAGTTTACCTCAGGAAGGCAAGGCTCATTCAATTTTGAAAAAAAATCAATGAAATCTACTATACTGACAGTTCAAGTAAGAAAACCTAGTTGATCAGATCAACTGATGCAAAAGGAGCATTTGACCAGATTTAATACCCATTTAGCACTTTTTAAACTCAGAAAACAAGGAATAACAAGGAACTTCCTCAATCTATACAGAGAAGCTACAAAAACAGAAACAAAACTACACCGGTGGACACACAGCAAAGATGTCCACTCTCACCACTCTTATACAACACTGAAAGTCTTAGCCACAGCAATAAGACAAGAAAAAGAAAGAAAAAAAATACAGCTTGGGAAAGAAGTAAAACCATCCCTATTTGCAGACAACATGATTTATCTACATAGAAAATCCCAAGATTATCTACAGAGAACTCCTACAACTAATAAGTGAGTTTAACAAGGTCACAGAATATACAGCCAATACATAAAAGTCAATTATATTCCTATATACTAGTAATGAAGAATTGGAAGTCAAAAATTTAAAAGTTTACAGTAGCTCCAAAATAAATGAAATTACTCTGGAATATATCTAACAAAACTTGAACAGAATCTGTATGCCAAGAACTATAAAACACTGTTTAAAGTAATCATAAAAGATCAAAATAAATGGATACACACACCAGGTTTATGGATTGGAAAACTCAATATAGTAAAGATGTCAGTTGTCTTCTGACTGATCTAAAGATTTAACACAATTCTAATTAAAAGCCCAGAAAGGATTTTTGTAGACATAGGTAAGCTGATTATACATTTTATACAGAAAGACAAAGATACCAGAATAGCAAAAACAATTTTTAAAATGGGAAATAATGTTGGAAGAATCATGCATGATCTTAAGCCTTTCTAAAGCAGGAGTCAGCAAATATTTTCTGTGACGGCCACTTAGTAAATATTTTGGGTTTTGCAGGTCATACAGTCTCTGTCACAGCTACTTAAGTTTACAGTTGTAGTGAGAAAGCAGCTGCTGACAATATGTAAATGAATGGCTGTGTGCCAATAAAGCTATATTTATAAAACTAGGCATGGACTGGATTTGGCCATGGACTGTGGTTTGCCATTCCCTGCTCTAAAGCTAAACTAATCAAGAAAGTATGGTATTAGCAAAAGGACAGACACGTAGATTAATGAAATAAAATAGAGAACTCAGAAGTTGACCCATACAAATATGCCTGATTTTTAACAAAAATACAAAGGCAATTCAATGAACAAAGGATACTCTTCAACAAATGGTATTCAAACAACTGGAATCTATGTGTAAGAACCATGAGCCCTAAACTAAACCTCACACCTTATCCAAAACTTAACTCAAAATGGATCATAGATCTAAATATAAAATGTAAAACTATAAAAATTCTAGAAGAAAACATAGGAGGAAATCTTCATGATCTGGAAATAGTCAAAGAATTCTCAGATCTGACTCTGAAAGCACAATTCATAATTTAAAAAAACGGATAAGCTGGACTTCATCAAGTTTTGCTCTTCAGAGGACACTATTAAGAGCAGGAAAAGACAAGCTATTTGCTAGGAGAAAATATTTGCAAATCACATGATAGACATTAAATTTATATCCAGAATATATTAAAAACTCAACAATAAGAAAACAACCCAATTAAAATGGGCAAAAGATTTGACTTGAACATATACTTTAATAAGGACATATACAGATGGCAAATAAGCAAATGAAAAATATTCAACATCATTAGTCATGAAGAAAGTGCAAAATTAAAACCATGATGAGATACCCCTGCACACCTATTAGAATAAAAACATACTGACAATAATACTAAGCACTGGTTAAGATGCAGAGCAACTCAAGAACTCATTCACTGCTGATGAGAATACAAAAATGATACAGCCATCCTGGGAAACAGTTTCGCAGTTTCCTATGAAGTAAAAATATATTGAGGGAATTCCCTCATGGTCTAGTGGTTAGGACTTTGCGCTTCCACTGCAGGGGGCCTGATTCAATCCCTGGTCGGGGAAGTAAGATCCCACAAGCCGCATGGCACCACCAAAAAAAAAAAAAAAAACTACAAAAGTGTATTTAGCATCAGCCAGCAATCCTATTCTTGAGTATTTACCCTAGAGAAATGAAAACTTATGTCACACAAAAACCCATAGATGAATGCTGATAGTCATTTTACTTATAATTGCCAAAACCTGGGAAAACAAATATCCTTCAACAGGTGAATAAACTAGTACATCTATAAAATGGAATACTGCTAAGCAATAAAAAGTAACAAACTATTGATACATTTAGTATCTTGAATGAATATCGGGAGCAATATACTGAGTGACAGAAGCCAGACACAGAAGTTTATATGTATGATTCCAATTATATGACATTCTTGAAGTCAAAACTATAGTCATGGTGAGAAGCAATTGCCAGGAGTACTGGTAGGGGAGGGTGTGACTATAAAGTATGAGGGAATTTTTTGGCATGATGAAACTATTTTGTATTCTGTTTGTGGTGTAGTGGTAATAACATGAATCTATACATCTCTTAAAATTCATAGAATATATGTCTTTAAAAGTTCATTTTAATGTATAATAACTTAAATAATAAAAATTTTAAAACCAAAAAACTTATTAAATAAGTAAGAGAATTACCTAAAACTTTGTAAGACAACATAATCTCAGCTTTATTTGTTAAAAAAGATGCATAATAATAAGTATAGGAGCTAACTATCCAAATAAGAACTCCAGATATTTGGATTATATTAATGTTCTTTGTGTGTGTGTGTGTGTGTGTGTGTGTTTAGTTTTTCTACAATAATAATGGATTACTTCTAAAATTAGAAAAATAAAATTTAATAGAAAACTTTTACCATTCATTCTAATTTTGTAATACCCAGGAGGAGTTCAGAGCATCATATTTTGTTTCCATTACTGCTTTTTTTTGAAAATTGTATATGTGAAATATTTCATTTGTATATTAAAGTTGAATTTAATTGCTCTTCAAAATGTCCTGTAAAATATTTAATGGTGAGAAAGTTAAAAACAGTTTTTAACATTTTTAACATTACAGTATTTAAATGATTATATTGTTGAAAGGTTCCAAGGAAATTTTTTTCATTATATTTTTTTAAAACCTCGTAAGTTTGAAAATATTCAGTATTTAAAATCTGTAATATATTTAACCCTATAATTTCCTTTTTCATTCTTTTTACAATTAAAAAAACCTATACACAATAGACAAGTATTTGACAGAAGGAATGAACTTGAAAAAGACATCTGTGCTGGATCTTTAATGGCTAAGACCTGTAATGAAGAAGGTAATGGTATCCAAGTTACACAGAGTATTCAAAGTGTAACAGAAAAACAATGTCATAGCTGGCAAGAGCTTTAAGTGAATGCATAAAAATAAGAAAACCCTAAGCATTTTTAGTTGATGTGCTATAAGACTGCTCTAGGCTAGTATAATGTAAAATACCAAGTCACGTGATTATAACAAAGGCTGACTTTTAATAAGCACACAAATAAATTTGGGGATTTCATTAAAATGTTGATTCTCAATTCAGTAGATCTGGTCTAGAGCCCATGATTCTGAATTTCCAACAAGCTCTCAAGTAATGTATATGGTGCTGGCCTGAAGACTACACTTTGAGAAGCCAGACTTTGAAGGTCATTGAGAAAAATGGCATGATTCTTGCCCAGTGTAGTAACAAGAAGATAAAAACAGTAAGTACTGTAACATAAGGCAGCCACGTAATATACTCCCTAAAAGTGGTACCAAAATAAAAGCATGATGAAGTAACAGCATTCACCTCCAGCCAAGATGCTGAGCTGAGCAGGTGGCCTTCAAAGATAAGTAGAATTTTACCATGCAGAAGAAACTGCATATGAAATTATAGAAATAGAAAACATAGTAACACATAGATGACTGCTTGTGAAGGGGCAAAAATAATTAATATTTGAATGTTCTCACTATGTCCCCTTCACTGTCCCCTAGAGATGAACCTAAGTTTGGCCTACTCATTTTCTTCCCTTTACCTCTGCGAATGGGCCAATTGAAATGCAAAATTTGGAAGAAAGGAAAATAGCAGAGGACAAGAGAGGCATGTGGATTTAAGAGACTTTAAGTGGAGTTTTTCTTCTGAAGAGCCCAGGGAAGGAAATACATGAGAGCAACTTCAGCACCTGAGAGATGTGGTGAAGACAGAAAAAGAATTTTTAAGTATTGCATTGTGCCAGGGATATAGCAGTTACTAACATTTTTTTTCATAAACTGAGGCCTACCAACTCCATGTCACAAAGCAGATATACTATACATGGTCCCAATTCAGACCCAAAATACTGTCACTTCAACTCTTCAGTTGTTCTCACCTATGAAATCAAACTTTCAATGGAATGATTTATGTAAAGGATGGGCAGTTGAATAAACAGTTAAAAGTGATTCTTTTGGCATTAATGGCTTAAAGATACATGATTTTGTCTTCAGAAAAATATGCTATCTTTTTCTCTTTGTTTTCCCTTGAATTTGAAAAAAAGTATAGAGTTAACAATATTTAAAAAGGCCAGCAATAAAGTTGAAGTTAAAAGTTGACGGTTACTAGTAAGATGGCAGAATAGGAGGTCCCTCCAGCCCTCATTCCCCCACAGAAACACTGATCTGGCAATCATCCGTGAATTAAAAGTGCCACTGTAGGAACTTCAAAATCCAGGTAGAAGTTGCAGTATCCCCACTGGAGCCCAAAACCAAGGAAAGACACTTTGAGAAGGCATGCCCACAACGTGGTAGCAGGTCTGCTGAATACAGACCTGAATGCAGCCCTATCCCCCTGTGGACATGGCTCCAGCCACACTCAACTAAGACCCAGCAGGAACCACACCCACCTGAGACTCCAATTTTAGGCCCGCTGAATACACACCCAAGTAAAGACTAGAAGCAACCCCATGACGAGCTCCCACTGCTCAACTGTGACCCTGGAAGCAGTCTCATCCACCCAGAGACCTGGGAGGAGACAAGACAATCTGCACCCCAAGAAAGAGACCTGCCAACTGTGGATTTAGAAGTAGTCCCATCCACCTGGGGACCCAGCATGTGGTACTTCTGCTGGTGCCCGCAGTAATAGTCTAGCCAACCATGGACCTGACTGTGGACCTGGAAGCAGCCTCATAATCTGGCCTTGGCCCTGCCTAACTGCAGTTTGGAGGCAGGCTTGTCCATACAGGGACCTAGCAGGAGTAGGCCTTTACCTGCCAAAAACAGTCTATAAAGAATAGAAGAGGTTCCTGCTCCTTCAAATGCATGCACAGACACGAATACAAGGCTATAAAGATCACAAAGAATCAGGCAAAGATGACGGCACCAAAGAAAACTAATAAAGTTCCAGTAACCAACCCTAAAGAAATGTATATCCATGAATGGCTTGACAAAGAATTGTATAAAAACTGTCATAAAGCTCAATATTCTAAAAGAGGACACAGACAGACAACTAAAGACAATCAGGAAAACAATACCTAAACAAGATGAGATGTTCAATAAAGATATAGAAACCACTCAAGAAAGAAAAAAAAAGGAAGTTCCCTGGCGGTCCAGTGGTTAAGACTCCACACTCCCAATGCAGGGGGCATGGGTTTGATCCTTGGGGAACTAAGATCCTGCATGCCACACAGTGCGGCCAAAAATATAAAAATAAAAATACTTTAAAAAAGAATATAAAAAAAAGAAAACTGAGGCTAAAGAGTACAATAACTAAAGTAAAAAATCCAATAACTTCAACAGCAGAATCAATCAAGCAGAAGAAAGAATCAGCAAACTCAAACACAGGTCATTTGAAATTTCCCATTGAGAGGAACAACAACAACAACCACAAGAATGAAGAATGTGAAGAAAGTCTATGGGATTCATGGTATACCAATAAAGACACAAATATACACATTTTGGGAGTCCCAGAAGGAGTAGAGACAGAGAAAAGGAAAGAGAGAGAGAAAAGCTAAAAACTTATTGAAAGAAATAACGGTTGGGGCTTCCCTGGTGATGAAGTGGTTAGGAATCCGCCTGTCAATGCAGGGGACATGGGTTCGAGCCCTGGTCTGGGTAGCTCCCACATGCTGTGGAGCAACTAAGCCCATGCACCACAACTACTGAGCCTGTGTTCTAGAGCCTGCGAGCCACAACTACCAAAGCCCGTGTGCCTAGAGGCCATGCTCTGCAACAAGAGAAGCCACCACAATGAGAAGCCGGTGCACTTTAACAAAGAGTAGCCCCTGCTCGCCACAACTAGAGAAAGCTCACGCACAGCAATGAAGACCCAACACAGCCAAAATAAATAAATAAATAAAATACAAAATAAATAATGGTTGAAACATCTGAAATCTAGAGAGGGAAATGGACATCCAGATTTGTGAGGCCCCAAATTCCTCAAATAGGTTGAACCCAAATAGATTTTCATGAGACACACTATAATTATCAAAAATCAAATGCTAAGAGAGAATTTTTACAGCAGTGAGAGAAAAGTAACTTGTCACATACGAGGGAGTATACAAGGAATAGCACATAAACTATTGGTGGATTTCTCTGCAGAAACCTTGCAGGTCACAAGCGAGTGGGATGATATATTCCTTTTCTAAAGGAAAAGCTTCCAAACGAGAATACTTTACCTGGAAAAACTTCTTTCCTTTAAGAAAGAAGGAGAGATAAAGACTTTCCCAGACAAACAAATGCTTGGGGAGTTCATCATGCTTTATTTGCCTTATAAGAAGTGCTAAAGGGAGTTCAAGTTGAAACAAACAAAAAAATGCTAGACAATAACATGAAACTGTAACTCACTGCTAAAGGAAATATAAAGAGAAACACAATACTGTAATACTGTAATTGTGGCACATAAGTCACTTGTAACACTAGTCTTTAAAGACAAAAGTAGTAAGAATACCTATAACCACTGTAATGTGTTCATGGAAACACAATATAGAAAGAAGTAAAATCTAGCATGAGTTTGTAAATTGTGTGTGTGAGGAAAGAAGTAAAGGGTGCACTTTCTGGATATAACTGAAGTTAAGTTGTTATTAGCTTAAAACAGACTGATATAACTATAAAATCTTTGATGTGAGCCCAGTAGTAATTTTTTTAAAAAGTATAATAGATATACCAAAGATAAAGAGAAAAGAATCAAAGCATGCTATTACCAAAAAAATATATCATCAAACAATAAAGAAATGTGAGCAAAGAGGACAAGAACAAGAGAAAAAAGACAGAAAACAATTAACAAAATGGCAATAGGAAACCCTTTCCTATCAATAATCACTTTAAGGGTAAGTGGACTAAACTCAATCAAAAGACAGAGTGGCTGAATGGATAAAAATTAACACTCAACTACATGCTATCTACGAGAGGCTCACTTTAGATTTAAGGGCATGTGTAGGCTAAAAGTGAAAGTGTAGAGAAAGATATTCCATGAAAATAGTAACCAAAAGAAAGCAGGAGTCAATGTATCAGACAAAACAGACTTTAAGTCAAAAATTGTCATGAGACAAAGATAATGATAAAGGGTCAATTCAACAGGAAAATATAACAATTTTAAATATATATATGCCCAACATCAAATATAAAATGTTTATTAATATGTAAAGCAAACACAGAGCAAAATAGACAGCAATACAATAATAGCAGGATACTTCAATACCTAACTCTTTATAATGTATAAATCATTCAGACAGGAAAAATCTAAAAGGAAACAGCAGAACTGAACAACACTATACACCAAATTAAAACTGAAGACATATACAGAACAATAGCAGCAGAATACTCATTCCTCTCAGGTGTACATGGACCATCATCCAGATAAATCACATGCTAGGTCACAAAACAAGTCTTAACAAGTTTAAGAAGACTGGAGTCATTCCAAGTATCTTTTCTGATAACAATGTAATGAAACTAGAAATGAATACAAGAAAGAAAATGGGATAACTAATGGAATTTTTAAAAATACGCTCTTAAACAACTATTGGGTCAAAGAAGAAATCAAAAGTAAAGCAGAAAATATCTTGAGATAAACGAAAATGAAAACATACCAAAACTTATAGGAAGCACATAAACAGTACCAAGAGGAAACTTTATAAACAATAAACTTTTTATTAAAAAAAAATTACAAATGAAGAACATAACTTTACACTTCAAGGAACTAAAAAAGAACAAACTAACCCCAAAGCTGGCAGAAGGTAGGAAATAATCAAGATTAGAGTAGAAATAAGTTAAATAGAAAATAGAAAAACTATTTTTAAAACTCATTGATACTAAGAACTGGTTTTTGGAAAAGATAAAGTCAACAAACCCTTAGTTAGACTAACTAAGAAATAAAGAAGGAAGACTTAAGTAAATAAAATCAGAAATAAAGGTGGAGATATTGCAACTGATCCCACAGAAACAAAAATGATCATAATGGACTATTATGAACTATTATATACCAATAAGTTGAAAAACCTAGCAAAATGGCAAAATTCCTAGAAACCCATAATTTACGAAGAATGAATCAAGAAGAAATAACCTGAGCAGATCAATAACAAATAAGGAAATTGAAGGGGTAATCAAAAAAATTCCAACAAAGAAAAGCCCAGGACCAGATGGATTCACAGGTGAATTCTAGCAAACATTTAAAGAAGAATTAATAACAGTCCTCCTCAAACTTTTCCCAAAAAGTGAAGAAGAGGGAAAACTTCCAAACTTATTCTATGAGGCCAACATCACCCTGATACCAAAGCCAGACAAAGACACCAGAAGGAAAGAAAACCACAGGCCAACATCCCTGATGAACACTGATGCAAAAATTCCCAACAAAGTACTAGCAAACTGAATTCAACAGCACATTAAAAGAATCACACACTTGACCAAGTAGGATTTATCCCTAAAATGCAAGGATGGTTCAACATACAAAAATCATAGAATGTAATACACATTAACAGAACAAAGGATAATATTCACATGATCATCTCAATAGATGCAGGAAAACATCTGACAAAATTCAACACCCTTTCATGATTTAAAAACAAACATAAAAAACCTCTCAACAAATCAGGTGCAGAAAGAACCTACCTGTTAAAGACCTTAATTTACCTTACAATAAAGACCATTTATAAAATGGCCACACTTAACATCATACTCAGTAACGAAAGGCTGAAACCTTTCCCTTTAATTTCTGGAACAGGCAAGAATGCTCATTCTCACCTCCCTATTCAACACAGTACTGGAAGTCCTAGCCAGAACAATTAGAAACAAAAAGTAAATAAAGGCATCCAAGTTTGAAAGAAAGAAGTAAAATTATTTTTGTTTTCAGATGATATGTTCTTATATGTAGAAAACCCTAAAGACTCCATAAAAAAACTTTTAGAACTAAACAAAACCCCAACGGCATTTTTTACAGGAATAGAAAAGGCAATCCTAAAATTCATTTAGAACCACAAAAGACGCCAAATAGCCAAAGCAATTTTAAGCAAGAAGAATAACATTGGAGGTAACACATTCCCTGATTTCAAAACATCCTACAAATCTATAATACTCAAAACAGCATAGTACTGGTAGAAAAACAGACATATAGACCAGTGAAACAGAATAGAAAGCACAGAACTAAACCCATACATATAGGATCAACTGATCTTCAAAAAGGGTGCCAAGAATACACAATGGGAAAAAGACAGTTTCTTCCATACTTGTAGGAAAACTAGATGTCCACATGGAAACCAATGAAACTGAACCCTTGTCTCACTCCATATTAAAAAATATCCATTCAAAATGTATTACACACCTAAACTTAAAAACAGAAACAATAAAGTCTTAGAATAAAACAGGGGGAAAGCTAAACATTGAACTAGGCAATTTCTGACACTAAAAGCACAGACAACCAAAGCAAAAATAGATAAGTGGGATTAGATCAAACTAAAAATCTTCTACACAGCAAAAGAAACCATCAACAAAATGAAAAAGCAATATTGGGAGAAAGTATTTGCAGAGCATATATCTGATATGGGATAAATACCTAAAATATATAAAGAAATCATATAACCCAGTAAAAAAGAAAATCCAATTTAAAAATGGGCAGAGGACCTGAATAGACCTTTTTACAAAGAAGACATACAAATGGCCAACACGTACATGAAAAAGTGCTCAAAATCACCAATCAGGAAAGTGCAAATCAAAACCACAAGATATCACTTCATATCTCTTAGGATGGCTATTATCAAAAATACAAACAACAACAGGTATTGGCAAGGATGTGGACAAAAGGGAAGCCTTATATACTGTTGGTGGGAATGTAAATTGGTGCAGCCACTATGGAAAACAATATGGGGGTTTCTCAAAAAATTAAAAATAGAATTACCATTTTATCCAGCAATTCCACTTCTGGGTTTATATATCTAAAGGAACTGAAATCTGGTTCTTAAAGAAATATCTACAATCCCACATTTATCACAGTGTTATTCACAACATTTCGGTTGGAAACAACCCAAATGTTCATCAGTGAACAAATGGATAAAGAAAATATTCTATATACATATAATGGAATATTATCCAGCCCTTAAAAAGAAGGAAATTCTGCCATTTGTTACAATATAGATGGACCTGAAGGACAGTTATGCTAAATAAAATAAGTCAAAACATAGAAGCAGAAAGTGAAATGATGATGGCCAGGGGCTCGGGAGAGGGGGAAGTGGGAAAGTGTTGGCCAAAGGATACAAAATTTCACTTACGCAAAATAAGTTCTGGAGATCTGCTGTACAACACAGGGGCTATGCTGAACAATACTGTATTATGCACTTAAAATGTTGCTAAGAGGGTAGATCTTAGGTTAAGTGCTCTTACACAAAGGAAAAAAGAAAAAAATACAAGGGAGGGTGGATGGGAGGAAACTCTTGGTGGTGAGGGATAAGTTTATGGCAATAATAGTGATGATGGTTTCACAGGTGTACATGTATCTCCAAATACATCAAGTTGAATACACTAAATATCTATAGCTTTTTGTATCACTGTGGTTAATACAGTTTCCTTCATGGTATTTAAGAAAAGTAATTGAAGAACTTGAGTTATTTTGAAATGACCAAGAATTGGTTGCTTAATTTTGTCATTTTGACAGTGAACTGGGCTAGTAGATCACGGCTTTACATGCTTTATAAGCGCAATGATACTAAAGTGTAAAGCAGCAGTGAAAGATAAGGACTAAAAGGTAGGTAATGGGTCAGACTGTGGATGGGCTGTGGTGCAAGGCTAAAGAGTTTATATTTATTTCAGTAGGTAGTTACATGGCTTTTAAGGTTATAGGCAGGAGAGTAATATTATCAAAAGCATGGCATAAGAATATCAATCTACTGGCCTCATAGCAAGTTGATTGAAATGAGAAATAACAGAAGGAAATACTAAATAGCAAGCTTATTATGATACTTTGGGAGTACAGTAAGCCTGGGAAAATACTGATAGAAACAGAAAAGGATAATTTTTGAGGTTAAAAGATTTAATACGACTTGTAAGCATCTTTCATCCAGCATTCAACAAATATTTATTGAGTGCCTCCTATGTACCAGAAACTATGTTATAGATTGAAAACAGAGGTAAAAGACATAATCTCTGCATATAATGTGTTCACAGTTGATAACTGTGGTGGAATGCCTTTGATACATTCTCCAAACTGACATTAAAGTGACTTTAAACTATTTAGACCTTTTATTATCTACACATATCATCCCTATCCAACCTTATTTTCTACTACTGCATATTTTTTAACTACCTCTACTTCCTTGTCACCCAAAACATATTAATACCTAAATGATTCTTTCTACCCAATTCTTCTAAAAATATTCATTTTGAAAACGATTAATCTTTTCCTACTGACAAATTCTAATGATTTTTTCCAGAACTCTTCCGCACAACTGCTGATAACATTCTATATTATTGACTACTCCTTCCTTGAAATAACCTTATTTTGCCTTCATTGTACTCTAGCAACTGAATCCTCTTTTGCCCAATATAGATCTTAGCTCTAATAACTGTTTTAGAATAGTATTCAGATAAGTTTAAAATATTTTTTTAAGCAACCAATTCTAATATAAGTGGCTAAATAACACATCAGGGTCTCCCTTTGTGTTTTACTATGTGTGAACTTCCACACTTAAGTACCAAAGGATTAATACAGTAAGAACAAATTAATGAATATGGGTTGTAGTAGTTAGGGTTCTCCAGAAAAATAAAAACAATAGGGTGTGTGTGTGTGTGTGTGTGTGTGTGTGTGTGTGTGTGTGTGTGTGTGTGTGTGTGTGTGTGTGTGTGTGTGTGTGTGTGTGTCTATTATAAGGAATTGGCTCACGTGATTATGGAGGCTGACAAGTTCCAAGACCTACGATCTGCAAACTGGAAACCCAGCAGATCTGATAGTTTAGTTCCAATCTGAAGGCCAACAGGCTCAAATCCAGGAAGAGCTGATGTTTCAGTTCAAGTCCAAAGGCAGGAGAAAACCAATGTCCCAGGTCAAAGGCAGACAAAGGAGAAGTTCCCCCCTATTCAGGGAAGGGACAGCCTTTTCTTCTATTCAAGCCTTCAACTGATTGGACGAACCCCATCCACATTAGGAAGGACAATCTACTTTACTCAGTCTATCAATTTAAATGTTAAATTCATCCAAAAGTATTTTCACAGAAACACCCAGAATGATGTTTGACCAAATACACGGGTACCCTATGGATCAGTCACATTGACACAGAAACAATTATCCACATGGATCCTGCTTAGCCAAGTTTAATTACCTAGTAGAAAACCCATTATAAAGGTGGTATTTTCTAACACAAAATAAGAATAGGCAGGAATTACAGAGATGAGGCTGATGAGGAAGCTATACAAACTAACTTAATAGACAGAAAAGCAAAAATGAACAACAAAAACCTAACAAATGACCAAGTTGGCTAAGTTGAGAACTTTACTGAAATTTGCAATTTGAAAGAAAAAGTGGAAATAGCCAAAAGAGAAGAAAAAAGTACAATTAAGGAGAAAAAAGACAGAAACTTTTAATGGTTCTTCCCTTCTGTTTTTATAGAAATCATAAATGAATCATATAATCTGAGGAGAAGTTTTATTTTTTAATTTTCTATCTAAAACAAAACTAAAAACAAAAATTAAAATGAAATTAAAAATTAATATCCAAGGAGGTTCTGGTTCAAGATGGCAGTTAGGGGACTTGCCTGGTGGTGGAGTGGTTTAGAATCCACCTACCAATGCAGGGGACATGGGTTCGATCCCTGTTCCGGGAAGATCTCACATGCCATGGAGCAACTAAGCCCCTGCACAACTACTGAGCCTGCTCTCTACAGCCTGCGAGCCACAGCTACTGAGCCTGCACGTCACAACTACTGAAGCCCGCGCACCCTAGAGCCCACGCATTGCAACTACTGAGCCCATGCACAACTACTGAAGCCCACATGCTCTGCGACCCGTGTGCCACAACTACTGAGCCCACGTACTGCAACTACTGAAGCCCACGTGCCTAGAGCCTGTGCTCCGCAACAAAAGAAGCCTCTGCAATGAGAAGCCCGTGCATCACAATGAAGAGTAGCCCCCACTTGGCGCAACTAGAGAAAGTCCACACACAGCAACAAAGACCCAGTGCAGCCAAAAAAAAAAAAAAAAAAAGCTGGCAATTAGGAGGGTCTTGAGCTCACCTCATCCCACGGACACACTGAATCTATAGCTATACAGGGAACAATTTTCTCTGAAAAAATAAACCCCAGAAACTAGCTAGGTGACTCCTATACATCAGGCAAATGAGGAAAACAACCAACATCGAAATGGGTAGGAGAGACTGAGACATAATCTTGCCACAAACTCACCCCACATGGCAATCCACAATTGGAACTCTCAAATTGGAACTTCCCTCTGAGGAGCAAAGGGTTTGAACCCCATGTCTAGTTCCCCAACTTTTCAGATCTGTAACTTCGAGCTGAGCCCCCAAACATCTAGCTTTGAAAGCCAACGGGGCTTGCATCCACAAGACCAACAAGGCTCTAACAAACTGAGAAACAGTTTTTAAAGTGCTCATAGACTTACCTAAGTATGTCCCAGGGCCCAGGGCAGAGGCTCCAACTGAAAAATCACCCAGTCTTTTTGTGAAAGAGGCCCATTTACTTGTCTTAAATCTTCAGCCTAAGGAACAGACATCTAATTTAATACCCATACAAGTGCCTACTGAACTACTTGCCAAAGATGCAGGCTAGCACTCTCCCTCTGCTTTGCTCCAGGTCACTGGTATCTCCTGGAAAGGAACTGAGCACTCAGTCGCTGTTTTCACAGAAATAAAACAAACAATTCTAAAATTGTATGGAACTACAAAAGACCCCAAATAGGCAAAACAATCCTGAGAAAGAAGAAAAAACCTGAAGGCATCATGCTCCCTGATTTCAAACTATATTACAAGTTATAGTAATCAAAACAGTATGGTATTGGCATAAAAACAGACACGTAGATCAATGGAGAATAGAGAGCTCAGAAATAAACCCACAAATATATGGTCAATTAATTTACAACAAAAGAGCCAAGAATATATGTGGGGAAAGAACAGTGTCTTCAATGAATGGTGTTGGGAAAACTGGACAGTCACATGTAGAAGAATGAAAATGGACCACTATCCTACACCATACACAAAAGTTAACTCAAAATTCATTAAAGACTTGAATATAAGACCTGAAACCATAAAACCCCTAGAAGAAAACATAGACGGTAACTGCCTTGACATCAATCTTGGTGATGATTTTTGTATTTGACAACAAAAGCAAAGGAAACAAAAACAAAAATAAACAAGTGAGTCTACATAAAACTTTTACAAAGCCTCTGCACAGCAAAGGAAGCCATCAACAAATTGAAAAGGCAACCTACAGACTGGGAGAAAATATTTGCATATCACATATTTGATAAGTGGTTAATATCCAAAATATATAAAAACTCACATAACAAAAAAAAAATCTGATTTTAAAATGGGCAGAGCATCTGAATAGACATTTTTCTGAAGAAGACATACAGATGGCCAATAGGTACATGATAAGGTGCTCAACGTCACTAATCATCTGGGAAATGCAAATTAAAACCACAATGAGATATCACTTCACACCTGTCAGAATGTCTATCATCAAAAAGACAAGAAATAACAAGTGCTGGTCAGGATGTGGAGAAAAAGGAACCCTCATGCACTGTTGGTGTAATGTAAATTGGTACAGCCACTATGGAAAACAGTATGGAGGTTCCTCAAAAAATTAAAAACAGAACTACCAGATGATCCAGCAATTCCACTTCTGGGTACTTATCAGAAGAAAACAAAAGCACTACCTCAAAAAGATATCTGTACCCCCATGTTTGTTGCAAAATTATTTACAGTAGCCAACATATGGAACCAACCTAAGCGTCCATTAGTGGATGAATGGATAAAAAAATGTGATACACACACACACACACACACACACACACACACATACACACACAATGGAATATTATCAGCCATAATAATGAAGGAAATTCTGCCATTTGTGCCAACATGAATGGACCTTGAGGGCATTATGCTAAGTGAAAGAAGCTAGACTAAGAAAGACAACTGTATGACCTCACTTATATGCAGAATATTAAAAAAAAAACCCCAAAACACCCAAACTCATAGATACAGAGAACAGATTGGTGGTTTGCTAGAGGTGGGGATTGAGAGGTAGGCTAAGTAGGTAAAAGGGGGCAAAAGATACAAACTTCCACTTACAAAATAAATCATGGGGATGTAATGTACAGCAAAGTGACTATAGTCAATAATACCGTACTGTATATTTGAAAGTTGTTAAGAGAGCAGATATTAAAAGTTCTCATCCCAAGAAAAAAAGTGTAACTATGTGTGGTAATAGATGTTAACTAGACATATTTTGGTGATAATTTTGCAATATATAAACATCTAATCATTATGTTGTACATCTGAATCTAATAGGTCAATTACATAATTTTAATATATTATTTAAATTTTAAAAATAGAAGTTTAAACTTTTATTAAACACACATAAAATTATCCTGTCAAACTATCATAAAAATTTCTAACTGCTTTTTCTCATATTTTTCTATTTTTCATCACAAATAATAAACAGTTCACAGACCAGTAGCAAACAGTTTGCAGATCAATTATTGGTCTTCATCCCACACTCTGAGTAACACTGGTCTAAGAGTAACTCCTTATTAAATTTAGTGAGAAAGCTCATGTAATAAATTTGTGATGAAACAGCAACAACACTGGATGTGTTCAAGTCAAAAAGACCTAATGGATATGTACTTAAGATATTTAAGACACTGGATCACAAATAATTCTTTTTTTTTTTTTAAAGCATTACAGTGGTCAGCCTAACACTGACAATTTTCTTGGTCAAATACTGAAAGAAATTATCCAATAATTTACCATCCTTCCTATAAAACTAATGAGACTATGACACAACCAGTAAGGATTTTCTGGAAAGCAATTCTCATTGTATTGATTTAATTTATTTCTATCACAGTCCACATAATGTTATAGATATAATCTACATACCTCAATTTTTAAAGGCTTTGATTGTGTCCTGTATTCCAAAACAAGCTAGAAAATGTTTTAATCTTAAACACCTCTCTACCACTATTAGGGGCCATTATGAATAAGAATGTCCCTGGGCAAAGCAAACAATCACTGATCATTTACAATGTGCCAGTCATCCTGATAAGTACTTTAGGTACTATGCTAAAGCTAGCTATCCTCCATGTAAAGAATAACTATCACTTAGTTTATTTACTTATGTAGAAATAAATTTTAAAATGACATGAAAAGGGTAAAATCGATAGAAATGAATGTAAGGGTTAAAAAATAGGAGTAACATTACCACAGTTTGGAAAAAGGCTATCTAGACTAGAGATCTGCAAAGTACAGCCCATGGACCAAGTCTGATTGCCACCTGTTTTTTTAGAGCCCACAAGCTAGAATGGTTTCACATTTTTAAATGCTTTGGAAAAAATCAAAAGAAGAACAATATTTTGTGACACACAGAAGTTCAGTTTCAATGTCTATAAATAAAGTTTTATTGGAACACAGCCATGCTTATTCTTTTACATCAGTTATGGCTGTTTTCATGCTACAATAGCAGAATTGAGTAGCACTTCGTATGGCTGCTTAGCACACTGCAAACTGCAGTGACACAGTTATAAATCCACAGCCTTTCAAGTGCCACATCACAATTTTTAACTTTATTTTTATTACCAGTGGCTGCTCATCATATCAAAACCAGAAAAGAAGATTAGACTGCAAATGTCACACTTTTAAGGCACAGTGGACAGTGAATTGTTCTGTTATCAAATTAGATGGCAAAGCACTGTGTTTATTATGCAATGACACTATAGCTGTGCTCAACTGAATCCAATATACATGAATATTACCAATCAAAGAACTCATCACAATATCCCCTGCCACAGGCAAACAATGGTCAGAAAAAAACAGAAAATTTAAAATGGTGTGTCTCATCATAGGAAAGCTTCTTTCACAAAAATAAAAAATGAACATGAGCTTCCGACCAAGTAAGTTTTCTGAATGGCTCATTTGTTGGCTAATCAAGGAAAGCCATTTACTGATGGTTAATTAAATCATATTTGATTGTAGAAACTGAAGAAGTGTGTCGAGAGAAAATAATCTCTGTCTGAGATTATCAGCCATTCAGTGAGTACAGTTACTCAAAAAATTGAGGACATTGGGAACAATATGAATAGCTGATGAGAAAACAAAGCAAAAAAACCCCACATATACACGCAAGGAAAATGATTTCAAGTGGTTTTCTTTGGTCAAAAGATGTTGTGGATACCGCTCAATTGCTGTTTTTTATTTGAGGAGTCAATGCCAAGTTTGGTGTAAGTGAAGAATTAACCTCTATGAAGAATCTGTGTGAAACAATTCCAGGCAAGAATATATTCAAAGTTGAGAAAACACTAGTTCAGTACAACCTACAGTGGAATCTGCTAAGATGTGTTACAACCAATGATGCCAATATATGTGGAGGAGAAAAAGACAAATTTACAAAGTGTGTTTTAAATGTTACGGTTATTCATGGTATTTATTATTCAATCAGCAGGTATCCTGCAGAAAATATCTGAATTAATCATGAGCCAACAGTGTCAAAGGTGAATTTCACTCACTCCTATGGGTTTAACTATCCTCAGCTTTGTGAATTTTTGTCAAAAATGGAAGCTGAATATCTTGACTTGCCCTACCATGCAGTCCAAAAACTTTGCAGTGATAAAATTTTATTGTGACTTTTTTAGGTACTGAGACTAAAATTTTTCTAAATGAGAAGAATCACTACTGACCACTATTATCAAACTGAATGGCTTAGGAAATGAGCTTTTGCTGCAAACTTGATAATGTTTCTTAATGAATTTAATCTATATTTATAAGGCAAACAGTTGCTAATGTGAATTTTTTTACTGAAGCAAAGCCAATACAATGCTAATTAATGCTGTTTGAATCACAAATAATATGTTGTGTTATCAAGAGTTAAAACAAAAAATAATATCTATATTCCCACACAAATCTGAAATAGATATACTTTCTAACATCAAATTAAACTCCAGAGAGGGTAAACAACTGTCCCAGGTTTAGCACTTGAAGTCCCAAATCCTGGGTAACCGCTCAGTCCCAGGAAACTAGAACAACTGGTCTCCCTAATTCCAGCAGTGATTTTTGGACCTGAATGCAAATGCAAAGGAAATTTCCATATTTCAAAATCCATCAACTGCAACTGAGGAGCTTCTACCTAACTTGCAACTGGAAGTGATTAATCTGCAATATAATCACATGCTAAAAGTCAAACATCAAAAGAAGAATCTAATAAAATAAGATGAATCTAATAAAAAAAAGAAGAATTCTATAAAATAAGATGCTACTCATGGATTGATATCAGTGTGTGGTACTCATCTGTTTGAAAGGGCATATTCAGAGGTGAAATACATGAAATCTCATCAGAGATCAGCATTAACAGATGAATATTTGCAGTTGAGTTTGATGAGAGAGAACACTAACTTTGAACCCCAATCAAATGAAATGCTATCCTCCATTCCAATTAGATGTGTGCCACAAAAACACCTGTAATCAGTTATTATTATAGTTTGAATTTCATCAAGACAAACATTTCAGAATCTCTCTCTCTTGCTATATAAGTACTTACATAATACCTTCAATTTTGCCTATTGGCCTGCAAAGCCTAAAATATTTACCTGGCCCTTTACATTATGTAGGCCCCTCATCTAGACTAAGATAAATATAGTTAAGGGATGGGGACTGTCATAGTTGACAAGAAACTGAATGAAGCAGTAACTGTCTTTTATGAGAAAAATAAACAGAAAGTGGTATGTTTTTAAAAGACTATAACATACCAGAGTCAGAAGCAATCACTTCATTACACCAATCTCTTTAGATGTCCATCTAGAATCTAGATCATAGATCTTAAACACTTCTGCTATGGAAGTTAATTTTCCTTTATATGAAAAATTGGTATGGATTCAAGGATGATTGACAGTGACTAACTGTGAAACAGTGTTTATTTTTAAACATTTTGAAAAGTATAGTTGTTTAGCGCAAAGTGTCAAGATTACAGGGATAGCAATTACTATTTAATTACACAAAGTACACTGGGCTGTTTTATGGTCTATGGAAAACTTCTAAAAACATAAATTAAAGCAGGTTATTTTGTTTTGTTTTAGTTTTGTTTAGTCATAAGAATGATGTATGACTATTAGGAAGACAAAATGTTACACCAGTTTCTGAGAGAGATGGTTAATTTTATACTCCTAGACAGCTTCCAAAAGAGAATAACCATCTTACTGTAGGCTTTAAACTTTTATCTACCTAAAGGCAAGAGCCAACCCATTATTTTAAAAAAATCAAATGTCCTATGAAAGCATTACAATCCAGATTTCATAAGATGGCTCCATACCATATTAGAAATGTTATGAAAATTTTAAACTATATAGCTAATATCCCAGTCAATAGAAAAATGCCACAAAACAGCAAATAATTTAGAGTTAATGACAGACAAATAACATGTACTTTTATAAAAATATCATCATCATCATGGCATTTCATGGTGCTAGGACTACGAGGAAGAATAAGATTCTGTTGATAAGCTTAAGAAAATTTATAATCTACTTGGTAAGCTAAACTAAGTAAATAAAGAACATCAATAATAATATAAGTGAACATAGCCTAGTGCCAAATTAGTATATGCATATGTGCACTAAATGCTGTAAGAAAAGAGAAACAAAATTCGCACTTATTAATACAACCAATTATATACACAATTACTTGTTTCAAGGATGAAAATATGTAAATTAATGTCTACCTATTATTCATCAATAATGAGAAACTAGACTGTAGCAGTAATGTCACTTCTTTTTCCTCAGCCTAATATTTAAATTTAAGTAAAGATGATTCTTTTAAAAGCATCATTTTGATGTACTAAGCCAGAGTCACCAGGTCTCATATCACTGCTATGAGAGCAAATAACCCACTAATCAAATATAGTATTCTTTCCCATTGAGAAAAAAAAAAGCCCTCATAAAACTTAACACAGCTCCCCAGGTAACCACCACTAATCACCAGAATTGACACTTAAATGAAACTTACTTACCATGCAAGTTTTAAGGCATCTCTTTAAGAACAGAAGCAACAATAAAAGCATAGTCTACTCATTTGATTTCAGTACATTAGCCATAACATGTATGTATGAGAATAACTGGTATTTTCATACTATTTTGAAGTTTGATTATTGCTTTCTCTAGAGTTTTAAGTATTTTATGATTATTTTAAGTATTTCTCTTTCTAGTGAGAATATTAAAAGGTTCTATTAACAATTTTTATTAAAGTCCTTTATTAGATTTTAAGATAATGAATGTTGTGACCTTTTATTTTAGGAGAAATGAAAGAAGATGGCATAGGACAGGTAAAACTCTTTCTCTTACTGTTTATTAGACATCTAAATTCCAAAAGAAAAGCATACTGTGATTATTCTGAACTCAGGAAAAGCTGCCTACTGGAATACATTAGCTGGAAACAGCTTTCTAGAAAACTATTCAGCTTTTCAGTATTTCAAGGTTATAATTATTATTAAAATAGTTATTTTTGAAAAACAAAATTATGCATAATGAACTATGCACAAAAGAAATTATATATCTGGAATTTGCCTCAGAATAATCCAGTGGGGAGAAAGCAGGAGGGATAAGATGAATCAAAGTTGCCATGAGTTGATGATTGATGAAGGTGGGTGATGGGTAATATAGTAGTTTATATATACCATTCTCTCTACTTTGGTGTATATTTGAAATTATCCAAAGTTAAACATAAAAATAAAAGGTTTATAACAATAATGAAGTTAACTAATTCGTTTTTATCACATTTATGTGTAATTTTTGTAAGTAATGCATGTGGGGTCCCTCTCCATCTTCTGTTGCTGACATCACATCTAAGTTCATTTTGAGAGAAGAAATCAATGCCCTGCTATACCAATTCCAAAAAGGTTTTGTTTAAGTCAGAGGAAGCCTCATAATTTTATTAAAAGCCAACAATGGGGACTTCCCTGGTGGCACAGTGGTCAAGAATCCGCCTGCCAATGCAGGGGACGGGGGTTCGATCCCTGGTCCGGGAAGATCCCACATGCCACAGAGCAACTAAGCTGGTGTGTCACAACTAACTGAGCCTGCAATCTAGAGCCTGCGAGCCACTACTGAGCCCACGTGCCACAACTACTGAAGCCCATGTATCTAGAGCCCGTGCTCCACAACAAGGGAAGCCACTGCAATGAGAAGCCCATGTGCCGGAACTAAGAGTAGCCCCCACTCGCCGCAACTAGAGAAACCCTGCAAGCAGAAATAAAGACCCAACACAGCCAAAAATAAATAAAAATAAATAAATCTATTTAAAATGTTACATTAAAAAAAAGCCCACAGTGGATTATCACAGTAACTGATTCATTATGAGACTGCAGTTTGAATGATAGCTCCACAGTTATGAGAATTATAACTTTGGAAAAATAATTTCATCTCCGTAAGTCTCAACTACTTCATCTGTAAAATAGAGATAAATCCACATACCCCACAAGATTTTTGTGAAGCTCTATTGTGACTATGTATGTGGTAGGACTTTGTTAATTATATGGGACTATACTAATGATAGTAATTATTAACATCATTGCTTGAATCTACTTCTTTATGGACATATCTATATTGAAAATATAGTAATTGCTTAGAGGGAACTGCCATATTACAGTTGAATGTGCACGCATAATAATCCGCATTTAATTTGCTAAAGCTTAAAGAAATTTAACCATAAATTTTATATATTTTTAAATAGCTTATTTTTTAGAACACTAACTGTTAAGGAAAAAAAGAAACTGCAACCTATCAAAACTTTACAGACACATCCACTTGGATGTACATGAGATTCAATCAAGAAATTGACTTCCCAAGAATCTTTCCGGAAAGGTCGCTAAACAGAATAAGAGAAACATCACTTTGAGCTCTACCCACCACGAGTCCCTCCCATCAGGAAACTTACACAAGCCTCTTAGATAGCCTCATCCACCAGAGGGCAGACAGCAGAAGCAAGAAGAACTACAATCTTGCAGCCTGTGGAACAAAAACCACATTCACAGAATAATAGACAAGATGAAAAGGCAGAGGGCTATGTACCAGATGAAGGAACAAGATAAAACCCCAGAAAAACAACTAAATGAAGTGGAGATAGGCAATCTTCCAGAAAAATAATTCAGAATAGTGATAGTGAAGATGATTCAGGACCTTTGAAAAAGAATGGAGGCAAAGATCGAGAAGATGCAAGAAATGTTTAACAAAGACCTAGAAGAATTAAAGAACAAACAATCAGAGATGAACAATACAATAACTGAAATGAAAACTACACTAGAAGAAATCAATGGCAGAATAACTGAGGCAGAAGAACGGATAAGTGACCTGGAAGACAGAATGGTGGAATTCACTGCTGCGGAACAGAATAAAGGAAAAAGAATGAAAATAAATGAAGATAGCCTAAGAGACCTCTGGGACAACATTAAATGCAACAACATTTGCATTATAGGGGTCCCAGAAGGAGAAGAGAGAGAGAAAGGACCAGAGAAAATATTTGAAGAGGTTATAGTCAAAAACTTCCCTAACATGGGAAAGGAAATAGCCACCCAAGTCCAGGAAGCACAGCGAGTCCCATACAGGAAAAACCCAACGACAAACACACCAACACACAGTGTAATCAAATTGGCAAAAATTAAAGACAAAGAAAAATTACTGAAAGCAGCAAAGGAAAACAACAAATAACATACAAGGGAACTCCCATAAAATTAACAGCTGATTTCTCAACAGAAAGTGTACAAGCCAGAAGGGAATGGCATGATAAAGTGATGAAAGGGAAGAACCTACAACCAAGATTACTCTACCATCCAGGATCTCATTCAGATTCGACAGAGAAATCAAAAGCTTTACAGACAAGCAAAAGCTAGGAGAATTCAGCACCACCAAACCAGCTCTACAACAAATGCTAAAGGAACTTCTCTAAGCGGGAAACACAAGAGAAGAAAAGGACCTATAAAAACAAACCCAGAACAATTAAGAAAATGGTCACAGGACATATCGTTAATTACCTTAAACGTGAATGGATTAAATGCTCCAACCAAAAGACACAGGCTTGCTGAATGGATACAAAAACAAGACCCACATATATGCTGTCTACAAGAGACCCACTTCAGACCTAGGGATACATACAGACTGAAAGTGAGGGGATGGAAAAAGATATTGCATGCAAATGGAAATCAAAAGAAAGCTGGAGTAGCAATACTCATATCAGATAAAATAGACTTTAAAATAAAGAATGTTACAGGAGACACGGAAGGACACTACATAATGATCAAGGGATCAATGCAAGAAGATATAACTATTATAAATATATATTCACCCAACATAGGAGCACCACAATACATAAGGCAACCGCTACCAGCTATAAAAGAGGAAATCGACAGTAACACAATAATAGTGGGGGACTTTAACACCTCACTTACACCAATGGACATATCATCCAAATTGAAAATAAATAAGGAAACAGAAGCTTTAAATAACACAATATACCAGATAGATTTAATTGATATTTATAGGACATTCCATCCAAAAATAGCAGATTACACTTTCTTCTCAAGTGTGCATGGAACATTCTCCAGGAGAGCTCACATCTTGGGTCACAAATCAAGCCTTAGTAAATTTAAGAAAACTGAAATCATATCAAGCATCTTTTCTGACCACAACGCTAGGAGATTAGAAATGAATTACAGGGAAAAAAACGTAAAAAACACAAACACATGGAGGCTAAACAATACGTTACTAAATAACAAAGAGATCATTGAAGAAATCAAAGAGGAAATCAAAAAATACCTAGAGACAAATGACAATGAAAACACGATGATCCAAAACCTATGGGATGCAGCAAAAGCAGTTCTAAGAGGGAAGTTTATAGCTATACAAGCCTACCTCAGGAAACAAGAAAAATCTCAAATAAACAATCTAACCTTACACCTAAAAGAACTATAGAGAGAACAAACAAAACTCAAAGTTAGCAGAAGGAAAGAAATCATAAAGATCAGAGCAGAAATAAATGAAATAGAAACAAAGAAAATAATAGCAAAGATCAATAAAACTAATAGCTAGTTCTTTGAGAAGATAAACAAAATTGATAAACCATCAGCCAGACTCATCAAGAAAAAGAGGGAGAACACTCAAATCAATAAAATTAGAAATAAAAAAGGAGAAGCTACAATAGACACTGCAGAAATACAAAGCAGCCTAAAAGACTACTAAAAGCAACTCTATGCCAATAAAATGGACAACCTGGAAGAAATGGACAAATTCTTAGAAAGGTATAACCTTCCAAGACTGAACCAGGAAGAAACAGAAAATATGAACAGACCAATCACAAGTAATGAAATTTAAAATGTAATTAAAAATCTTCCAACAAACAAAAGTCCAGGACCAGATGGCTTCACAGGTGAATTCTATCAAACATTTAGAGAAGAGCTAACACCCATCCTTCTCAAACTCTTCCAAAAATTGCAGAGGAAGGAACACTCCCAAACTCATTCTATGAGGCCACCATCACCCTGATACCAAAACCAGACAAATACGCTACAAAAAAAGAATATTACAGACCAGTATCACTCATGAATATAGATGCAAAAATCCTCAACAAAATACTAGCAAACAGAATCCAACAACACATTAAAAGGATCATACACCATAATCAAGTGGGATTTATCCCAGGGATGCAAGAATTCTTCAATATATGCAAATTAATGTGATACACCATATTAACAAATTGAAGAATAAAAACCATATGATCATCTCAATAGATTCAGAAAAAGCTTTTGACAAAATTCAATACCAATTTATGATAAAAACTCTCCAGAAAGTGGGCATAGAGGGAACCTACCTCAACATAATAAAGGCCATATACGACGAAACCACAGCAAACATCATTCTCAATGGTGAAAAACTGAAAGCATTTCCTCTAAGATCAGGAACAAGACAAGGATGTCCACTCTCACCACTATTATTCAATATATTTTGGAAGTCCTAGCCATGGCAACCAGAGAAAAAAAAGAAATAAAAGGAATACAAATTAGAAAAGAAGAAGTAAAACTGTCACTGTTTGCAGATGACATAATACTATACATAGACAATCCTAGAAATGCCACCAGAAAACTACTAGAGCTAATCAATGAATTTGATAATGCTGTAGGATACAAAATTAATGCACAGAAATCTCCTGCATTCCTATATACTAATGATGAAAAATCTGAAAGTGAAATCAAGAAAACACTCCCATTTACCATTGCAACAAAAAGAATAAAATACCTAGGAATAAAGCTACCTATGGAGACAAAAGACCTGTATGCAGAAAACTATAAGACACTGATGAAAGAAATTAAAGATGATACCAACAGATGGAGAGATATACCATGTCCTTGGATTGGAAAAATCAATATTGTGAATATGACTATACTACCCAAGGCAATCTACAGATTCAATGAAATCCCTATCAAATTACCAATGGCATTTTTTACGGAACTAGAACAAAAAATCTCAAAATTTGTATGGAGACACAAAGGACGCCGAATAGCCAAAGCAGTCTTGAGGGAAAGAAACAGAGCAGGAGGAATCAGACTCCCTGACTTCAGACTATACTACAAAGCTACAGTAATCAAGACAATATGGTACTGGCACAAAAACAGAAACACAGATCAATGAAACAAGATAGAAAGCCCAGAGATAAACCCACGCACCTATGGTCAACTAATCTATGACAAAGGAGGCAAGGATATACAATGGAGAAAAGACAGTCTCTTCAATAAGTGGTGCTGGGAAAACTGGACAGCTACATATAAAAGAGTGAAATCAGAACACTCTCTAACACCATACACAAAAATAAACTCAAAATGGATTAGACACCTAAATGTAAGACCAGACACTATAAAACTCTTAGAGGAAAACATAGGAAGAACACTCTTTGACATAAATAACAGCAAGATCTTTTTTGATCCACCTCCTAGAGTAATGAAAATAAAAACAAAAATAAACAAATGAGACCTAATGAAACTTAAAAACTTTTGTACAGCAAAGGAAACCATAAACAACACGAAAAGACAACCCTCAGAATGGGAGAAAATATTTGCAAACGAATCAACAAAGAATTAATATCCAAAATATATAAACAGCTCATGCAGCTCAATATTAAAAAAACAAACAACCCAATCCAAAAATGGGCAGAAGACCTAAATAGACATTTCTCCAAAGAAGACATACAGATGGCCAAGAAACACATGAAAAGCTGCTCAACATCACTAATTGTTAGAGAAATGCAAATCAAAACTACAATGAAGTATCATCTCACACCAGTTAGAATGGGCATCATCAGAAAATCTACAAACAACAAATGCTGGAGAGGGTGTGGAGAGAAGGGAACCCTCTTGCACTGTTGGTGGGAAAATAAATTGATACAGCCACTATGGAGAACAGTATGGAGGTTCCTTAAAAAATCTAAAAAATGAATTACCATATGACCCACTACTGGGCATATACCCACAGAAAACCATAATTCAAAAAGATGTATGCACCCCAATGTTCATTGCAGCACTATTTACAATAGCCAGGCCATGGAAGCAACCTAAATGCCCACTGACAGATGAATGGATAAAGAAGTTGTGGTACGTATATACGATGGAATATTACTCAGCCACAAAAAGGAACGAAACTGGGTCATTTGTTGAGACGTGGATGGATCTAGAGACTGTCATACGGAGTGAAGTAAGTCAGAAAGAGAAAAACAAATATCGTATATTAATGCATGTATGTGGAACTAGAAAAATGGTACAGATGAACCGGTTTGCAGGGCAGAAGTTGAGACACAGATGTAGAGAACAAACGTATGGATACCAAGGGGGGAAAGCTGCAGGGGGTGGGAGGGATGGTGGTGTGATGAATTGGGCAATTGGGATTGACATGTATACACTGATGTGTATAAAATTGATGACTAATAAGAAGCTGCTGCATAAAAAAATAAAATTAAATTTAAAAATTTTTTTAAAAAAGAGAAACATCACTTTGTGTACTAAAGTATAGGATAATTATCGAAAATAGGCCACACATCTTTGAGTTCAGATATTAATATAGCTTATGATCAGATTAGCACTAACTTATACACACTTTATGTTCAGCCCCCTGGTTTCTTGTTTAGGAATTATTATTAAGCACAGATAAAACACAGATTGTAACATCCTGTCATTATTGCTTGCAAAGTTCTTTCTCATGTAAAACTTTCATATGCTACATTTTAAAGTAGGGTTTTGTGTGTCTTTGTATAATTTTCTTTTACTATAATAACTTTATCAACATATTTCTCTAATCAATTGAATGTATTCAATAAGAAATAAAAATTGTAAATAATAAAATAATTAATGCTAATATTTATCAAGTGCCTAGTATACTAGGCATATACTCAGTACTTTAAATGTTTAAGTTAATTCTCACAACCCTATGAGGTGGATTCTACTATTAGTCCCATTTTATAGACAAGAAAACAGACACAGAGATTAAGTAACTTCCCCACAGTCACACAGCTTGTGAGGTGTACAGCTGGAATTCAATCCCTAACAGTCTGGCTCTGGACCAGGGTTCTCAACCTCAGAGCTACTGACATGTTGGGCCAGGTAATTCTTTGTTTTGGAGGTGCCATCCGGTGCATTGTAGGATTAAACATTAGCAGCATACTTGGCCACTACCTACTAGATGCTAGTAGTTGCCCCACCTCAGTCGTGACAATCAAGTAACATCTCCAGACATTGCCAAGTGTCTCCTTCGTGGAGGAGAATGGTAAAATCACCTCCAGTTGAGAAACACTGCTCCAGAGAAACCCCTACAGAACACTGCCTCTCTAAAAACCACAATATAGAAATATGGAAAGCAGGAAAATAAGAAAATTAAAATCACCTATAATTACACTATCTAGAGATGATAATTAATATTACTCATACATTTTAAGTTTTCCGGGTGCTCCTCCCCAAGTACATTCCTATCCGTCTACCTACTCTCACAGTCTTAAATTTTATGTTAATTGTTCCCTTGTTTGTCTTTATAGTTTCCCTGTATATGGCTACATTCCTAAATAACATGATATTTAGTTTTACTTATTTCTAAACTTCATATAAACAAAAACATAGTGCATTCTTTGTGTTACATGCTTTTTTCATTCAATACTATGTTTTGGAAATAGATCCATGCTGATGTGTATAGGTGAAAGTTTATTCATTTCCATTGCCTATTGTATTCCACTGGATGAATATCATAATTTATTCATGTACTCTACTGCTGATGGACATTTAGGTGGTTTCTAGCTTTTTCTATTACAAACAGTGCTGCTATGAACATTTTTCTACATATCACTAGGGTATATCCCCAAGAACAATTTTTGGTTACAGGTAATGCATATCTTAAATTTTAATAAATAATTCCAAATTTTTCCCGAAGTAGTTTTACCAATTTATATTTCCACCAGCGAAGTGTAAGGGATTCCATTGCTCTACAATCTAACACTTAGATTTAACATTCGTATTTCAACTTTTTTGCCATTCCTAGTATCTGTGAAATAGTTTCTTGTTGAGATTCTAATTTGCACTTGCCTAATTAATAATAAGGTTACACATATGTTCATATGTTTCTGGTTATTTGTTTCTTCTTTCTAGAAACGCCTATTCCTATCTTTCACTCATTTTTATTGGGTTCTTTGCCTTTTTCTCACTGATTTGGAGGAGTTCTTTACATATTCTGGAACTAATCCTTTGTTAAGTAACTTCTCCCTATTTGTTGCTTGTATTGTCCCTGTCTTTATGGTTGTTAAAGAGAAATTCAACCACATTAAAGATAAGAATGTACCACCTTTTCCTTTATGGTATGTTTTTTATGTCTTAAGATGTCCTTCCCTCCTCCCAGTGTTATACAGATATTATTCTGTTATTAAAGCTTTTGCCTTTCACATTTATGTCTAATCCATTTACATAGTTCATTCCTTAGAGAAACCAGGTCATTTATTCTATATAATGCTTCATATTCTGGGTTTGGTTGATAGATTGCTCATTTAAATTGTTCTTCTGTCCCCTGTTATTTCCTATACACTTGTATTTTAATCCATTTTCTTGCTTAAAGTGCAGCTTTCTAGGCAGTTTTTTACATCATATCATGAGGTACATAAATATTTGGTTGCCCCAAGTTTTAGTGATGTTATAATTGACCAACAGATTCAGACGGTATCTGATTCCTCCACTTAAAATTCCCCATCAAACTTTTACTTGGTGGTTTTAAAATACATTGGTGAACACTGCCTAACAATTTTTTCATGGGGGATTCAAAAATAGGGATTTTCTAAGTCTGTCATTTCACCTGTATTTATTACTTGCAATTCTTCTGTAAAAAAATTTGTCCTCCATCAACTATTTGGTTTTCATGAAAGGAAGTTTAAAAAAGGTAGGATAAATGCTTGATTCTTTCCTTTTATTTATCAATGTTCAGAGCAGAGATCAGCAAACTTTTTCCATAAAGGGCCAGATAGTAAATATTTTAGGCTTTGCAGACAATGTAGTCTCTGTCACAATGATTCAACTCTGTCATTATAGCAAATAAGCAACCACAGACAATGCTTAAATGAATAAGGATGTCTATGTTCCAATAAAACTTTATTTATGAATACTGAAAATTTGAATTTCATGTAATCTTCACATTATAAAATATTCTTTTGATTTTTTTCCAGCTACTTAAAATTTAAAAACTCTTCTTGGCTCTCAGGCCTTACAACAATAGGAGGTGGACTGGATTGGGGTCATAAGCCATAGCCTGCCAACTCCTTGTTTAGAGTTATGAATTGGTGCCCTAGCCACCTCCACACATCCAATGAGAGAGTAAGTGTGTGTGTATGTGTGTGTGTGTTAAAAATCTTTAAGAACCTGTGGATTTTTAGATGCTTGATGCACTCCAATCCCCTGCAGTCATTATCAGTTTTGACTCTCCAATTGTTTCCCTTCATGTCGGCTCCTTTCTCCTTTTGATATGACCCAATTAGCCTTTGGCAGCTGCCTTACTTTTATGGTGCAGCATGTACCTGACTCATATATTCCCTGCCTTAGACTTGGAATCTACTATTTCTCTAGAGTTATAGCTTTTAGGCTTTTTCAGTGAACACAAATACATATTTTTAAAAGGAAAAAAAAGTTTTAACTGATATTTCCAATTTAAAATTAGGATGAAGAGGGGTTTATTTCATTTATTTGTGTGTTTTTTTCCTTGTAGTTTTTTTTTTCTTATGTTAAAAATCTTGGCCCCTAAAGATTAACTTTTTTTTGTTTTAACTAAACATCAGTTCACTGAAACTGCTTTCACTTAGTCACCAATGACCTCTGAACTGCCAAACCCAATGGATAAATTATGCCTAACTCATCACAGGTCTCTATACTATTTAACACCCTTGACTTTGTTTTTTATCTTGAAACATTTAACTTCCATCATACTACACTCAACTAGTTCTTCTACCTTGTTATTTCATCTCCTTCTATAACTTTTTACTTGCCTCTAGCCTTTTCTTCTTTAAATTCTATATATTATCCCTTGACATTTTTATCAACTGTCAGGAATCAGCAGCAGAAACACATTAATTGGTATCTTCAGCCCAGGCTTCATCCAAAGCTTCACACTGATACATCCTGCTCCTGCAAGCCACTGACAGACTAAGATAGCTGTCCCTTCTATGAAGTTCCACAGCATCCTTTGCTTCTCCTATCACCAGAAAGATCACTCTTTATTATCCCTTCTGATTTAATTGTCTCTCCCATAGACTGTTTCTTTTCTTTTTTAACATCTTCATTGGAGTATAACTGCTTTACAATCGTGTGTTAGTTTCTGCTTTATAACAAAGTGAACCAGTTATACATATACATATGTCCCCATATCTCTTCCCTCTAGACTATGTTTCTTAAAGGCATTATTTATGTCCATTTTGCTCACCATCTTATCATTAACAGCAGGCATGGAATTCTGTGGTCAATATTTGTCAAATAACATAGGTACAAATGAATGAATAAACATCTCTTTGACTAGAAAATATCTGTTAAAAGAAAAATTTCCAGAGAAAATATATTGACATAACAAGCTTTTATTCAATGATTCATGAAGTTGGCAACATCCAATCTAGTAGACAGAAAGGAGCTCTGAATTGCTGTACAAAGTAAGAGATTTTATAGACCAAAGTGAGCAGGAACAAGGAAGTTATACTGGGCATTTGCTGATTGGTTAAAGCAGGTTACTTTCCTTACATGTTGCAAAGGGAAGTCTTAGGTAACTTGTGCTGAGCAGGCAGGCACTGATTCATTGACCTAGACCTTCCTTTTCTAGAAGAGCCAAGCGCAGAAGCTTAGTTTAGGTTGGCTGACATGGGGCTTAGCATGAATGACTCCATCTTGGACCTAACCTGGTTACTTTCACATATCTGAAACATAACATATCTAAAACCAAACTCATCGTTTTATCCTCAGGCCCCAAACTTGATCCTTCTCTTATGTGGTTATTTATATGATTCTTGATTTCCTACAACCCACCTACAGCTAATCAAACCAATCATCAAGTTCTGTTGATTGCTCCTAAATATTTCTAGAACCTAGCCCCACTGTAATTCAGATCTTAATTTTCTGTACCTGGTATACTGCTTCCTAACTGATATCATTATCTTTAGTCTATCCCCACCACTACCACCACTACCTCAAATATAGCCTCCACAAAGCTACAAGAGTGATCTACCTATAATTCCCCTGCCTAAAACCCCATAGGATAAAGGCCAAGCTCCTTATTATGGTATATAAGACTCTCCATTACCCAACCTATGTCCTCCTCTCCAATTTCATCTCCTACTACTCTCCACCTGAGAGTCTTGAGTCATTATATATCCCTAATACCTGTTATATCACTTGGCATACTAGAGGTGTCAATATGTCAATAAATATTAATTGAACCAAAGTAGATCTACTAGAACTATTTAGGTATCTTATCACTAACACTATTTTTTCCAATATTTTATTATAAAAAATTTCAAATATACAGAAAAGTTGTTAAGACTTTGACAATAAACATACACAAACCTACTACCTAGATTCTACAGTTAATGTTTCATAGTAATTGCTTTATCATATATCTATCCATCAACCCGTCCTTCTATCAACCATCTTATATTTTGATATATTTTGAAGTAAGTTTCAGACATCTGTACACTTCACCCCTTTAAGCCACTTTAGCATGCATATCATTAACTGGAGTTTAATGTTTATTTATAACCCTTCCCCTCCCCTTATAAAATGTACAATTAAATGCACAAATCTTAAGTGTTCCATTATATAAATGTGTATATATATATTATACATAACATATATTATATTATTACAGATTACCTATCTACCTATCTATTTCCATCAACCCCAGAGGAATTTTAGTCAAACAATTTTCTTAAAGTTCATATTCTGCTCAGGCCTAAAAATAGTTTACAGTTAAAGTAAGGAGTGACACTATTTTTAATTACTGCTTATTTTAACCATGACC
Organism: Grampus griseus; assembly: GCF_964374135.1. Classification (NCBI taxonomy): domain Eukaryota; kingdom Metazoa; phylum Chordata; class Mammalia; order Artiodactyla; family Delphinidae; genus Grampus; species Grampus griseus. The sequence continues at coordinate 52,486,030 of NC_139009.1, read as the reverse complement.
TAGCCTTAGGCTCATCAGAATATGGGCTTTAATTCTAAGAAAAATTCTTTGGGTAAAATCCTCTGCGGAATATATAGAGAAATCCAGATGTAAAGTTCTCTGATGCTTTGAATTAGCTTGCTGTCAAACCTTAATTACTACAGTAAATATTTTTCTCTAATAGCATACATTACTGCCTCTTTACAACTTTTCAAGAAAAAGTTTGTCCTTCATATTTCCCTGTTCACATTCTCTTTTGTCGAAAAACATGAAAAGAGAATTATGTTACCATGTCTTAATTTGAAATAAGTACCATCTGAAGAAAAATTAATATTAGTCTTCATGAAAACAAAAAATGCTCTGGCATTTTCCCCCTGCAATAAGAAAATATTAATTCGTCCTCACTTTTACAACTTATAAACCATCTTCACAGTGATCTTATTAACCTCAGGTGTCCTGCAATTTTGTAGACTGTTCTCTGATGGATGTGGTACACTTTAAGAAGATTCTTGCCCACTTTCTCCAGAAGTATTTTGAAAAACATATTTAAACAGATCTTAACTGAGTTACAGTTAAGAGTCAGCACAATGAAGAAAAAACAAATTAGAAAAAGTCATGAATAGTTAAAATGGTAAATTTTATGTATATTTCACCAAAATTTAAAAAACAAAAGAAAAAAAAATGAAACCACTAGGGGTCTAGCTAGCTCCAGGGAAGATTCTGGCAGGGATTTCTGCTAATGACAAAAACTGAGGGAAAGAATGTGAGTTCTCTGTTAAACTTTAGTCAATACATTTTAAAGATGCTACCTTGGGTTGCATGTTGGAATGAGTTTCTAGGTATGGAGCATACCTCTTGTTCCCTACCACTGACTCTGGTCATGGACAAGTAGGTAACAAATCATGAAGTTTTACATCTAATTTGTCTTGCTGTACTACTCACTGGCATACTGTTTGGAATTTTGGAAATGGTAGAAACCCATTCTTTTTAATGTGGAATTATGAGATACAGCAATTTGCTACTTATATTGCTCTTTCTGTCCTTAGAATCACTCAGGAGGGTTGAGCCTAGCCAGAAGAGAGTAGTACAGATAGAATAGAGTGTATATATGTATACAAACAGAAATATCCCCAATATTTACAAATTGATAATTATCCACATTAATAAAGAGCACCTTATATAACTGGAGTAGAAGTATGTAATTTCTAAAAATGTGATAAAAAATATCAATTTTTGTGTTCACTGATCCTTCTATCACAAAGTGTATTAATCTACTTGATGGATGACAACAGCCTGAAATATTTGTTGAGATGGAATAAGTGATAAACTATTCTCATACTTGTTTCCTCCAAAGAATGATTTCTTTTTTTTTTTTTTTTGCAGTGCGTGGGCCTCTCACTGTTGTGGCCTCTCCCGTTCCACAGCACAGGCTCCGGACGCACAGGCTCAGCAGCCATGGCTCACGGGCCCAGCCACTCCGCGGCATGTGGGATCTTCCCGGACCAGGGCACGAACCCACGTCCCCTGCATCGGCAGACAGACTCTCAACCACTGTGCCACCAGGGAAGCCCGATTTTTTATATGTTTTAAAATGTATCAACATATCACCTAAAGAGATGAGTTACATAAAACATTAGTTAAAAAAACAGAAGTGTGAACACAGCCATAACACAGTGATCAGTTTTCATAGATATAAACCAATTTATCTCATCTACTTTTTGAAAGATTTGAGGAAATTCCCAAAATTATTTCATAAACAATATCTAAAGTAAAATTATACAAAGCAAAAATCAATTAAAAGTTGCAAAGTAAGAGAGGTTGTTGAATATCTGGGCTGTATTACTCAAATTAAAATTGAGTTTAGCTCTGAATTTGGTGAGTCTGAGGCAAAAAAGGGAAAGAGGCATACTTTGGGAGGCAAATGGTATAATAGAAATATTATGGGATTTATAAACAAAATATCTCAGTTCCAGTTTTATTCCACTGCTTTCTCACTGCCACACAACTTCCTTTTAATTGAGGTAGAGCTGATATACAATATTATATAAGTTTCAGGCGCACAACATAGTGATTCACAATTTTTAAAGATTATACTCTTGGGACTTCCCTGGTGGCTCAGTGGTCAAGAATCTACCTGCCAATGCAGGGGACATGGGTTCGAGCCCCGTCCAGGAAGATCCCACATGCTGTGGAATAACTAAGCCCATGTGCCCCAACTACTGACCCCGTGCTCTAGAGTCTGCGAGCCACAACTACTGAGCCCGTGTGCCACAACTACTGAAGCCTGTGCACCTAGAGCCCGTGATCTGCAACAAGAGAAGCCACCGCAATGAGAAGCCCATGTACCACAACGAAGAGTAGCCCCCGCTCTCCGCAACTAGAGAAAGCCTGTGCGCAGCAACAAAGACCCTACACAGCCAAAAATAAATAAATAAGTAAATTTATTTTTAGAAGATTATACTCTATTTATAGTTACTATAAAATATTGGTTATATTCCCTGTGTTGTACAATATATCCTTGCAGCTTATTTTATACATAATAGTTTGTACCATTATATTGCCCCTCCCTCCATTCCCTTTCCCCACTGGTAACCATTGGTTGTTCTCTATATCCATGAGTCTACTTCTTTTTTGTTTTATTCACTAGTTTGTTGCATTTTTTAGATTCCATACATAAGTGATATCATACAGTATTTGTCTTTCTCTCTGACTTATTTCATTTAGCATAATACCCTCCAAGTCCATCCATGTTGCTGCAAATGGCAAAATTTCATTCTCTGTTATGGCTGAGTAGTATTCCATTGTATATACCACACCTTATTTACCAATTCATCTGCTGATGGACACTTAAGATTGCTTCCATATCTTCACTATTGTAAATAATGCTGCTATGAACATTGGAGTACAGGTATCCTTTTGAATTTGTTTTCGTTTTCTTCAGATATATATACCCAAGAATGGAATTGCTGGATCATATGGTAGTTCTATTTTTAGTTTTTTCAGCAACCACCATAATGTTTTCCACAGTGTCTGCACCAATTTGAATTTCCACCAACAGTGTACAAGGTCCCCTTTTCTCTACATCCTCACCAACATTTCTTATTTGTGGTCCTTTAATGATAGCCATTCTAAAAGATGAGAGGTAATATCTCATTGTGGCTTTTTCATTTCTGTGATGCTTAGTGATGTTGAGCATCTTTTTGGGTGCCTTTTGGCCATCTGTATGTCTTCTTTGGAAAAATGTCTATTCAGGTCTTCTGCCCATTTTTTACGGGTTATTTATTTGTTTTGATAATGAGTCGTAGGAGCTGTACATATATTTTGGATATTAACCCTTTATCGGTCATATCATTTGCAAATATTTTCTCCCATTCCATAGGCTATCTTCTCTTTTTGTCAATGGTTTCCTTTGCTGTGCAAAAGCTTTTAAGTTTAATTGAGTCCTATTTATTTTTCCTTTTGTTTCTTTGCCTTAGGAGACAGATCCAAAAAAAATATTGCTACAATTTATGTCAAAGAGTGTTCTGCCTATGTTTTCTTCTAGGAGTTTTATGGATTCTGGTCTTAAATTTAGGTCTTTATTCCATTTTGAGTTTATTTTCGTATATGGTGTGAGAAAAATGTTCTAATTTCATTCTTTTACATGTAGCTTTCCCAGCACCACTTATTGAAGCAACTCTCTTTTCTCCATTGCATATTCTTGCCTCTTTTGTTGTAGATTAATTGACAGTAGTGTGTGGGTTTATTTCTGATATCTTTATTCTGTTCCACTGATCTGTTTCTGTGCCAGTACCATACTTTTTTTTTTCATTTTTTAATTGAAGTATAGTTGAAGTACAATACTATATAAGTTACAGGTGTACAATATAGTGATTCTCAATTTTTAAAGGTTATATGTATTCCAGGATTCCATGATCATCAGCAACCTCACTGAGTGTTACTGGCAGCACATTCAATCTCTTAGTAAATAAATAGCAATGGTGATGAATTTTGATTGCTGTGAGTACATACTGTTTTGATTACTGTACCTTTGTAGTAGAGCCTGAAGTCAGGGAGAGTGATACCTCCAACTCTGTTCTTTCTCATGATTGTTTTGGATATTTAGGGTCTTTTGTGTTTCCATATAAGTTTTTAAATTATTTGTTCTAGTTCTGTGAAAAATGCCACTGGCAATTTGATAGGGATTGCACTGAACTGCAGACTGCCTTGGGTAGTAAGTGTGGTCATTTTAACAATATTAATTCTTCCAATCCATGAAAAAGGCATACCTTTTTCTTATTAAGGTATAGTTGATGTATAATATGTTTCAGGTGTACAACATAGTGATTCACAATTTTTAACAGTTATATTCCATTTATAGTTATTATAAAATATTGGCTATATTTCCTATGTTGTACAATGTATTCTTGTAGCTTATTTATTTTATATATATAGTAGTTTTTAACTCTTAATCCCTTACCCTTATCTTGTCCCACCCCCTTCCCTCTCCCCACTGATAACCACTAGTTCATTCTCTATGTCTATGAGTCTGGAAAATGGTATATCTTTACATCTGTTTGTGTTTTATTCAATTTCTTTCATCAGTGTCTTACAGTTATCCAAGTACAGGACTTTTACCTCCTTAGGTAAGTTTATTCCTAGGTTTTTTTTTTCTTTTTCTTTTTTTTTTTTTTTTTTTTACTATAAATGGGATGTTTCCTTAATTTCTCTTTCTGATATTTTGTTGTTAGTGTATAGAAATGCAACAGATTTTTGTGTATTAATTTTCTATCCTGGAACTTTATGAAATTTATTGATGAGCTCTAGTAATTTTTTGGTAGCATCTTAAGGATTTTCTAGGTATAGTATCATGTCATCTGCAGACAGTGACAATTTTATTTCTTCCTTTCCAATTTGGATTCTTTTTCTTTTGCTTGTCTAATTCTAGGACTTCTAATACTATGTTGAATGAAACTGGCAAGAGTGGGCATCCTTGTCTTGTTCCTAATCTTAGAGAAAATGCTTTCAGCTTTTCACCATTGAGTAAGATGTCAGCTGTGGGCTTATCATATACGACCTTTATTATGTTGAGGTATATTCCCTCTATACCCACTTCTACCATAAATGGATGTTGAATTTTGTCAAAAGCTTTTTCTGCATCTATTGAGATGATCATATGGTTTTTACTCTTCAGTTTGTTAATGTGATGTATCACATTGATTGATTTGTGGATATTGAACCATCTTTGCATTCCTGGGATAAATCCCACTTGATCATGGTGTATGATCCTTTTAATGTATTGTTGAATTCAGTTTGCTAGTATTTTGTTGAGGATTTTTGCATCTATGTTCATCAGTGATATCGGCCTATAGTTTCCTCTTTTTGTGTAGTATCTTTGTCTGGTTTTGGTATCAGGATGATGCTGGCCTCATAGAATGAGTTCAGAAGCATTCTTTCCTCAGCAATTTTTCAAAATAGTTTAGAATGATAGGTGTTAACTCTTCTCTCCATGTTTGGTAGAATTCACCTGTGAAGACATCTGGTCCTGGATGTTTGTTTATTGGGAGTTTTTTTTTCCTTATTATTATCAATATTACTGATTCAATTTCATTACTGATAACTGTCCATTCATATTTTCTATTTGTTCCTGGTTCAGTCTTGGGAGATTGTACCTTTCTAGGAATTTGTCCATTTCTTCTAGGTTGTCCATTTTATAAGCAAATAGTTGTTCATATTAATCTCTATGATCCTTTGTATTTCTGTGGTGTTGGTTGCAACTTTTCCTTTTTCATTTCTGATTTTATTGATTTGGGCTCTCTCCCTTTTTCTCTCAATGAGCCTAGCTAAAGGTTTATCAATTCTATTTATCTTTTTATAGAACGATCTCTTAGGTTCATTGATTTTTCTATTGTTTTTTAGTCTCTATTTCATGTATTTCTGCTTTGATCTTTATAATTTCTTTTCTTCTACTAACTGGGTTTTGTTTGGTTTTTTTCTAGTTACTTTAGGTGTAAGGCTAGGTTTATTTCACATTTTTCTTATTTTCTGCAGTAAGCTTGCATCACTATAAATTTCCCTCTTACAACTGTTTTTGTTGCATCCCATAGATTTTGGATTGTTGTATTTTCATTTTCATTTGTCTCCAGGTATTTTTTTATTTACTCTTTGATTTCTTCAGTGATCCATTGGTTGTTTAGTAGCATATTGCTAGCCTCCACATGTCTGTGTATTTGTATTTTTTCCTTGTAGTTGATTCCTAGTCTCATAGTGTTGTGGTCAGAAAATTTGCTTAATGTGATTTCAAGTTTCCTAAATTTACCAAGGCTTGTTTTGTGGCCTAGCCTGTGATCCATCCTGGAGCATGTCCCATGTGCATTTGAAAAGAATGTATATTCTGCTGCTTTTGGGTGGAATGTTATACATATATATCAATTAAGTCCATCTGGTCTAAATGTGTCATTTCAGGTCACTGGTTCCTTACTGATTTTCTGTTTGCACAATCTATTGATGTAGATGGGGGGTTAAAGTCCCCTACTAGTATTGTATTACTGTTCATTTCTCCCTTTATGTCTGTTAATATTTGCTTTATGTATTTAGGTGCTCCTATATTGGGTGCATATTTATTTACAATTGTTATATCTTCTTGTGTAACAGTCTTTGTCTTAAAGTCTATTTTGTCTGATATATTTATTTCTACCCTGGCTTTCTTTTGATCGCCATTTGCACAGGATAAACTTTTTCCACCCTCTCACTTTCAGTCTGTGTGTGTCTTTAGATCTAAAGTGAGTCTCTGGTAAGTGGCACATATATAGGTCTTGTTTGTATCCATTCAGCCACTCTGTCTTTTGATTGGGGTATTTAGCCTATTTATAATTAAAGTAATTATCTATATATACATTCTTACTGCCACTTTGTTAATTGGTTTTGGGTTGTTTTTGTCTTTTCTCTTTGTTCCTTTCTTCTTCTTTGTTCTATTTTCTTGTGATTTAATGACTATCTTTAGTGTTATGCTTGGATTCCTTTCTCTTTTTTTGTGTATTTATTATAGATTTTTGGTTTGTGGTTACCAGGAGGTTTATATATAGCAATCTCTTTACATATACATTTATTTAAGTTGCTGATCTCTTAATTTCAAACACATTTTAACAACCCTGCATTTGTAAAAACCCTGCAGAAAGTAGGCATAGAGGGAACTTTCCTCAACATAATAAAGGCCATATATGACAAACCCACAGCCAACATCGTCCTCAATGGTGAAAAACTGAAAGCATTTCCACTAAGATCAGGAACAAGACAAGGTTGCCCACTCTCACCACTCTTATTCAACATAGTTTTGGAAGTTTTAGCCACAGCAATCAGAGAAGAAAAGGAAATAAAAGGAATCCAAATCGGAAAAGAAGAAGTAAAGCTGTCACTGTTTGCAGATGACATGATACTATACATACAGAACCCTAAAGATGCTACCAGAAAACTACTAGAGCTAATCAATGAATTTGGTAAAGTAGCAGGATACAAAATTAATGCACAGAAATCTCTGGCATTCCTATACACTAAGGATGAAAAATCTGAAAGTGAAATCAAGAAAACACTCCCATTTACCATTGCAACAAAAAGAATAAAATACCTAGGAATAAACCTACCTAAGGAGACAAAAGACCTGTATGCAGAAAATTATAAGACACTGATGAAAGAAATTAAAAATGATACAAATAGATGGAGAGATATACCATGTTCTTGGATTGGAAGAATCAACATTGTGAAAATGACTCTACTACCCAAAGCAATCTACAGATTCAATGCAATCCCTATGAAACTACCACTGGCATTTTTCACAGAACTAGAACAAAAAATCTCACAATTTGTATGGAAACACAAAAGACCCCGAATAGCCAAAGCAATTTTGAGAACGAAAAATGGAGCTGGAGGAATCAGGCTTCCTGACTTCAGACTATACTACAAAGCTACAGTAATCAAGACAGTATGGTACTGGCACAAAAACAGAAATATAGATCAATGGAACAGGATAGAAAGCCCAGAGATAAACCCACGCACATATGGTCACCTTATCTTTGACAAAGGAGGCAGAAATGTACAGTGGAGAAAGGACAGCCTATTCAATAAGTGGTGCTGGGAAAACTGGACAGCTACATGTAAAAGTATGAGATTAGATCACTCCCTAACACCATACACAAAAATAAGCTCAAAATGGATTAAAGACCTAAATGTAAGGCCAGAAACTATCAAACTCTTAGAGGAAAACATAGGCAGAACACTCTATGACATAAATCACAGCAAGATCCTTTTTGACCCACCTCCTAGAGAAATGGAAATAAAAACAAAAATAAACAAATGGGACCTAATGAAACTTAAAAGCTTTTGCGCAGCAAAGGAAACCATAAAGAAGACCAAAAGACAACCCTCAGAATGGGAGAAAATATTTGCAAATGAAGCAACTGACAAAGGATTAATCTCCAAAATTTATAAGCAGCTCATGCAGCTTAATAACAAAAGAACAAACAACCCAATCCAAAAATGGGCAGAAGACCTAAATAGACATTTCTCCAAAGAAGATATACAGAGTGCCAACAAACACATGAAAGAATGCTCAACATCACTAATCATTAGAGAAATGCAAATCAAAACTACAATGAGATATCATCTCACACCAGTCAGAATGGCCATCATCAAAAAATCTAGAAACAATAAATGCTGGAGAGGGTGTGGAGAAAACGGAACCCTCTTACACTGTTGGTGGGAATGTAAATTGATACAGCCACTGTGGAGAACAGTATGGAGCTTCCTTAAAAAGCTACAAATAGAACTACCATATGACCCAGCAATCCCACTACTGGGCATATACCCTGAGAAAACCATAATTCAAAAAGAGTCATGTACCAAAATGTTCATTGCAGCTCTATTTACAATAGCCCAGAGATGGAAACAACCTAAGTGTCCATCATCGGATGAATGGATAAAGAAGATGTGGCAGATATATACAATGGAATATTACTCAGCCATAAAAAGAGACGAAATTGAGCTATTTGTAATGAGGTGGATAGACCTAGAGTCTGTCATACAGAGTGAAGTTAAGTCAGAAAGAGAGAGACAAATACCGTATGCTAACACATATATATGGAATTTAAGAAAAAAAAAAATGTTATGAAAAACCTAGGGGTGAAACAGGAATAAAGACACAGACTTACTAGAGAATGGACTTGAGGCTATGGGGAGGGGGAAGGGTAAACGGTGACAAAGCAATAAAGAGGCATGGACATGTATACACTACCAAACGTAAGGTAGATAGCTAGTGGGAAGCAGCCGCATAGCACAGGGAGATCAGCTCGGTGCTGTGTGACCACCTGGAGGGGTGGGATAGGGAGGGTGGGAGGGAGGGTGACGCAAGCGGGAAGAGATATGGGAACATATGTATATATATAACTGATTCATTTTGTTGTGAAGCTGAAACTAACATACCATTGTAAAGCAATTATGCTCCAATAAAGATGTTTAAAAAAAAAAAAAAAAAAACAACCCTGCATTTGTACTCTCCTCCTCTCACAATTACTTTTCGTGATGCTACGTTTTACATCGAATTGTTTTGCGTATCCATTAACTGCTTATTGTGGATATAGATGATTTCACTATTTTTGTTTTTTAACTTTCCTACTACCTTGTACATGGTTGGTTTTCTACTTTTACTGTATGTTTGCCTTTACCGATGAGCTTTTTCCTTTTTGTAATTTTCACGTTTCTTTGGCCTTTTCTTTTTTACTTTAACATATCTTGTAAAGCTGGTTTGGTGGTGCTGAACTCTTTTAGCTTTTGTGTGTCTGTAAAACTTGTGATCTCACCATCAAATATGAATGAGCGCCTTGACAGATAGAGTATTCTTGGTTGTAAGCTCTTCCTTTTCATCACTTTAAATATATCATGCCACTCCCTTCTGGCCTGAAGAATTTTTGCTGAAAAGTCAGCTGACAGCTTTATGGGAGTTCCTTTGCATGTAACTTGTTGCTTTTCCCTTGCTGCTTTTAATATTCTGTCTTTATCTTTAATTTTTGACATATTAATTACAATGTATCTTGGTGTGTGTTGATCCTGTTTAGGACTCTGTGTTTCCAGGACTTGGATATCTATCTCCTTTCCCAGGTTAGGGAAATTTTCAGCAATTAACGTCTTCAAACATGTTCTCGGACTCTTTCACTCTTCTCCTTCTGGGACCCCTATTATTCAAACGTTAGTATGCTTAATGTTGCCCAGAGGTCTCTTAAACTGTCCTCGTTTCTTTTAATTCTTTTTTTTTTTTCTGTTCTGCGTCATTGGTTTCCACTATCCTGTCCTCCAGCTACTGACCTGTTCCTCTGTATCATTTAGTCTACCACTGATTCCTTCTAGTGTATTTTTCATTTCACTATTGTATTCTTCATCTCTGGTTGGTTGTTCTTTATATTTTCCAACTCTAATCAACTTCTCGCTCTGTGTGTCCATTTTTCTCCCAAGTTATTTGATCACCTTTACAATCATTATACTGAACTCCTTCTCAGGGAGACTGCCTATCTCCACTTAGTTCTTCTTTTGGGGTTTTATCTTGTTTTGTTATTTGGAACACGTTCCTCTACTGCCCCATTTTGCCTAACTTGCTGTTTTATTTCTATGTATCTGGTAGGTTGGTTACATTTCCTGTCCTTGAAGAAGTGCCTTTTTGTAGGAGATGTCCTATGAATCCCAGCAGTGCACTTCCCTCTCGTCACCAGAGCTATATGCTCTAGGGGTGTCCCCTACATGAGCTGTGTGGCCCCTTCTATTGTAGTAGGCTGACTAATGTGAGTGGTCTGGTAGGCTTGGTTGGTCCCTGGTCCAGTTGGTTGCCAAGCCCTGCCTTGTGTGAAAGCTGCCAACTGCTGGTTGGCAGGGCTCTGTCACAAGGCAGCTGGCTATGCGCCCAGGGTGAGTACTAGCTCACTGGAGGCTGGAGTCTGGGTCCAGAAAATCCTGGGGCTGGTGCCCACCCACTAGTGGATGAAACTAGGTCCTGGAGCTAATGCCAGCCCATGCTGAGCCAAATCCTGGGGTCTGGCTGCAGGGCCCAGGGGTCCCAGAGCTGGTGTCAGACTGCTGGTGGGTGCGGCCTGTTCCTGACAAAGCTGGCTGCAGTGTCCGGGGTGTCTGGAAACTTGTGTTGACCTGCTGGTGGGCGGAGCTGGGGGCTGGTGCTGCCCTGCTGGTGGGCAGGCTGGTTCCACAGGCTGCCTAGCTGTTGTTGCCCTGGAGCTGGTGTTCGCATGCTGATGGATGAGGCTGGTTCCCAGGATCTCTGGCTGCAAGGCCCTGGGGGGTTCCCGGGTTTAGTGCCTACAAGATGGTGTGTGGGACTGAGTCCTGGGCCTTGGTGGGCAGGGCCATGTCCAGGAGCAGCTGTGGGCTCACGGGGTCTTAAGATAGCCTGTCTGCTGGTGGGTGGGGCTGTGTCCCCGCCCAGTTAATTGCCTGGCCTGAAGCGTCACAGTACTTACTGGTGCCTACATGCTGTTGGGCAGAGGCCAGGCTGGGTCCTGAGGTTAATAAGCTAGAGGGAGAATTCCAAAATGGTGCTTGCCAGCACCAGTGTCCATGTGGTAGAATAAGTTCCCCAAAATGGCTGCCACCAGTTTCTGTGTCCCCAGGATGACCTCTAGTTGCCTCTTGCCTCTCTGGAAGACTCTCTAAGATCACCAGGTTGGTCTAATCCAGGCTCCTTTCAAATAACTGCTTCTGCCCTTGTTGGGGCTTGTCTTCCCGGCACAGGCTCCTCGGGCTAGGGAGCCCGATATGGGGCTCAGAGCTCTCAGTCCTTTAGGAAGAACGTCTGCAATTGTAATTATCCTCCTGTTTGTGGGGTGCCCACCTCGGGGTATGGAACTTGACTATACCGCAACTCCATTCCTCCTGCCCATCTCACGGTAGTTCCTCCTTTATATCTTTAGTTGTAGAAGATCTTTCCTGGTAGGTTCTGGTCTTTTTCATCAACAGTTTTTCTGTAAATATTTGTAATTTTGGTGTGCCCATGAGAGAAGGTGAGCTCAGGGTCTTTCTCTTCTGCCATCTTGGCTGATCTCCCCCTGCCACACACTTCTTTATACCTATTCCCTAATTTGCAAAATGAAAATAGTTATACTTACTAACATGATGGGATTGATATGTTAAATTAGGTAATGCGAAAGGATTTTATTAACTCCAAAACACTGCTCATTATTATTGCTTTTATTGACTCACTTTTTTAAAGTATGTAAATGGTAAATTCTTCTGGATAGAAACATTTTTCTAGCACTGGATCTCACACTCAAAAACTGTGTTAGAGGGCTTCCCTGGTGGCGCAGTGGTTGAGAGTCCGCCTGCCAATGCAGGGGACACAGGTTTGTGCCCCGGTCCGGGAAGATCCCACATGCCGCAGAGCGGCTGGCCCCGTGAGCCATGGCCGCTGAGCCTGCACGTCCGGAGCCTGTGCTCCACAACGGGAGAGGCCACAACAGTGAGAGGCCTGCGTACCGCAAAAAAAAAAGAAAAAAAAAAACTGTGTTAGAGAACTGAAAAACAAACTAAACATGTCTTCATGTAGGGTTTTGAAAAAGACAAAAATCCTATTCACATGATGTTTTTATTATAAATCTTCTATAAATGCTGAGGGAATTACACTGAATAATAATTCAGTGAAGACAATTCTGTGGAAAGGTGAGATGACATGTTCTAAGTACATTCCTTTCTGATTGTTTACTTAACACAGAAGTAGTTGGAAAGTTAGTTAGCTTATCTACAAACTTGTCTCTCATAAGTACCAGAAAAACCTCAAGCTAGCCTTTGGCAAGTGCTAGACTGTAGTCAGTGAGATTTCATTTTCTAGAAAGAACATCAAGCACCACAACTCTGGAATGCTGATTAAGAAGAAATTGCTATATGATACCAAATATGTGAAAAGGAGAGTTAATATTCAACAGTGAAACTTGAATAACTTGACAACTTTATCAGGAAAGCTTCTCCTGTTGTATAGAGGTGAACTATGGCATCCGTTAAATGACAAGAATAGGCAATCATCGGAGTTAATCATAAAACAGCCTGTGGAACACATGTTGTTAGGCATAAAAAAGTGAGGAAAGTACTAGAGAGGGAAATAACTTAATTCTAATCCCAACTCTGCCACTAAGTGAGTGACTTTGGACAAGACACTTATCCCACATGAGCCTCAGTTTCCTCAACTGTAAAATGAAAGAATTTCAGATTAGAAAACTTCAAGGTTTCTTCTGTCTCTAAAATAGTATACTTCTGGGATTTAATTACTGTTGAGCCAAATCAGAAACTTTATGAGAGACCATCAGTAACACAGGGGAAACCGAACATTAATTAATGAGATGATCATTTAGTATATTAAAAAAGGGTATTTATATTAATTAAATGAGCAACATGTCAAAATCTACTTTGTAGCAAAGCAAACCTTAACTTGTCTGTAGAATCTGCTTACAAAGTCTGGGTACGGGGCTTTCCTGGTGGCGCAGTGGTTGAGCGTCCACCTGCCGATGCAGGGGACACGGGTTCGTGCCCCAGTCCAGGAAAATCCCACATGCCGCGGAGCGGCTGGGCCCGTGAACCATGGCCACTGAGCCTGCGCGTCCGGAGCCTGTGCTCCGCAACGGGAGAGGCCACAACAGTGAGAGGCCCCCCGTAAGGCAAAAAAAAAAAAAAAAAAAGTCTGTGTACCTTTCAAAAAAAGTTACCTGGTATCACCCAACATTAGGTAACAGCAATAGGGTGTGACTCAGAATATGTACTTAACTGTATGCAGAAATCAAATGAGAGCCTGGGGAAAACCCTTTTGTTGAAGTAAATTATCACAAGAATTAACATGTAGCATTCAGTCAAGGGTAAGCACAATTTCAGCACGTAATAAAATGAAGATCGACCTCTGTTGAAACCACCACTTCCGGTTACCAAACAAAATCACTTCCTCCCAAACTAGGAAAGAAACAAAGCAAAACTACCAATTCTAGAGTGTTTATCCAGAAGCCTAAAATTTCATAAACTTTGGTGCAATAATTCTATTTCTACAGCTCTATACCAAGGAAATAATCCTAAACACAGAAAAAACTTCAAGCCTAAGAATGTCTATCATAGGGTTATTTATAAAAAGAAGAAATTGGGAACAATATAAATTTAACCAAAAAAAGGAATGGTTAAGTAAAGCTATAGTAATTAATATAATAAAATTTAGCCACTGAAAACAAAGACTCTGTGGGAGCATTGAGAAGTGTTTAAAGTAAGGCCAAAAAACTCAAAAGCCAAATACAGTAAGTCTCCTACACATGAACCTTCAAGTTGCAAACTTTCAAAGATGCGAATGTGCGTTTGCACGTCCAATCACATAAGTTAGTTCACATGTCTGGAGTACATTGTCACGTGCGTGTATCCTCTACAAGTGGTTGTGCTTTTGTGTACTTTATTGTACAGTATTATATAGAGTACAGTAGTACAGTATCTTTATCTCAAGCCCAGGATGTCCAGAAGCAAGCCTTAAAAGGAGTGGTGACATAGCTGGTGCTGCTAAGAAGCGCCAGGCAATAACAATGGAATCTACTGTGCAACAGGAGGAGCTTACTAATGAGGACCTGATGGAGTTGGAGGCCCAGATAAAGGACAAAGAGAGACAAGAGGAAGAAGAAGTAACTGAAGACCCGAAGAGATTCACAACACTGGAAATGGCAAGGGGATTTTCTTTGAGGAGGCACTGTTAGTTTTTGAGGCACAGGATGGAAACATAGAACAGTACACAAAGGTTGCAGCAGCCGTTCAAAATGCAATCCAGTGCTACAGTGTCATCTATGACAAGAAAAAAAGAGCTACTACCCAGACATCACTGGATCGTTTATTCAACAGGGTAGATAGAATTGAATTCAGCAAGGAACCAGAACCTGTGCCATCAACGTCAGGCGTGAGTAAAATTGCATCTTGCCCTCCATCTCCTATTGCTGATGATCCCTCAACTCTACCTCTCCCACCTCCTCTCCCTCCTCCAGTCAATAACTCTTCTTGCCTGTTCACTTGATGCCAGCCCCTGTATGCCAGCTGTTGTACTGTACTACTGTACTTTCCAGGGTACTGTACTGTAAGATTAAAAATGTTTTATTTTTTGTGTTTATTCTTTATGTATTATTTGTGTGAAAAGTATTATAAACCTATTACGGTACAGTACTCTATAGCCAAGTGTGTTAGTTGGGTACCTAGGCTAACTTTATTGGACTTACAAACAAATTGGGCTTAAGAACTCACTCTCAGAACGGAACTCGTTTGTATGCAGGGGACTTACTGTATGTACAGAACTGCACATACAATATGCTTTCAGCTGTGTTTAAAAAAATAAGTAAAACATATATGTGGAAAAAAGTGACAGGAAGCAAATACACATTAAACCATAGTTTTATATGACTGGTGGTACTGTGGGTAAATTTTAGTACATTTCTGTGTTTCAAATTTTATTTAATGAATATAATTTATCTTTAATAATGATTATATAATTGAGTATACAAAATACATTATTGCATTACTCATTAAAATATTCCTCTGAGGTAAATAGGGTACAAGTTACGGTTATTTAGCATGGAATACACAGTCATGGAAACCCTGGAAATGTCTAGAAGTAAGTCTTTTAAAAATAAAATGGATTTTAAAGGAAATCCTTCAAAGGAAAAAAAAAAATGTAAGTCCTGGGAGATCACTGAGAAGTTAATTCTATGATTTTTACTTTTTTAAATGTAAGTCCTAACGTAAGACAGGCTTTAAGGCCTAGATAGAAGGCACCAAAGAACATCAAGAATATGGCTGAACCAGATGACACTTCTTGGGTATGCAAAGTCTGGCCTTCCAGCAACGATTATAACCAGATATTAGGAAAATAAAATAATTTACCTAGGATCTCTGTCAGTCAGTGTACAAGACCAAAAGCTAAATCCAGGTTTCTTGACCATTCTAGTGGTACAGGAAATAGATTTTGTATAGCAGCTTATAAACCAAGAGATGGAGCTTAATATTTTTAAAATATCAGTGCTTACGTTTTTTGTTTTTAAATTAAAAGCTACCTAAAACCCCTGAACTTGCCAGCACACACACAAGCCTCAGGCAATATTAAATTACTCATTCTTCATGTTACTTGTTTTTCCAGGTTGGGGTGTGTGTGTGTGTGTGTGTGTGTGTGTGTGTGTGTGTGTGTGTGTGTGTGTGTGTGTGTGTGTGTGTGTGTGTGTGTGTGTGTGTGTGTGTGTGTGTGTGTGTAAATCAGGATCCACAGGCACATGCATACATACAAGTTTCCCTTACCTGCCAGCCCCACACCTGTTTTCTTTGAGATATGACTACTTAAAATAGAATAACGTAATGACTTACTGAAAGGCTTCTCTTAGTAAAAAGAACTTTCAAGATATAGCTTAAGGAATAAAATTTTAAATAATTTTTAATAAGAGAAATGTCTCCAGTTATGACATGTTAGTTTAAATATTAACCATCATGCCTACTCTCTTTACCTTTCCCCTTTACCATTTCAACTCTAATTAGGTTATCTCCAAACTTTCAAATATGTCCCCACTGTATTGTTTTTTCAAATAAAATTACTCACATTTAGTCTTACATTTAAACACTCTCCAACTTCAGAATCCTATCATAAAATCCTTTGTTTTTCTATACTTGATAGGGTTGGTGGGGAGAGGTGAAAGACAGAAAGAATAAGAAATGGGAAATGGATGAGATTCTTGTTAGTATCTCTTTGTAGCTTCATACAGTTTTATAAAGGGCTTATAAACACATGATCTTTTCTATGAACCATTATCTCAAGAGCCACTATTAAATACTCAGTAAAACATCAAAATTAAGAAATATATACTTGGGACTTCCCTGGTGGCACAGTAGTTAAGAATTCACCTGCCAATGCAGGGGACACAGGTTCAATCCCTGGTCTGGGAAGATCCCACATGCTGTGGAGCAACAACTACTGAGCCCACGTGCCACAACTACTGAAGCCCACGTGCCTAGAGCCCATGCTCCACAACAAGAGAAGTCACCGCAACGAGAAGCCTGTGCACCACATCGAAGAGTAGCCCCCACTCACTGCAACTAGAGAAAGCCCGCGCACAGCAACGAAGACCCAACAGAGCAAAAATAAATAAATTAATTAATTAAAAAAATATATATATGCTACATGGGACCTTTTAGAACAGACAGTATTGTAAAATCAAATAGGTGGGGACTTTCCCAGTGGTCCAGTGGTAGAGAATCCGCCTTCCAATGCAGGGGATGTGGGTTTGATCCCTGGTCAGGGAACTAAGATCCCACATGCCGTGGGGCAACTAAGCCCGTGTGCCACAACTACTGAGCTCGCGCAACTCGACTAGAGCCTGCGGGCCACAAACTAGAGAATCCACGTGCTCTGGACCCCGTGCGCCACAACTACGTAGCCCACGCACCCTGGAGCCTGCATGCCTCAACGAAGATCCCATGTGCCACAACTAAGACCCGACACAGCAAAAGTAAATAAAATAAAAATAAATAATAAATCTTAAAAATAAAATCAAATAGGTGGAATCACAAACGAAGACCCACAGTTTGCAACATTTCAGATGCTTCCAAATTTCAACTAACATCTTATCCTTCCTTCTTTAATGTCTTATGCTTCATATGTTATTTCTCTTCACTGATTTTTATAAACACTCTTGCAAAATTTTAAGAGTAAGATAAATACACAGTTCTCTTGTTTACACATATACAATTCATTTTAAACTATTTGTTTTATTTCACTGTTTTTAAATATTTAAATTAAGAATATTAAAGATATAAATATTAAGTCAATTATTTTTTACTCTCTGCTTAAACATGATTTTAATTTGTTTCTATTTGTTTACTTTCAGGAAATCGGAGATGGTGGTTCTCTCAGAATGGTTCACTTCGGTTTGGTATAAATACGAAACTTGTTTTTTTATTTTTAAAAAACCCGCATTTTTCACATCTAAACTTTTTCATGGCCTGATATAGATTAAAATCTCCCTATATGAATTAAAAAGAGGAGAGATAACATGAATTAGTTAAAACATTTAAATTCAGAGTATTTTCAAAGTAAAGTTTTATTAGTTTCAAAAACATGCAGCATAACAGCAAAGTCATCTTAAGTAAAAGTCTTTAAATTTTTGAAGTTCCTTAAATTGTACATTATTAGGTGCTTCAAAAGTAAGATATTTAAACTTGGTTCTCCCAAGTATTTTAAATATCTCCTCTTGTGATACTGTTTATATTATTAATTTGCATGATGAATAAAGTATTTATTAAGTGAAAAGTTCAGCCCAGGCCCATTGTTGGAAGACAATTTTCCATGGGTCTCTTGAATTACTGATAATGAGGCACTGACTGCCCCTTGGTACACAGATACTATCTCCTTCTGGAGCAATATGCTTACAACCTGTTATAAAAGGTTTGAATTCCCTAAGCTCAGAGCTCCTACTCTTTACAGAGCCCAATGAGTGTGCAACTGTCACCTGGCCCTCTTCACATCACCCTGTGGGAATGGGACTTAGGAAACCATTGCCCACCCTGCAAAAAAATGTTGATACTCTAGCAACTATTGGTGTAAGTAATAAACTCTCTTTTGTCTCTGACCCAGAGTCTCATGTCTTCTACCAGCATGAAACTGAAGTTTGATAACTTGTTGTCTTGCAAGTAGGGTAAAAATCTCAGACCCTTCACAGTTCTTGATCCCCATTCATTAGCAGGTAGCACATATTTTACAACTGTAAATGTCTACAATAATCAACATCTTTTTCAAATATTGTATATGAGGTACATTATATATTTAAATCTTATAGTTAAGAGTTAATTAGATTGAACTCTTTTATACTTCGGATTTTTCTCCCTACTTCCTATTCCTCTGTACCACTACCAGAGGGTACAATACAGAAAGGAGGTGAAACCCAAATTAGATTTTTCAATATGCTCTGGAAAAGTTTTAGTAATACATAGTACCTGAACCATACTAAAAAGAGATGAAAAGTTACCGGCGAATTTTCTTTTTAATATTCCTATCTTTCTTTAGCATAATAATCAAAAGTTAACTGATTTTTTAAAGAAAACATTATATTGAGAAAAACATGGCTTTGTCAAGATTGCAACAATTTCTCCAGATTTTTTAGTAAATAGTCATTAACCAGAAATACAAAACACATTTTCTGATCTACCATATCCTTTTGTTTATTTGGCCACTGTCTAGAGACTGGTAGAAAAGTTCAGTACTGTTTCTAGGTCCTTTGTGAGCAAACCATAGTTCATACTAAAAAGTAAAACTTTAAATGAAATATTAAGATAAAATATGGATATAAATAAAATTATTTTGTTCTATACAATGATGATGATGGTAGGTTTGCCAGTTATCTAGGTGAAAATTAAACAAAATTTAGTTCTTAGATAAATTTCCCATTTTTCCCACATCACATGCCTCTGCAAAAATTAACTCAAATATGTAGAAAACCAAGTTTAGACAGTAATAAGAATATGTTATACATGACATCTTCAAGAGTGTCCATGATTTACAAATGTTGTGCTTTCAAAATGTTGTGAACCTGGGGGTATTTATTAAATATTCCAATAAATTGATATTTCTGCTCTGCTACAGACGGGAAGGATGATGAATGAACTTCCACTGCTCTAAAGTGAGAATAGAGGCACAAACAAGAACAGCTACGTAGCATCTGCACTAGCACTGACAGGTTCACATTTTCTCCTTCAGGAACATATGCATGAGCTTTTTCAACTATTCTGTGACATTCTCAGATCCCCAAAAAGTTCCACAGTAACTCATATTAGTGATGACATTGTGCCTGATTACCAAAATAAACTGTTTGGCATACCTGTTTCTAAATGGTTTGCTTTCACTAAAAAGCCAAATAACCAAAACTGATAATATATTTGCTTCCTACCAACTATCGACATGTTAGTAAAGACAAGGACTATCAAATTTACAAGTGATGTTATATTCTAAAACTTTATTAACTATATTATTTTAAAGTATGTAAAGACATACAGACCAATGGAATAGAATGGACAACCCAGATATAAACCCTCAGAGATATAATCAAGTGATTTTAGTATTGGGAAAATTGTATATCCACATGCCAAAGAATGAAGTTGGACCCTTACCTTGCACCATATATAAAAATTAACTAAAAATAGATCAAAGACCAAAACATAACACCTAATTTATGTAAAACTCTTAGAATAAAACATAGGGAAAAGTCTCAGTACATTAGATTTGGCAATGACTTCTTGGATGTGACACCAAAAGTACAGGCAACAAAGGTAAAAATAAATAAATTGGACTACATCAGAATTTAAAATGTTTTGTTCATCAAAGGACATTATCAACAGAGTGAAAAAGCAACTCATGGAATGAGAGAAAAAATTCGCAAATCATATATCTTATAAGAACTTCTACAGCAACAAAAACACAACCCAGTTGAAAAATGGGCAAAGAACCTGAATAAACATTTCTCCAAAGAAGATATACAAATGGCCAGTAATCACATGAAAAGATACTCAACATCACTAATCATTAGGGAAATGCAAGCCAAAACCACAATGAGATACCACTTCACCACATTAGGATGGCTTTTAAGGACGAAAAAGAAAGTAAATGTCAGCAAGGATGTGGAAGAACTGGAACCCTTGTGTACTACAGGTAGGAATGTAAAATGGTGCAGCCACTATGGAAGACAGCATAGCAGTTCCTAAAAAAAATTAAAAACAGTACTATATCGTCCAGCAATTCCTTTTCTGGTATACGTATCTGTACACCCATGTTCATAGCAGCATTATTTATAATAGCCAAAAGGTGAAAGTAGCCCAAGTGTCCCACCAAAGGATGGATAAACAAAATGTGGTATGTATGTATATACAATGGAATACTCAGTCTTAAAAAGGAAGGAAAATTCTGACACACGCTACAGCATAGATGAACCTTGAGGACATTATGCTAAGTGAAAGAAGCCAGTCACAAAAAGACAAATACTGTGTGATTTCAGTTATATGAGGTATCTAGAGTAGTCAAAATCATAGAAACAGAAAGTAGAATAGTGGTTGCCAGGGACTAGGACGCAGCGGAAATCAGGAGGAGCTGTTTAATGGTATAGAGTTTCAGTTTTGCAAGACAAAAAAGTTCTGAAGATTGGCAATACAATAATGTGAATATACTTACTACTACTGAACTGTACACTTAAAAACGGTTAAGATGATACATTTTATGTTATGTGTATTTTACCATGATTTTATAAGTATGTATGTAACACACAGTTTTACTTTACAATATGACCTTGAAGTCTCTGAAAGAAGTACATTAAGATCTGCTACCTCATTAAAATAACTCCAAAAAAGAGCTAATTTTCAGAAGTAACAATATTTCCCATATTTTAATAATCTAGAAACTATAATCCTAGTTAAATAATCACCAATTTTTTCTTTTTTTTCCAAATCATGGAGGTTTGTTTGTTTGTTCGTTTCTTTGGAGAATTATACAACAACCAGTCAAGAAGCATAGGATTCATCCTACATAAAAAAACTTATCCACTGCACTTTTTTGCTGAATTGCAGCCATATTTCTGTCAGTACAAGTGATGACCTACATATGAGGGATTAATCTGACACAAGACAGTGAAGCTTAGCCCTTCAGTATATCATAATCTATTTATTCTGCATGCTAAGAGGAATTCAGATTTTAAAATTATACAGGAAGTGACTCTATAAATGTACAAAGGACAAGAATTAAATCCTAAAATAGGTTTTAAAATCTATATGACATGAATGTAATTATTTATTTTAAAATGTCAAATAATGTCTATGTTATGGGCTTCCCTGGTGGCGCAGTGGTTGAGAGTCCGCCTGCCGATGCAGGGGACATGGGTTTGTGCCCCGGTCTGGAAAGATCCCACATGCCGCGGAGCAGCTGGGCCCATGAGCCATGGCCGCTGAGCCTGCGTGTCCGGAGCCTGTGCTCCGCAATGGGAGAGGCCACAACAGTGAGAGGCCCGCGTACAGCAAAAAAAAAAAAAAAAAAAAAAGTCTATGTTAACATGAATGGACTTAATTATTTTAAAATGTGAAATAAATGTCATATTTAATTTTAAGAGGTAGAATTAAAGTCTTCATTTGATAACATTTAATATAAAATTAATAAGTAAACCTTAAATATAGATTTATTTAAGGGGGTTCTATCTAGAAGTCAACATGATCTCATTCTATGATCACTCACTGAAGTTACCACTATCAAGAGAGGAGAGATGTGCTCACATAATTCACAGGTAGAATGAAAGACATGGTCAGACTAAAAAGAAGAACCCTTTCTTTACTCTGTAATTACTCATATTACATATAAAAAATAAAATTATTAATGATGTATACAAGAGATGCCAGCCAATAGGGACTGCCCTGGTGGCACAGCGGTTAAGAATCTGCCTGCCAATGCAGGGGACATGGGTTCAAGCCCTGGTCCGGGAAGATCCCACATGCCATGGAGCAACTAAGCCCGTGCACCCCAACTACGGAGCCTGCACTCTAGAGGCCACGAGCCACAACTACTGAGCCCTTGTGCTACAACTACTGAAGCCTGCGTGCCTGGAGTCCATGCTCTGCAACGAGAAGCCACCGCAATGAGAAGCCTGTGCACCTCAATGAAGAGCAGCCCCCGCTCACTGCAACTAGAGAAAGCCGGCCCGTGCACAGCAATGAAGACCCAAAGTAGCAAAAATAAATATTTTTTTAAATGGTTAAAAAAAAAAAGAGAGAGAGAGATGCCAATAATTTCTTCTTTGAAAACCTGCCCTGCTCGTAACCCAGGAAGGCAAACGTCCTTTGTGCCATTTGACCCTGTCCCCTCAGTCCCAACTGTACCTCCAGAACACAACTGATTGAAGCAATTTATTACTCTTTCCTGGGGATCTGGAATTAGAACATGTACATTTAATTGTGGGAAGAACAACCAGAAGTCATGTAGACTAAGACCTAGGTCTTAGGCTATCATTTTGAGATGGTCATGATATGGCCATGTGCAAGTGAATGCATGAGCAGGAAAGTCAATTTATAACAAATGAGAAGAGAAAAGCAGACATGCAGAGAAATGTCAACAAGACAGCTGGTTCCAGAGAACTGTTTCCTGGAGGCTGCCAGTTGAATGAAATGAAATGCCCTTTTAAGGTATCAACTCTCCCTACCTTTTTACTTGAATCTTTTTGTTGTTACAACCAAACATTCCTTGATTGTAACAATGATTCAGAAACATTCACACACAAAGTTTTACAAACTAGCTAAGGACTTGAAAACATGACACAATGAAGAAAGAAGCATACTCTTTCAAATTTCTTTTAAAATATCTGAGAACTGATGCTTTTTCAAATGTGAGAAGCATGATAGAAATGGCACTATTAAGTAGGTACTGTCCTCCATCCCATAACAATCTGTAGTAAGGCACTCAAGCTGTGAAGCTTCCTCAGCTCAGAAGACACTTTTTATTCTTCTCTTACAGGATGTTAACGTCAGGATTTAATTTCAGGGAATACCCTGGCAGTCCAGTGGTTAGGACTCCACCCTTTCACTGACAAGCGCTCAGGTTCAATCCCTGGTTAGGGAACTAAGACACGTGGCATGGCCAAAATTTAAAAAAAAATTTAAATAAAAACACAATAAACAGATCTAGGCTAAGGAGTGTCGCCTGGAGGGCACTACTAGAGTTGGAGGATCCTGTCAGAGGTCAAGAGGTTGGAATCCTAGACAAGTCCTGAGGGAATTGCATGGACCAAGGTGGGATAACCTAAAATGAAATTGATAATTGGTTTTTTTTAAAGATTTAATTAAAATATATATATTTATTTACTTATTTGGTTGTGCCAGGTCTTAGTTGCGGCACGCAGGATCTTTAGCTGCAGCATGCGAGATCTAGTTCCCTGACCAAGGATCAAATCTGGGCCCCCTGTATTGGGAGTGTGGAGTCTTAACCACTGGGCCACCAGGGAAGTTCCAAAAAAGATTTAATTTGAGTATCTACTTATCTCAATTTTTTTTTTTTTTTTTTTTTTTTTTTTTTTTTTTTGCGGTACACGGGCCTCTCAGTGTCATGGCCTCTCCCATTGCGGAGCACAGGCTCCAGACGCGCAGGCTCAGCGGCCACGGCTCACGGGCCTAGCCGCTCCACAGCATGTAGGATCTTCCCGGACCAGGGCACAAACTCACGTCCCCTGCATCGGCAGGCGGACTCTCAACCACTGCGCCACCAGGGAAGCCCTCTCCTCAATTTTTGTTCGATTTTTTTTTAAATCTCCTTAATCTTAGATTATTTTACTTTTTATCATTTGAGGATGCTTTATTATTTTACTTAATCTTTTACTTTCTGGTTTTAATTGGTTAACTCTATATTGATTATTCTTATCTTACACTATTGTTTTAATTTTTTTGTATCTTTTCACATTTTTATTAAAGTATTGTTGATTTACAATATTATATTAGGTTCAGATGTACAACATAGTGACTCAGTATTTTTACAGATTATATTCTATTTAAAGTTATTATAAAATATTGGCTATGTCCCCTGTGGGGTACCATATATCCTTGAATCTTATACATAGAAGTCTGTACTTCTTAATCCCTTACTCGTGTCTTGTCCCTCCCCCATCCCTCTCCCCACTGGTAAACAGTAGTTTGTTCTCTATCTGTGAGTCTGTTTCTGTTTTGTTATATTCACTAGTTTGTTATATTTTTTAGATTCTACATATAAGTGATATACAGTATTTGTCTTTGATTTATTTCACTAAGCATAATACTTTCCAGGTCCATCCATACTGTTTTAAGTGGAAATTTGTCATTCTTTTCTATGGCTGAGTAATATTCCTTTGTTCATACATACCACTTCTTTATCCATTCATCTACTGAATGTACACCTGGATTGCTTCCGTATCTTGACTATTGTAAATGATGCTGCTATGAACACTACGGTGCATGTATCTTTTCGAATTAGTGTTTGTGTTTTCTTTGGGTATATACCCAGTAGTGAAACTGCTGGATCATATTATAGATCTATTTTTAGATATTTTTCCCCAGGTCTTTTTTTTTTTTAATTAATTAGTTTATTTAAAGCAGTTCAGTATTGTTAATTTTTTAAAAAATATTATCGAAGTACAGTTGATTTACAATGTCATGTTAGCTTCAGGTGTACAGCACAGTGGTTCAGTTGTATATATATACATATATGTGTATATATATATATGTATGTATAAATATATACATATATATCTTTTTCAGGTTCTTTTGCCTTACAGGTTATTACAAAATATTGAGTATAGTTCCCTGTGCTATACAGTAGGTCCTTGTTGGTTATTTAATTTATATATAGTAGTGTATATATGTTAATCCCAACCTCCTAATTTATCCCTCCCCATCCCCTTTCCCCTTCAGTAACCATAAGTTTGTTTTCTGTGTCTGTGGGTCTGTTTCTGTTTTGTATGTAAGTTCATTTGTATCATTTTTTTTAGATTCCACATATAAGTGATATTACATGATATTTATCTTTTTCTGTCTGGCTTACCTCACCTCAGTTTGATAATCTCTAAGTCCATCCATGTTGCTGCAAATGGCATTATTTCATTCTTTTTTATGGCCAAGCAGTATTCCATTGTATATATATACCACAACTTCTTTATCCATTCATCTGTCGATGGACATTTAGGTTGTTTCAATGTCTTGGCTATCGTAAATAGTGCTGCAATGAACAACACTGAGGAGCATGTATCTTTTCAAATTATAGTTTTCTCTGGATATATGCCCAGGAGTGGGACTGCAGGATCATATGGTAGCTCTATTTTTAGTGTTTTAAGAGAACTCCATACTGTTCTCTATAATGGTTGTACCAATTTACATTCCCACCAACAATGTAGGTGGGTTCCTTTTTCCTCCATACCCTCTCTAGCATTTATTATTTGTAAACTTTTTGATGATGGCCATTCTTCTTTTTTTAATAAATTTATTTATTTTATTTATTTATTTTTGGCTACGATGGGTCTTCGTTGCTGCACGCAGGCTTTCTCTAGTTGCAGGCTTTCTCTTCCTTGTGGTGTGTGGGCTTCTCATTGCAGTGGCTTCTCTTGTTGCAGCACGGGCTCTAGGTGCGCGGCCTTCAGCAGTAGTGGCACACGGGCTGAGCAGTTGTGGCTCACGGGCTCTAGAGCACAGGCTCAGTAGTTGTGGCACACAGGCTTAGTTACTCTGCGGCGTGTAGGATCTTCCCAGACCAGGTCTCGAACCCATGTCCCCTGCATTGGCAGGCAGACTCCTAACCACTGTGCCACCAGGGAAGCCTGATGATAGCCATTCTAACCCATGTGAGGCGATATCCCATTGTAGTTTTTGTTGTTGTTGTTTTCTGTGGTACGCAGTACGCACTGCGCCACCAGGGAAGCCTTCATTGTAGTTTTGATTTGCATTTCTCTAATAATTAGTGATGCTGAGCATCTTTTCATGGCCGTCTGTACATCTTCTTTGGAGAAATGTGTATTTAGATCTTCTGCCCATTTTTTGATTGGGTTGTTTTTGTTTCTGTTTTGTTTCTGATGTTGAGTTGTATGAGCTGTTTGTATATTTTGGAGATTAATCCCTTGTCAGTTGCATCATTTGCAAATATTTTCTCCCATTCTATAGGCTGTCTTTTCATTTTGTTGATAGTGTCCTTTGCCGTGCAAAAGCTTTTAAGTTTAATTAGGTCCCCTTTGTTTATATTTGTTTTTATTTCCAGTACTGTAGGAGATGAATCCAAAAAGATATTGCTGCAATTTATGTCAAAGAGTGTTCTGGGACTTCCCTGGTGGCTCAGTGGTTGAGAGTCCGCCTGCTGATGCAGGGGACACGGGTTCGTGCCCCTGTCTGGGAAGATCCCACATGCCGCAGAGCGGCTGGGCCCGTGAGCCATGGCTGCTGAGTCTGCGCGTCCGGAGCCTGTGGTCCGCAATGGGAGAGGCCACAACAGTGAGAGGCCCGCATACTGCAAAAAAAAAAAAAAAAAAAAAAAAAAGTGTTCTGCCTATGTTTTCCTCTAGGAGTATTATAGTATCTGGTCTTGCATTGACGTCTTTAACCCATTTTGAGTTTTTTGTGTGTGTGGTATTAAGAGTTTCATTCTTTTACATGTAGCTGTCAAGTTTTTCCAGCACCACTTATTGAAGAGACTGTCTTTTCTCCATTGTATATCCTTGCCTCCTTTGTTGTAGATTAATTGACCATAAGTGCATGGGTTTACTTCTGGGCTTTCTATCCTGTTCCATTGATCTATATGCCTGTTTTTGTGCCAGTACCAAACAGTTTTGATTACTGCAGCTTTATAGTATAGTCTGAAGTCAGAAAGCCCATTCCTCCAGGTCAATTTTTCTTTCTCAAGATTGCTTTGGCTATTTGGGGTCCTTTGTGTTTCCATACAAATTAAAAATTTTTTTGTTCTAGTTCTGTGGGAAAATGCCATTGGTAATTTGATAGGGATTGCATTAAATCTGTAAATTGCCTTGGACAGTATAGTCATTTTAACAATATTGACTCTTCCAATCCAAGAACACTATATCTTTCCAACTGTTTGTGTTGTCTTCAGTTTCTTTCATCAGTGTCTTACAGTTTTCCAAGTACAGGTCTTTTGCTTCCTTAGGTAGGTTTATTCCTAGGTATTTTATTCTTTTTGAAGTGATGGTAAATGGGATTGTCTCCTTAATTTCTTTCTGATCTTTCATTGTTAGTGTATAGAAATGCAACAGGTTTCTGTGTACTAATTTTGTATCCTGCAACTTTACCAAATTCATTGATGAGCTCTAGTAGTTCTCTGGTAACATATTTAGGATTTTTTATGCATAGTATCATGTCATCTGCAAACAGTGACAGTTTTACTTCTTGTTTTCCAATTTGGGTTCCTTCTATTTCTTTTTCTTCTCTGATTGTTGTGCCTAGGACTTCCAAAACTATGTTGAATAAAAGTGGTGAGAGTGGACATCCTTGTCTTGTTCCTGATTTTAGAGGAAATGCTTTCAGCTTTTAACCACTGAGTATGATGTTAGTTGTGGGTTTGTCATATACAGCCTTTATTATGTTGACGCAGGTTCCCTCTATGCCCATTTTCTGGAGAGTTTTTATCTTAAATGATGTTGAATTTTATCAAAATCATTTTCTGCATCTACTGAGATGATCGTATGGTTTTTATTCTTCAATTTGTTAATGTGGTGTATCATACTGACTGATTTGTGGATACTGAAAAATCCCTGCATCCCTGGTATAAATCCCACTTGATCATAGTATATGCTCCTTTTAATGTATTGTTGGATTCAGTTTGCTAGTATTTTGTTAAGGATTTTTGCATCTACGTTCATCAGCGATATCAGCCTGTAATCTTCTCTTCTTGTGGTATCTTTGTCTGGTTGTGGTATCACAACACTATGAGACTAAAAATCAACTATAAGGAAAAATAAATGCAAAAAACACAAACATGTGGATGCTAAACAATATGCTACTAAACAACAAATGAATCACTGAAGAAATCAAAAAAGAAAAAAAATACCTAGAGACAAATGAAAATGAAAACACCATGATGCAAAACCTATGGGATGCAGCAAAAGCAGTTCTAAGAGGGAACTTTATAGCAATACAAGCTTACCTCAGGAAACAAGAAAAATCTCAAATAAACAACCTAACCTTACACCTAAAGCAACTAGAGAAAGAAGAATAAATAAAACCCAAAGTTAGTAGAAGGAAAGAAATCATAAAGGTCAGAGCAGAAATAAAAGAAATAGAGACTAAGAAAACAATAGAAAAGATCAAGGAAACTAAAAGCTGGTTCTTTGGAAAGATAAACAAAATTGATAAACCTTTAGCCAGACCTATCAAGGAAAAAAGGGAGAAGGCCCAAATCAACAAAATTAGAAATTATAAAGGAGAAGTTACAACTGACATCACAGAAATACAAAGGACCGTAAGAGACTACTACAAGCAACTATATTCTTAATATTATTATTATTGAATCTGACAACTGCTAACTGTTTAATTATTATATTTAGGCCATTTATATTTAATATAAATATTAATATGTTTGGATTTAAAACTACCATTTTATTGTTTTCTGTTTGTCCCTCTGTTTTCATTCCTGTTTTCCCCTTTCTTGACTTCTTCTAAATTATTTAAATAATTTTTAGTATTTCACTTTAATTTATTATATTTAGTTACTATATATTTGTTTATTATATCTCTGTATATTTATTTTTTATACCTATAGGATTTTTTTAGTGGTTTCTCTAGGGATTAAAATAAACTGACTTAACTTTTCAATCTTCTTAGAATCAGTGTTTTAACAATTCAAGTGGAAAGGAGAAACATTACCACCATATAGATCCCTTTACCCTCCCCCTTTATGTTTTAGTTATCTCATATATTACATCAACTTGTATTGAAAATCCCATTTGATAGTCTTTTTTATTTCAACTGTCCAATATATACTACAGAACTCATAAAAATAAGACTTGTCTGTTACACTACTCAACAATTTACCATTCCAGTTGTTCACACAAATGAGCAGATAGGTAAATGATACATTTCAGCGGCACCAATCTCAATTTTGCCCTCAACTCTACCTAATAACCCTTCTTGACTTCCCTGGTCAATTCTCTCCCACTCCTCACCACTTTCCTGAAACCTCCCATCTTGCTATTTCTACCCTTAATCTGAGCAAATGACCTTGCCTCCTAATTCACCGATAAGGAACATCAGCCAAGAACTCCTCAAATTCTTGGTATCACTCTTATACTGACCTGTACTCATATCTATCTATATCCCGGAGCTGGATTAAAGGACTGACTGATCAAATAGCTGCCTGAATGCCAGTCTACAAGAAGCACTATAAAATCACTGGAAGAAACTGATAATAAGAGACCATTTAGAGCAACTGCTTTATAACCAGGCAAATGTGCACTGGTCTCTAAACTACCAAAGTGGACAGCATTTGAGAGAAAAATTTTAAATACTTCTTGCCAGCACCAACCTATCTCCATCAAATATTTTTGCAAATTGTATCTATTTATTAGATTGTACAGTGCTACTAAAGGTTACACTACCAACCCTGATCCAGGTGGCTAACAGGCACTTGAAACTGACAGAATCTCCAGAAAAATTGAAAGTAAACCATGCATTGCATGGTGCTATTTGCCAGGAACAACTAATTTATTTTTTAACCTAAATCTGAAACCTTTAATATACCTAATTTGAAACCTTTAATATGCCTAAATTTGAAACCTTTAATACACCTTTCTGTCTGGCTCAGAAAATAGCATAAGAAAACTGATTAAAGAACCAAAATATAGAAAAGTAAGAAGCAGGCTGCCAACATGAAAACCAGAAAAATAACTTTAAAATATATTTTGAACAAGACTTTCCCACTTTAATCATTTATTCAACAATATTATTGAGCACCAATTATGTGCCAGGTACTGATCTGGGAAACAAGACAAACAAGGTCCCTGCTCTTGGGGATTTAAATTCTAGCAGAAGCAGATAATAAACAAATAAATGAAGATTAGTATTAATATATAGTAGTAAATAATGTTTTTTAAAAGATAACATATAGTAATAAATGCTATTTTTTTAAAAAGAAAGATATGATAGAGAAGCTGGGCTGGAGAGGCTGCTAATGTAGACTGAAAGTAAGGGAAGGCCACAATGAGGTACAAAAGACCCAAAGGATAAAAAGAAACCAACCAGGGCTTCCCTGGTGGCGCGGTGGTTGAGAGTCCGCCTGCCGATGCAGGGGACACAGGTTCGTGCCCCGGTCCGGGAAGATCCCACATGCCGCGGAGCGCGCCCGGAGCCTGTGCTTCGCAACGGGAGAGGCCACAACAGTGAGAGGCCCGCGTACAGCAAAA
This sequence comes from Grampus griseus, assembly GCF_964374135.1. Lineage (NCBI taxonomy): Eukaryota > Metazoa > Chordata > Mammalia > Artiodactyla > Delphinidae > Grampus > Grampus griseus. The sequence goes on along the minus strand of NC_139009.1, from coordinate 52,455,104 downwards.
AAAAAAAAAAAAAAAAAAAAAGAAACCAACCATGCAAACATAGGGCATAGGGGAGAACAGAGCATTCTAAGCAGAGGGAATAGCAAGCTCCAAAACAGAAATAAGCTTCATCTTTGGAGAAAAAAATATTTTTCTGTGGCTGGAATATAATGAGCAAGGAAATAAATTATAGGAGATGATGGCAAAAAGGTAGGGAGAAGTTAGATCAAGTAGGGCTTTATGAGCCAATCTTTAATGAGTGTGAATAAATAAGGCTATCTAGTTGTGACAGGAAAACAACAAACTTTTAAAAAAATATTAAGCTATGTACTGTGCAAGTGGTAAATATTTTCTTATGAACATAATTGTGTGTGTCTGTATATATATATATATATTTTTTTTTTACGAGAAAGTCAGTATCTTCCTACCCCTCGATAAAATAAATATTGAACAAATATTTGAAGGGACGTCTGTTTAGATTTTTGCTTTCTACTTTCCTACAGTCATTACGGAATAGGAATCTCTTCTCCTGAGTTCTGGAGCTCATCTCTACCCACCAGCGTCTCTGATAGCTCATGTGCACACTGTAAGAGAAAAGTGTCTCCTCTAGGTACACAATCCCTGCACCAGGGAATAAATTTACCAGGCAAAGCACAATATTTCACCCTCCTCACCTCTTGGCCCAGAATCCTTATGCATAAGCTCCTCAGACATCAGACTCCATCCGTTAACCCCTCTCTTCTGTAATTTCAACTGCTCCCTCAAGCAAAGGACACATGTCAGAAACCGTTTAAAGTTCTGCCTTTCCTCTCAAGAAATGCTGAGCATCACTGTGTATTTGCCGTTATGTACTGCCAAAGTCTAACAGAGCGCTAAGGCTTTGAATATTTTATTAAATTAAAATACATAATCAAAGTTATAATAGTTCAAAAGTTCTCATCCACTTATTAGAAACCACTTATCTTCATTTGGATAGTTTTAAAACCATGTATATACCTAATTATTTGTAATCCACACCCAACTTCCTATGGGTGTGAGATATATCACAGTTTGAGAATGAATTTTTGGATCATCTATAGTTCCAACTACCATATATCTGAATCCTGGCATTACAGCTTATTATCCTGCCAAAAATAATGATGCAGAAACTGGCAGAGATGCTGATTTGTCTGTCAAGAAAATCTTTTTAAAATAATATAACATTTTAAAATTTCCTAGTCAGCACTTAAAACTTTAAAATGTTTCTAGGCAGAATATGTTCCTTACCATGAACTATAATTTAGTAACAGCAAGTGGCTAAATTTTTTTATTATGCCTTCACAACTGGCAAGCTATAAAAATTATTACAACTACATTTAATAGTCTAATATTAAAATTTCACATATGAGATGTATTCTCTTATTTAGGAAATTCTGACTAATTTTAAAATAATTTGGCTTAATAATGAACAAATTTTGATACTTACACTAATTGTTTGCTTTCCCTTCTGCTCCCAATCTAAAAAAAAAAAAAAAAAAAAAAAAACCACGTATTGTAGGGGCCTATAATAATTTTCAGTAAATAAAACTTTGACTTTAGTCATGCTCTGAGACTGTATGAAGTAACCCCATAGCACAGAGAGAATTTGTGCTTCAAAAAATAAGCTTTCAGATAAAAATTACAGCTCATTTGCTTTGAACAAAGTGTTTTATCCAGCTCTTCTTCAGCCATTTGTACAACAAAATTGGCCCTTCTGTTGCATCACTGACTTGGTCATCTCATATTCCACAGATAAGTAGGAAATCCTCAATTACAAAATACTTCTTTCTCTTAACAGTAATAGTAAAGACACTCCAATTTTGGAAAAAACTAAACATTACCCATAATCCCACTACCTTAAAAACAAACAGTTTTTCCTTTTTAAGTATCCAATCACTTTATATAAAAGGCCATTTATATGAAAAGCAGGTACCTTAAGAGGAAGACTTTTTTTAAAAAATACAATTGAGTTATATAACCAAAAGGGAAAAAGTCACATTCAAACCAAAAATAAGTCGGAAAATCAGTTCAGCATATTTTAGATGAAAAGATACAAATACAGTAAGACTCCATAATATGAGTGATGGCCTTAGCAGTGATTTAATTATATTTTGAAACAAATTATGAGCTGCGATATTAAGAGTTTTAACAATATTCAACTGTACCAAAAAACTTTTCAGATAATTTACAAATGAAAATTCTATCTCTCCATTTTGCTTCAAAATAATCTTGGGAAAAGGGCAGTGAGCGAGGAGGAATATCTCCATAATATGGCTGTCCATGTGTTAACTGTTAAAGCTGTATGATAAGTACATAAGGGTTCGCTGTATTTCTCCATTTTAGTTCATACCCAAAATTTTCCAAAAGGTAAAGGAAAGAAAAAATTTACTAAAAAAAACTAAGAACAAGCTGAAACCAAAAAAATCAAATCTTGTCTTACATATATGTTAATTCAGGAATCACCACAGTGAAGTCACTCAATCAAAAATGGACTGACTGTACTGTCACTCAGATAAACCTGGATCTAGCCACTATTTACCAGGGCCACTGTCTGACGGCAATACACTAAGGGATTCTTCAAACCGCTTGCTGCAGATGTCAGAAAACCTCTGAAGAAATAAGAAGAGCCCATTCATTCAATCATTCACTCAAGAAGTATTTACTAAGTACTTATTTTATACAAGGCCCTGTTCTAGGCACTGGGGTTGCATCAGTAAATAAAACAGATAAAAAGACCTATGGAGGTTACATTCTAATTGGGAGAGAATGGGCAGATAATACATGGTATAAGTAAATTATATAGTAGGTTGGATGATAAGCGCTATGGAAAAAATAGAGCAAGATAAGAGAGTATCGAGGTAGGGGAGGTGGCAATTTTAAGCAGGGTGATCAAGGTGGGCCTTAATGAGATGACATTTGAGCAAAGACTTGCAGGAGAAAAGAAAGTGAGGTCTGTGAATATCTACACAATGTTTTATAATACAGAACAGCCAATGCAATGAGCCTGAGGCAAATGTATGTCTGATGTATTTAAAAAAACAGCATGAATGCCACAGTGGCCACAGCATAATGATCAAAACAAACAACAACAACAAAAAATAGTAGAAGGGGAAGTTAGAGAGACAATAGGAGATAAGTGTAGGGTAGGGATCAAGTAGAGCTTTGTAGACAATTATAAAAACTGGCTTTACAAGGAGTGAAACACGATGCCAAAATGAAGGATTTTCAACGAAGAATTTACACAATTAGTCTTTTTCTGATTCACTTTGACTCTGGGGTTCTAGTCCAGCTGTGACCCAAATGGTTGCTTTCTTGTTATCACCTCTGATCTGACAGTCAACTTCCTATCAAATGGTGACTGTTGTAGAGGGTCTCCAACCCATGTTTATTATTCCTAGAAAAGCTCTTTGTCCCTTAGTCATTGATAATCCCCTACTTAGGAATGGGATACAGGGTCAGCTCCAAAAGATGACCTACTCAGTTATAAAAATTTGTTTCTTCTAACAGGTAGAAATTACGTTAACATTATTTTTTAGATTATGCAAAATGGCAAAATAACTGGTTCGGTATCAGATTAACCATGATTAAAATCTAAGTTCAAGTACTTAATACCTGAATGATCTTGGACAAGTTATTTAATTTCTCTTGGTCTCAATTCTTATAATTTGTAAAAGGAAAATAAAACATCTAAACTTATGTGAGGATTAAGTAAATTAAAAGAATCTATCCCAGTGCCTAGATCATAATAGGCATTTAATAAATGTTACATCCATTATCTTGCAGCCCTAAGAATACTTCCCATGTTGCTCTACATCCTTGAGAACTCAATCCTAGCTCAAGAGTCTATGGACACCCAAGAGGAAAAAAAAAGTCACACTAGCTTAAGTGAGAATGATTTATTGTCCATACTTTAATAGTTGAGGCTGCTGTGTAGCAGCATTTTGTTAAGATATCTATGCTTCAGGCTTCTCAGCCTTTTGCCAAGAACCATTTCTGGGAATAGAGCTGCTGTTCCCACAGAAAAGTGTTGTCTTCCCCGCTGTTCTGTGGGCCCCCCAGTGTGATACTGTGTCTGTATATTCTATACATAGCTACTTGTCCTCTCCCTTTGTAAACTACATTTGACATGTATTAAACCAATATGCAGGGGGAAAAGATATCTACTTTAGCATCACATTTAAAGGGACTACACATACATTTTTTAAAATTTGATGCTTGCATTTTGAAGAGGAAGCTCTGAGATTATGTTTCCCAAGATAGGGGGCTTTCTAGACATGGTATGAACATGGTTGACACAAACATATGTAACTTTCATTAAAATTCTTAAAAAATAAACAAAGACCCCAAACCTCAAGTTTATCACCTTATTGGAATTTTCCTATAGGAGCAAGAAAAAAAAAACCCTAAAAATTTTCCCTTATTTAGAAGTGAATACTTATACTTACGTATCAATACTGAAAGAAATACCCTAAAATCATTTGACTTTGTTTTAGCATCTTCCTGTTGATCATCTTGTTTCCGTTTGGATTCCTCTGCTTTTATGCCTTAAGAAAGCAAAGATGCCCCCAACTCTTTTATGGTGAGAGAAGCAATGAGCCATTTAATGAAATGTGCTTGCTTTTTCTTTCCTGGTTGGAGCATCTCCCTTCAAAACAGGTGGTACTCCCTGACAACTGCGTTTAGGATAACTCAAACCTTGTGCTCCCCTTTGCAGGACCTGGAGTAGCAAAACAGGGTCTTGTGTCATTAATATTTTTTAGAGTTTCCTACTTTGCTATCCTAAAAGAGACAAGCTATGACTGTCCTGAACCCATCAGGAAGGAGCCTGAGACCAGCAGCCTGAAGTTCTCACGCACTGGTTTACCTGCATGTGATCCTGGTAAACTTCCAAGGATTTTTTCATCATGTTATTGGTGTTGTGATCATTTGTCACTAACGGTCAGAGTTTCACAGTAGCACGGAGTTTCCTATACTTAGAAAAGACAGTTTTTGCTACACTTATATCATTAGGAAATATGATTTCTAGTTTGGACACTGATGCCTTAAAAGTAAAAGTACTTTTGGAAGTATCTATTATCTTATCTGCAGTTGCTCTTAATTGAAAAACATTCCAAATAATTCAGTGAGGGGAATAACAACACTACTTTTTTCAAATTCCCCAGGTGATGCTTCTTCTGGATGCAGGGCATGGAGTTGACACAGTCAGTTTCCTTTTCATTTCTTCCAGCAAATTTGTCTATGACCATGGTAACCAACCACTTCCTTTGGTGTCAAAGTTCTCCATAAAGTCAGCCACCTTATTCCTCAGAGATTAGCATCTTCCTGTAACAAGCTAAGTAAGGTCCTAACAACAGTATATGGAAAAATAGTTTTTATGTTTTTTCAGCATGTTCAGTTCAGTTACAAAAGATACCAGTTAATTGGATCATGTGAAGTATTTGCTAATTATTTATCCTTTCTCAACTCTCTGGAAGTACTGATGTGCTGTTAACATAACAGTCTACGGGCTGGTGTACATTCTGGCCCAAGAGCTGGAGGTATTTGAGATGGAGAGGTAGAGTGGACCCAACTGTGCAGTCTACTTTTTGATCCAATCATGCTTCTTCTATTAATGATGAAAGTTGAGGTGTTCCAGATATTGGGATAAAGACTGGAGTCTATTTCTTCTATCATATTCATTACTTTTCTCTACTACTTTGGTATCATCACCACAGATTTCTTGCCAGCTCGGCAGTCTGAAACAGTAATTCTGCATACTATGTGTGATAATAATGGATGTGATTTACAAAACTACAGTATTTGTTAATCAAAAAAACAGAATCACCTCCTCTCTTCAAGTGGAGCTCCTTTGCAGCCATCTGAAATAAATTTCTGGACTCTACTCTGGCAAGAAGTAGCAATTTCTACAGATTCTATTTATTTGTGTTCTCTCCTTGACATAAGTCGCAGCAACACCTTTTTTGACCCACCTCCTAGACTAATGAAAATAAAAACAAAAATAAACAAATGGGACCTAATTAAACGTAAAAGCTTTTGCACAGCAAAGGAAACCATAAATAAGAGGAAAAGGCAACCCTCAGAATGTGAGAAAATATTTGCAAATGAAGCAACTGACAAGAGATTAATCTCCAAAATATACAAACAGCTTATGCAGCTCAGTATCAAAAAAAAACAAACAACCCAATCAAAAAATGAGTGGAAGACCTAAATAGACATTTCTCCAAAGAAGACATGCAGATGGCCAACAAACACATGAAAAGATGCTCAGTATCACTAATTATTAGACAAATGCAAATCAAAACTATGAGGTATAACCTCAAACCTGTCAGAATGGCCATCATCAAAAAATCTACAAACAATAAATGCTGGAGAGGGTGTGGAGAAATGGGAACCCTCTTACACTATTGGTGGGAATGTAAATTGATATAGTCACTATGGAAAATAGTATGGAGGTTCCTTAAAGAACTAAAAATAGAAATACCATATGACCCAACAATCCCACTGATGGGCACATACCCAGAGAAAACCATAATTAGAAAAGACACATGAACACAATGAACACACACCAGTGTTCATTGCAGCACTATTTACAAGAGCCAGGACATGGAAACAACCTAAATGTCCATCAACAGAGGAATGGATAAAGAAGATGTGGTGCATATATACAATGGAACATTACTCAGCCATAAAAAGGAATGAAATTGTGCAATTTGCAGAGATGTGGATGGACCCAGACACTGTCATACAGAGTGAAGTCAGAAAGAGAAAAAATATCATATAATATCACTTATATGTGGAATCTAGAAAACTGATACATATGAACTTATCTGCAAAGCAGAAATAGAGACACAGACATAGAGAATATGGATACCAGGGGGGAAGGAAAGGTGGGATGGATTGGGAGATTGGGATTGACTATATATACACTACTATTTATAAAACAGATAACTAATGAGAGCCTACTGTATAGCACAGGAAACTCTACTCAATGCTCTGTGGTGATCTAAATGGGAAGGAAATCCAAAAAAGAGGGGATACATGTATATGTATAGCTGATTCACTTTGCTGTACAGCAGAAACTAACACAACATTGTAAAGCAACTATACTCCAATAAAAATTAATAAAAAATATTTATTTGTGTTCTTTCCGTTCTTTAGTGCATTTCATTCCCTTTGACTCTTCCATCTGATCTTCTTCAACACTGCTTGAGATTTCTCCAAAGAACCTAACTTATTTCTATGTTCACTATGGTATCTTTTTAGAGATGCATTCGTATATTTTACATTGAGTTGTCTTCTCTAAACTGCATATAATGTCTTTATGAATTTTAAAAACTACCAACAAGGGACTTCCCTGGTGGTGCAGTGGTTAAGAATCCTCCTGCCGGGGGCTTCCCTGGTGGCACAGTGGTTAAGAATCCACCTGACAATGCACAGCACACGGGTTCAAGCCCTGGTCCGGGAAGATCCCACATGCCACAGAGCAACTAAGCCCGTGTGCCACAACTACTGAGCCTGTGCTCTAGAGCTTGCAAGCCACAACTACTGAGCTCACGTGCCATAACTACTGAAGCCTGTGTGCCTGGAGCCCATGCTCTGCAACAAGAGAAGCCACTGCAATGAGAAGCCCGTGCACCACAACGAAGAGTAGCCCCCATTCGCCACAACTAGAGAAAGCCCATGCACAGCAACGAAGATCCAACACAGCCAAAAATGAAAACAAAAAAATATATATATACGAGGGTTTCCTGCCTGAATGAATGAATAAATGAATGAATGACCCTTCTAAATAAAAAAAAAAAAGAACCCTCCTGCCAATGCAGGGGACACGGGTTCAAGCCCTAGTCCAGGAAGATCCTACATGCTGCAGAGCAACTAAGCCCACGTGCCACAACTACTGAGCTTGTGCTCTAGAGCCCACGAGCCACAACTTCTGAAGCCTGCGCACCTAGAGCCCATGTTCCGCAACAAGAGAAGCTACCGCAATGAGACGCCCGCACACCACAACAAAGAATAGCCCCCGCTCGCCAGAACTAGAGAGAAAGCCTGCACAGCAACGAAGACCCAATGCAGCCAAAAATAAATAAATTTTAAAAAAAAACAACTACCAACAAAAGGAAAATTTTAACAATCCAGGCCAGATGTGAGACCAGTTCAGCCAACAAAGGACACCTGGTATTGAACTATTTCACTAATTTTGGCCACTTCACCTTCCTGCCACTTTTAGATTGATACCAAATGCAATTGTGCAGTAATAGTTTTTCAGAATTTTTTCATAACTTTTCCTAGGTTTATTAAATTTCACAGTCCAGGATTGAACTGTTCCATAATATTGTGGTAGAACGGAAGTGCTCACATGTGGCAAGATATATGCAATTCTAAAAGTTCTCCAGGTGACCAAGGGCTGCCTACATCCCACTATAAATAGAGTACATTGCAGACATTCATGTCTTTATCTTCAAAGTGCAACCCACAGGATTTAATATGCCTGACAGGACTATATTTTTAAGTAATCTAATTCTGCAATTTCAAAAGGACTCCACAATGGAGCAGTTTTGGGAACACTGCACCTTCCTCTGGTAGATTGACAATACCTATTAGCACATTAAAGGCTACGAAAAGTAATCAGACTTCCCTCGTGGCGCAGTGGTTAAGAATCCGCCTGCCAATGCAGGGGACGCAGGTTCGATCCCTGGTCCGGGAAGATCCCACATGCCGCGGAGCAACTAAGCCCGTGCACCACAACTACTGAGCCTGTGCTCTAGAGCCCGCAAGCTACAACTACTGAGCCTGCGTGCTACAACTCCTGAAGCCTGTGCACCTAGAGCCCATGCTCCACAACAAGAGAAGCCACTGCAATGAGAAGCCCATGCACTGCAACAAAGAGTAGCCCCCGCTCACCACAACTAGAGAAAGCCTGTGCGCAGGCTTTTGGGGGGCATTTTTGGTTACTGTATTATAATTATTGGGATGGGTGAGGTGTTACTGATATAAATGGGCAAGAAGCTAGTGGGTGGGAAGTAGGACAGTTCCAAGAACAAAGAACTGACCCATGATTTCCAAACTCCTGACAGCCATATAAGGGAAAAACTTATTTATAATTACTTGAGCCTATAATCTAACTTCATATTACATATAAATACAATATATTCTTGCATGGTATTGACATGCGCTAAATTTTTCAGTAATACAAAGTTTGGAATTTTTTTCAAGAATAGTTCACCACTGCAGAAAATCACTACTAAAAGAAACGCCACTCATGATATTTTAAACATCAATACAACGCACCTCTATCAGTTTGCATATGTAGCCGTCTATTTCACGGTGATTTTGGTACAAGTACAAAGATCTGATTACTTCCTCAGGACTTCCAGTGTAATAATGCCTGAGCATTTATATACTGAAATCTAATATTTTCTTATGAATCCATTTCCTTTATTGCTCCTTAATATGATTTCAAACATTATACTGTCTTTCAAAATTAGATGTATAAATAGGTTGTATTGCCTATAAATTTTATTTCAGGATAATACAGTGGATGTTATAAAGCATTAATTTTTAAAAGAAGGATGTTCAGTCTGATGAAATTGAGAACCACTGATGTATAAGCTTTAGTTCCATAAAGATGAGAATTTGAATTAAGACAACCTATGATTGAACAAAACCATGAATAAATTAAACAAAACCACAAATATGGTATGGTTAAGGTAAATACTGGAAAATAAGGTATGTTTAAGACATAACCATTTATCAGTAAGCCTTTACTATGTGCCTAGCACTTGATTACACTGAAGCTCAAAGAGGTGTAGCACAGGTCTGTATGCCTTCATGGAACTTACAGGGTAGGGAAGTAAACAAAGCAATAGTCAAAATAATTAAAGAACTAAATGCCAGTTACCTTCTGAACATTTCTGAAAATATAAACTAAAAATCTATATATAATATATATTAAAAATGTAATGTAACCAAAAATATAAACTAATTACTTTTTAAAATTTAAGAAAAGTTATAGACCACACTGTCATAGTCATGACAGTTTACTAAACTAGTATGACATAAATTCCTGAAGTTTTAGGTTGATAGCAAAGATTGTAGCCCTGTACCTAAGTAACATATACATCCTTTCATGGAGGAGGTTTTTCCAAAAGAAAGACATACTACTTACAGAAAACGGATTCTGTCATATATAGGTGAATCACTTGACTCATAGATGCTATTATAAACTTTCAGAAAATAACAGTAAGCATAAATGAGCTACAGGGGACTTCCAGGGCAGTCCTGGAAGTGGTTAAGACTTTGCCTTCCAATGCAGGGGATGCGGGTTCGATCCCTGGTCGGGAAGCTAAGATCCCACATGCCTCACAGCCAAAAAACCAAAACATAAAACAGAAGCAATATTGTAACAAATTTAATAAAGACTTTAAAATGGTCCACATCAAAAAATTCTTTAAAAAAATAAAATAAATGAGCTATAAACTTATCATCAATCATCACAGAAAGTTACATCACTGTAAGAATTACTCTGACTCAGTGTAACAGACAAAAAAAGTTGCCTAAAGGGCAGTCCAGCTTAGAGCCTAGATTTAGTTATATGCAATAATAGAGGTAACAGCAACAAAGATCTCTACATTCTTTGTAAATTATCCTTTATTATCTATGTTCATTTGTAATCTGAAGTGATTTACACTAAATTTATCAACCTCATGAACCCACATCTAGACTGTTTTAGTTTTTTACAGAAATTAATCAATATGCCATCATGACTAAACATTCCTAAGATTAACTGCAGTTGTAATCTACTGCTATGAATGAGAAGAACTCTACAAATAGGATATCCTATGTCCCAGTCTGCTTGGGACAATCAGTTCACATCTGCTTTTCAGGGAAGATCATTAGTAGCACCCTCTTTCACTCTTAAAGTGTAGATAATAACTACATGGACTCTATACCAATGAGGCCAAGTTTACAGGGAGCTTTTATGAACTACACTTATTTTTCACTTCTTGTTCATTCCTAATTTATAAAAATACCTGTCATATGCTATGAATATCCATTACAGTTGCTAATAACTTGTAGAGTCCTGTCCATTTGTTCAGGATCTAGCCCTAAGGCAGCTAGGGACTGCCTCCTAGTGGTGGGATGATTCTTGTATATTCCTGACCCCACCTCTGTTTGAACAGCTTGTCATGCCTTGTAATGTTCTCCCATACCTGTCTATCATCCCAACTTCAGCCTAGCTTTGTCCCAACTCTTTCCATCCCACACTTTTTTCCTCTTGTTCTTAATAAGCGATTGTATTTCCTCATTCAAAGCAAGCTAATGAGAATTATATCCCAAATGTGAAAGACCACTCTCCATTTGTGGAAGGTTTTACTTTATGGAAAAAAAAAGGCTTGGTTTCCCTTAAAATCAGGAATAAGACAAGGATGTCCACTTTTGCCACTTCTATTCAACACAGTGCTAGAAACTCGAGCCAGAGCAATTAGGCAAGAAAAATAAAAGGCATCCATATTGAAAAGGAAGAAATAAAACTATGTCTATTTGTAGTTTATATGATCTTCTAGGTAGAAGACTCTAAAGAATCCACAAAACAAAACTGTTAGAGCTAAGAAATAAATTCAACAAAGCTGCAAGATACAAAATCAACAGGTAAAAATCAGTTGTATTTCTATACACTAGCAATGAACAATCTGAAAAAAAAGAAAGCAATTTCATTCATAACAGTCTCAAAAAGAATAAAATCCTCCTAACACCAATTAGAAGGGCTACTATCTAAAAAACAAAAACAAACAAACAAAAAAACAGAAAATAACAACTGTTGGTGAATATGTAGAAAAACTGAAAGCTTTGTGTACAGTTGGCGAGAATGTAAAATGGTGCAGCCATTATACAAAGCAGTATACTGGTCCCTCAAAAATTTTTAAATAGAATTACCGCACAACCTAGCAATTCCACTTCTGTGGAATATACCTGAAAGTACTGAAAGCAGGGTCTCAAACAGACATTTGTTGTTATGAACTGAACTGTGTACCCCCAAAAGTCATACATTGAAGTCCTAAACCCCAGTACAACACAGAATGTGACTGTATTTGGAGATAAGGCACTTAAATAGGTAATTAAGGCTAAATAAGTTCAAATGGTGAGCCATAATCCAACACAACTTGTTACCTTTTAAGAAGAGGAAGACACCAGGGATGTGAACACACAGAGAAAAGGCCACGTGAGGACACAACAAGAAGGTAGCCAACTGCAAGCCAAGGAGAGAGGCCTCAGGAGAAATCAACTCTGATGACACCTTGATCTCGGATTTCTAGCCTCTAGAAATTAATAAATTACTGTTGGTTAAGCCACCCAGTCAGTGGTATTTTGTTATCAAAACCCTAGTAAACTAAAAAATCTGTACACCTATGTTCAGAGCAGTGTTATCTACAATAGCCAGTAGCAAGCCAAGTGTTCACCGACAGATGAACGGACAAACAAAATGTGGTAAATACATACAATGTAATATTCATCCTTAAAAAGGAAGAAAATTCTGGCACTTGCTACAATATGGATGAACCTTGAAGACATTATGCTAAGTGAAACAAGCCTGTCACAGAAGGACACATATTGTGTCTTCACTTATATGAGATATCTAGAATAAGCAAATTCATAGAGAAAGAAAGTAGACTAGAGGTTACCAGAATCTGGGAGGAGGAATTAATGGGAAGTTCATGCTTAATAGGACAGAGTTTCTAAATGGAGTAATGAAGAAATTTTGGAAATAAGACACTTGGCTAGACACTTGTGTCAGGCACTTGGCTAGATTGTAGGGATGAAGTGATGAAAAGGCACTTATGATAATGTATTAATAACATCAATAAAAGCTAATATTTTTTGAGTACTCTTACATGCACCCAACAAACTAAGTAATTGACATTATTATCATCCTCATTTTACTGATGAATAAACTGAAGGTTAGGAAGCCTAAGTAACTTGCAAAATATTACACTACTTGACACTATATTTTCAACCATTATACTGCCAGTAAGAGTACTTGCTACTATGAGAGGACACAGCAAGGCAATTAACTTATTCACCCAGGGTTTTAGGGTTTTAGGGATATCTGAGTAAAAACTTGAAAGCTGAGTAGGAATTTGGTGGGGGGAGGGTGTAAGTTGAAAAAGAAAATGGGGACTTCCCTGGTGGTCCAGTGGGTAAGACTCTGTGCTCCCAATGCAGGGAGCCCAGGTTCCATCCCTGTTCAGGGAGCTAGATCCCACATGCATGCCGCAACAAAGATCCTGCATGCTGCAAATAAGACCTGGCGCAGCCTAAATAAATAAGTATATTTTTTAAAAAAGAAGAAAATGTTGCTGACACTGGAAGCAAAAAGTCTAGAAGAAAAAGTAGAATTCATTCAGGAAACTTCAAGCAGCTTACTGGAGGTGGATCTTAAAGTGTCAAAGGTGAATTATCAGAGATGAGACTGGAGTAGTAAACAGAACAGAGAGAGTTTGTTTTGGTTTTATCCATTGTGAAATAAACCATCACAAGTTTAGGGTTTAAAACAACAACCATTTTGTTATCTCTCATTATTGTGGATTAACTGGGCTCAGTTAGGCAGTTCTACAGCTTCATGTGATGTCACCTGTGGCTGAAATTATCTGGGAACTTTCTGGGTATGGAGCATGTAAGGTGGCTCTTTCATAGGTCTGGCATCTTGGCAGGAACATCTAAAAGTCTGGGTTCACCTGGGATGCTGGAATGTCCAGGCCTTTCTTTCTCTCCACGTACCTTCAGGCATATTCTCTCCATACAGAAAAGAGGGAATCACAAAGGAGACTATGAAGAAGGGACATTAGAATAAAACCCAGAAGAGTACAGTATCACAAAAAACAAGGGGAAAAAGTATTTCATAGAAGAGAAAATGACTATTAGTGTCAAATGCTGTAGAGAGATTAACTATGATTAAGACTGAAAATTGTTCCCTCAGATCACAAACATATGTTACTAGTGACTTTGGCAAAAGCAGTCTCCAGAGCAGAAGCTTTATTGCAGTGAATTAAAAAGTGAATAGAAGGTGGGAATGTGGAAACAACAAATAGACAATTTTTTCAAGAAGCTCAACAGTTAAACAGAAGAAGACCTAGTGGTAGGTATAGGAGGACAAGATGTCAAGAGAAGATTTTTTTAAGATGGCAGAGGTTACAGCATGTTTAAGTACTGTTGGGATGAAGCCAATAGAGAAGGAGAAAAAACTGAAGATGCCAAAAGAGAGGGTATGCGATACAGAACACAGAACAGAGATTATCCTGAGACAGGAGACAAGAACTGGACAGTGCTATGAGTGCACTTAGACTGTAGGTATGGCATATATATAAATATATATACAAAAATTGAAAGTCAAAGGCATTCTTCTTTGATGCCTACTAAAGCATTTTCTCAGTGAAGTAGGAAGTAAGGTCATCTTCTAAGAACAAGGATAAGAGGTCTGGGAAGAATGAAAGACGTTTTAAATGGCCACTATCAGGACTAAGTTAAAGAGATGATTAGGAAAACATGAGGGACTTCCCTGGTGGCATAGTGGTTAAGAATCTGCCTGTCAATGCAGGAGACATGCGTTCAAGCCATGGTCCAGGAAAAGCCCACATGCTGCGGAGCAGCTGGGCCCATGTGCCACAACTACTGAGCCTGCACTCTAGAGCCTGCGAGCCGAAACTACTGAAGCCTGCGTGCCTAGAGCCCGTGTTCCACAACAAAGAGAAGCCACCGCAATGAGAAGCCTGCACACCGCAAGGAAGAGTAGCCCCCACTCGCTGCAACTAGAGAAAGCTGCAGCAATGAAGACCCAACACAGCCAAAAAATAAATTAATTAATTTTATTTAAAAAAAGGAAAACATGAAAATATAGCTAGAAAGAATGAGAACTCAAGGCCAGGTTGGTAACCAAAACTACGGGATTTTCAGTTGGATCAACTATGTAGTTTTCTCTTACAACGTTCAGTAATCAGCTACAGGGAGTTATAGGGATTCAGTTGTGCTGAAGAGACATGGTAAATGGATAACAAGAAAATTACAAATTTTAGCAAGATGTCTATTGATAAGTTTAGACTATTCCCTTTTATTCAATAAACAGACTCATATGCCATTAATTTTGTAGTCTGGCAAAGGTACATACTGCAGTACTTTAGGTGCTACTGAGAGATGCTGCACAGTATGGCACAAGTCCCCATTTAGAATACCTTCTTTTTAAACACCCGTGTAAACAGACGAGGGAACAATACTAGCCAGCCCTGAGGATCAATACCTCTCTTCAGAGCTGTATAAAAGAAAAATAATAAGAGCACATATGTAACTTAAAATTGTTTAGTATTCATGTTAGAAAAGTAAAAAAGAAACAGGTGAAATATTTTCAATAATTTATTTCAGACAATATATACATATTTCTACAAGCAGCTACATAATATAAAATTATTAATGAGATATTTTACATTTTAAAATACTGAGTTTTTGAAATTCAGGGTGAATTTTATCCTTAAATTACATCTCGGGGAGACTTCCCTGGTGGCACAGTGGATAAGACTCCATGCTCCCAATGCAGGGGGCCCAGGTTCGATCCCTGGTCAGGGATCCCACATGCATGCCGCAACTAAGAGTTCTGCATGCCACAACTAAGGAGCCCACGTGCCACATCTAAGTAGCCCATGAGCCGCAACTAAGACCCAGTGCAACCAAATAAACAGAACAAAAAAAATTACATCTCCATCCAAATCAGTCATATTTCAACAGCTCAAAAGCCACACGTGGCTACTGGCTACCATACTGGACTGTGTAGCTCTAGATATTATAATTGCATAATATCTAGACTTATGATACCCTTGTCGAATTAACAGAGCCACTGAGGGTCTTCCTTAGATGCCATCATCTTACTGTTGCAATTATTCATAATATATGCTTACATAGCATATTTCAGCCATGAATGTTCAGTTATTCCCAGGCTCAAGGAGTCTAGGCACATGTATTGCAATCATATCATCCAAGACAGAGCTTTGGTTCCCTACCAAGTTCATGCTGGCCACTTGCCTGGAAACCATTGGTATCTGTACAGCCATTGGCTAATAACTGCTATCTTGGCTAGCCAGGTGTGGCAGGTGGAAGGCAGCTGTACAGACTAAGGGTTAAGCTTTCTTTACTAAGTTAGCTACCACTCACCTACTGATGTCCCAGCTTCCAAAATTCTGTTGACATCTCCTCTCAGCTTCTCTTTGTCCTTATGGAGTTCATGCCTTTCTTTATTCCTTGACTTTCATTTTAGTATGTTTTCAAGAGGGAGTGAAAATAAACACATGTATTCAATTGGCCATGTTTATCTGGAAGTTGCTTTTTTGATTAGGAGCTGATTTATAAATTCATCATCAAAAGATACCTTACCTGCAGTTACAGATGAACTTTTTAAAGCTTCCTTAAAGATTTACTCCAATCAGAATTCCGGATATAAACAATATAAAATATTTAAATGATAAATCAATTTGCTCTTTAAATTTATCTACTAAGAACATTTTGTATTTAGAATAATCTTGTTCATACAATTAATCAGTTAACATGAAAAGAAAGATAATAATGTTACTGAACACTAACCCTACTTCCTCCAGATGAACTGTAATAAACTATCTAGGCCCAATTTAATTGTGTTGTGCCTGTGCTCTGTGAACCTTAGATGAGTATTTGTATTCTAGTCACCAGAAGTTCTAATTTTTATGAGTCTACAGAAATAGTACATGCAAGAACTGTTAACCTGTCACTGTTCTCATTTACCAGCACCTTACAGAGTAAAAGTTAGCAAGCACTGTCAAAACAGATGTATTTGGTATTATAAAAACTTGTAGAAATAGATTATGCTCATTAATGTGTTCTCTAAAAAAGACTCAAATTTCTCCAGCAGTAGTGTGAACTTCTTACATTTTAAAAATGAATTTAACTTGGTTATTTCCAGTCCATTTGAAACATAAGTCAGCCTTTAAAAAATGAGAACTCAGTCAATTTTATTTATTCTTTTAAGATTATTTTTGTCCCTTCAGTTAGTATTGAGCCAAAGCAACACGTTCTAATCTTTTCAGCTGGAACCCACTCAAATAAAACAGCCCATTGTACTCTTCCACGAACATTTTTCCTTGCTCACAACTCTTAAGTCAATGAATACACTTCTATTTTCTTTTTTAAGGTTAGCACAATTATTTAACTCAAGTATTTATTGAGTATTATTTTGTACCAGGCACTGCTAGATTCTGAGAATAAAAAGATTAATAAAACATATTCTCTGTCTTCAAAAACCTCATAGTCTGGCATAGGAGACAGTTACATAAAGTAATAAATATAAAGCAATATGATGAGTACTGCAATAAAGGTATAAACAAAGTGCTATGGGAAGCCCAGAGACAGGAAGGATTAATTCTTTCTGGGAATGGTGGTAGAAGGAATAGAATTTTCCCAGTGGGAAGAGGTAGAAGGAAGACTATTCCAAGCAGAGGGAACAACATGAAAAAAGGCACAATAAAAGTACACAGCTTCTTTGGGAAACAATAAGTAGCCTGGTGTGGCTAAAACATGAGATTTCTGCAGAGTAGTGGTAGAAGCCATGTAAAGGAATTTGAACTTTTTGTTATAATGAAGGCAACGAAAAGCCATAAAAGCAGCAAAGAGGTGTGATTTGTGTCTTAGAAGGAAAACTCTGTGGCAGTGTGAATGACTGACTAGAGAAGGGGGATAGAAGGAAGGCAGGAAAACCAATTAGAAGGCTATTATACCAGACTAGGTAGCACTCTGAGCAGTAATTGTAGAACTGGAGAGAAGGGAATGAATGGATTTGACACGCATTTCAGAAGCAGAATCACTTGGACATGATGGGTATTTGGATGAAGAAGGTAAGAAAAGAAGAGTCAGAGATTCCACCATGTATTTTGGCTTGTATGATGATTAATCTAAACAGAAAACAATAAAGATTTTTTAAAATGAGCTCTGAACTGATACATTTGCAGATATTTGCAAGACATTCAAGTGGAAAGATCCAGGAGGCAGTTGGAAATAAGGATCTCAGCTAATGAGTATAGTCAATACCAAAAATACAGATTTTTGGAATTAGCAACATAAAGATGACATTTGCAGTCATGTGAGCAGATGAAGTTTCAAGACGGAAGAAGAGGAACCATTGCCAAATATTGCATACTACAAAAAAGTCAGATGATAAATATCTATGGCAAAACTTTTAAAAGAAATCTTTGATAAGAAAATATGGGGAAATATTTTCATGATCATGAGGTAAGAAAGGATTTCCTAAAAAAGACACACAAAAGACACCAAATC
The DNA here is from genome assembly GCF_964374135.1 of Grampus griseus. Classification (NCBI taxonomy): domain Eukaryota; kingdom Metazoa; phylum Chordata; class Mammalia; order Artiodactyla; family Delphinidae; genus Grampus; species Grampus griseus. Next base: position 52,436,765 of record NC_139009.1, on the reverse strand, counting down.
ATAAAGGAAAAGATTAATATATTCGGCTACGTAAAAACACTTTAAGAAAGAATGAATGGACAATCCACAAAATGGGAAAAATATATGCAACACATATAAGTGATAAAGGACTTGAATTCAAAATATGTAAAGAGTTCTTACAAATCAAAGAGAAAAGGCAGACAATCTAAAAGAAAAAGAGGGAAATATAAGAATAGGCACTCCACAAAAGAAGATGCCCATATAAACAACACATATAAGAATAGGGGCTCAATCTCACCAGTAATCAAGAAAATACAAATTAAAAACCATAATGAGATATTACTACACACCCAACAAATTGACAAAATTTTAAAACGTTAATAATACTAAGCTTTGGCAAAGATATGGAGCAACAGAAATTCTCATACACTATTTGGGAATATAAATTAACACAATCAATTTGGAAAACTGTGCCAGTATCTAGTCAAGTTGAAAATATGCATCCCTTATGGCTCAGAAATTTCACTCCTAGGATATACTCTAGAGATTTGCATCTTTATGTGCACCAGGATACACATAAAAGAATGTGCAGAGCAGCATCCTTATAATTTTCCCAAACTAGAAACATCCCAAATACCTATCAACAGTAGTACAAATGATGTATATGTATAACTGAATCACTTTGCTGTACACTTGAAACTAACACAACATTGTTAATCCAACTATGCTCCAATATAAAATAAAAATTTTTAATAAATAAATTGTAGTATATTCATACAATGGAATACTATACAGCATATATCAATGAAAGTGAAGAAGCTACAGAAATGCACAATGACATGGATGAATCTTATAAATATAATGTTAAGTGAAAAAAACAAGTTACAAAAATAACTTCATATAAAATTCAAAATAAATACATATTGTTTATGAATGCATGTACAGTTGGTTAAGTTAAAAGAGAAATGCAGGAACTTCCCTGGTGGCACAACCATTGAGAGTCCGCCTGCCAATGAAGAGGACATGGGTTCGTTCCCTGGGCCGGGAAGATCCCACATGCCGCAAAGCAACTAGGCCTGTGCACCACAATTGAGCCTGCACTCTAGAGTCCATGAGCCACAACTACTGAGCCTGAGTGCTGCAACTATTGAAGCCCGTATGCCTAGAGTCCGTGCTCCGCAACAAGAGAAGCCACCACAATGAGAAGCCCGAGCACCACAATGAAGAGTTGCCCCTGCTCACCTCAACTAGAGAAAGCCCACACACAGCAACAAAGACCCAACTCAGCCAAAAATAAATAAATAAAAAATAATAAATATATATATATAAAAGAGAAATGCAAGAAAACCACTACGATAAATGATAGGATAGTGATTACCTCTGGGGAGACAGAAGTGCTTGTAATGGGCAAGAGATACTCAGGGATTTCTGTGGTCCCAATAATGCTCCACTCCTTGACCTCAATGTGGTGATTTCATAATTAGTTGATAACCAATTGATAAAACATACATATACATTTTGTGGACTTTAAAATATATTTTATAGCTTAAAATTTTAATGAACTAAATTTTGAAATGGTCTTAAATCTAACAAAAGATGTAAAAGTAAGAAGTAACCAAAAGATCTTGATTCTAAGGATGATTAAAAGAGATTAAGAAAACATGCTGTCAAAAAAAAAAAAAAGAAAACATGCTATCTAATCCATTTAAGCCGAATACCACAAAGAAAAAGGACAACTCTATTTCTGAGATAAACTGCATTTAAATCTGTTTCAAGTCTGATGACTGGATTTCATTCTTTCATTCACTTAACAAATCTTTGAGACCTACCATGTGTCTTCCATTGTGCCAAGCACTTCAAGTAAAGGAAAACTTAGTCCTATCTCTTAGACTTCTCTTACTCTAGGACCCCCACTGACCTCTAACCCCTCTTGAAATAACAGATTTAGTGGAATACAACCTCGGGGAGGGGGGTGGATCTCAATTCCAAAATGTACAAATGAAAAGGCATGCAGGGGGACTTCCCTCGCTGTCCAGTGGTTAAGACTTCACCTTCCAATGCAGGGGATGCAGGTTCGATCCCTGGTCGTGGAGCTAAGATCCCACGTGCCTCACGGCCAAAACACCAAAACATAAAACAGAAGGAATATTGTAACAAAGTCAATAAAGACTTTAAAAATGGTCTACATCAAAAAAAAATCTTGGGCTTCCCTGGTGGCGCAGTGGTTGAGAGTCCGCCTGCCGATGCAGGGGACACGGGTTCGTGCCCGGGTCCGGGACGATCCCACATGCCACGGAGCGGCTGGGCCCGTGAGCCATGGCCGCTGAGCCTGCGCGTCCGGAGCCTGTGCTCCGCAACGGGAGAGGCCACAACAGTGAGAGGCCCGCGTATCGCAAAAAAAAAAAAAAACTTAAAAAAAAAAAAAAAAGACATGCAGGAATTATCAGGTGCTGATCTGAAAACACGATTAGTTCATGTCTCACCCGAAGAAATACAGGGAGAAAAGAGATGCTAGTTTTTTCCTTCTCCAAACATTAATAAAAATGAACAGACAACCTTTGTTTTTTTACATCAGGTAAGAGGAAAATTGAAGAGGTCAGTAGCAGGAATAGACTCATGAGATGAACGGTTTTTAAAACCTGAGGAAATAAAGATACAATTTAAACAAGACTTCTGCTTTTGCTTTTCAATAAAGGAAATCAGTATCTATAAAGTTATGTGATCCGTATTACCCAACTTGTTAACCCATTTTTTAATTTTCAGAGTTAGCTCTGAAAAATAAAATTTACCCTAGAAAGACAAGGATTTGCTCAGTGAGATTTTAAAAATTAAGCTACAAACTTCAAAACTTGAAGAGAAGTTCTGAAGTTAGCATAATTAGAAAAAAGATTCCAAACATCTGTTAACAAATAAATTAAGCCTAATTTACAAGTCATTAACCGAATCTCAACTCCATATCTGGTTTACACAACTTTCCCTGTACTAGACCTCCTATAACATAGCAAAGCAATATTCTGAGAAGCAAAAAAGGCTCAGCCAAGAATAGAAAACACTACTCATAAACATGAAAAAGACAGGAATTTTAAGATTACTTAGAAATTAAAAATTAGTAAGGAATTAAAATTAATAAGAAATTAAAAGGTGAGATAGACCTGGTATGACTAGTCTTCTCATTTAACACTCTTAATCTTTCTGAACACTCATTAAATGATATTGAAGTGATGCCCAGGAACATAAATGGAATAATGTCCTAGGAAACAATTTTCAGTTACCAAAACTCGAATTTATGCCCAGAAACATAAATGTAATAATGTCCTAGGAAATAATTTTCAGTTTACCAAAACTCGAATTTTGAACTCAGATAAAGATGTTTGTTGATGTCAATCTGGTGATCTGATTCATAATATGGTGTCTTTTTTTAAAATTAATGTTTGTTAACATTTTAGGTAGCTCTTATAGCCAAATGAACATGGAATCTGAAGACCGCGTTCTGCCAAACTCTGCCACTTACCAGCTATGTGATTTTGAGTAAATAACCAAACCACCCTGAGCGTCACACCAACAAACCTCACAAGACTTGAGAACAGATAAAGTGATTTATATGAACAATATTGTATGAGCCCCAAAGATGGGAAGCTCAATTTCCTCAATACAGTGCAAAAACTACTTTCCACAAATTAATATTTTTACTCACCTTTTATTATGGGAAAATTTAAATACACAAAAGTAGAGTGTAATGAAGTTGTATGTATTCTCACTCAGCTTCAACGATTAAAAACTCATAATAATTTTGTTTCATCTATACTCCACCCATTCCCTCTCTTCCTCTAGTATTTGAAGCAAGACCCAGACATCATATCATTAACTTCCTAAGAGCTAAAAGTCAATGGCCTCTTTTCAGTGTATGTACAGGTATATGAAGTCCAACAGAGAGGTATGAGCTAGAAATATGAATTTGTGGATCACCAGTGATGAAATCAAGAGCTGAAGCCACAGCTTTGGATGAGGTCAAATATCCATGCTTGGGAAACAAGAAGATAGATTCTTGTGGTGCTCCTTTGTCAAAAAATATAAGTAGATATAAGCACAGTTTTTCTACCAAAAAAGAAACCCTATGGATTTTTAAAAGGCCAATAGAACTTTCATATCCTATGGTTTTAACTGTTTTTCTGCCTTAAAAAGTGTCCCTATAGATATTAATAGCCACTACTCTAAAGGATTTACCAAAATCCCTGGGACAATAATAGACATAATTGATGTAACACCAAATTTAAACACTGATATTATGACCTATCTCAAATCTACTTTTCAAAGTATTTGTTGAGAACTTGTTGCTCCGGTTATATTTTCCTTTCTCTTTAAATTGTAGAAACCTGTTTTATACTTTCTTTTGTATGTATATTTCACAATAAAGTTTTTAAACTAAACTTTAAAAAGAAAATATGATTCCTGCATTTAAATAGCTATGACAGATGATGGTATATCTTATAAGCATTTAGAGCTTTGAACAGACATAATATTTGTGTACTAAAAATATTTTATAAGCTCTTTAGACACCAAGTTGTTGAATCAAAGACCATTTATTCCTACATTTTAATTAACTTTACCCCAAATGTCAAAATTAGTTATGATTTATTTATATTCTACTTCAATCCTGAAAAAATTGTGACTCAAGTTCCTTAAATCCTAATTTTACAATCCACTTTACAAGAATTTCTAAATTTCCTAAAATAGTTTTTATAAGATGTTCAATAAAGATTAACCTTTGAAAAACAAAGTACTTATGACACTTGGAATGGAATGGAACTTTGTGTCTTTTATTTCATTAGCCACCAAGTAAATTATTCAAAGCGGGTAGGAGAGGTACAATTTTTAGAAACACAATAGATTTTCAATGTTTAAATTTTGATAGGTTGGCATTTAATTGAGCCTAAGTACTATTTGATTAGAAGTACTCCAAAATATTTTTAAGCGTATCCCTATCTTTGAAGTAATAGTCCTAGAAATAAGAATGTATAGTTTCAAAATTAGGAGATGGATTTTAGTTGTGAGCACACCATACATTTCTTTGCTTTATTTTTTTCCCTAAGAAAAAACTGGATATATTTAAAAGCAGTTTCAACTTTGACTATTTTATGTAACTGCCATTTCACCTAAATAACTGAAGGTTTTTTGGAAATATTTTTGATTTTTAAAAACTTCTGGAAGACTTCACCTAAAGTGTTCTAAGTAAAATCCAACTCATTTTAAAAGCATGATTAAAGAATCACTAGGTCAAAATGGCATGTTCCCCTCTCCCACCAAAAAAATCCAATTCTTTTTTCAGATATCAATAAATATCAACAAGATGATTAAGAAGCATAACTGCTTTATCAGGCTCCATCAATTAAACACAGCCCCTCCCCCCCCAAAAAAACCCTCTTCTTCAAATAAGTATATTCCAGACACTCACACATTTAATTAAACAGATTCTTTCTTAAAGATAATGGAGATGTTTTCTCCTTGTCAAATAAGCAATGCATTGTTATTACTTAGTATTGTTTTTTAGTTGGTGGTTTTTCCTATAAGTATTGTTGAATATAAATATTCCTTAGTTAAAATTAATGAGCTAATGAGCTTTTTTCATTCTCATTTTAGACAATGGGGGAAGGGAGAGACAGTATGGAAAATATAGAATAACTCTTTGAGAACTTGTTAGGTTTTCAATTAAGGAATTTTATAAAGATATCTTGATGCTGTTCTTAAATTAATTCTGCAACAGAAGCCAAGTGGTGTTTTTTTTTTTTTTGGTCTTGAATAGTAATGATACAGATTTTCTTTACCAATAATGTATATATTAACTACATTTAATATATCAGATACATTTTATTTCTGTATCTCTAAAGAAAACTTTAGTGCCTGTCATTGCCTAATGACATCAATAACATTCATTTATTCTGCCAAAGTCATGAATTTATCATTTTCACAACTGAAAGAAAATTCACAATTTATCTGTGAAACTATTTTGAACAAAATATATGAAAAAACTGGTAATTTTCTTTTGACACAAAAATTGAAACCTCTCGGTTTTCTGGTCTCTGAATCCGGCATGAATTTGCTGACACTCGGTGCCTTTTTACCTGTTTTTCCTCTCACGTTTAATACCCCATAGAATTTTTAAATTTAAGAATATTTTTCCAAAAAAAAAAAACATTTACAACGTTGAGAAATGTTTCCATATGCCCTCAGTAGCTACTAACCATAAAATACTGAAAAGCTCTACAACAAACGACGTTACTTCACTGAATCTTTTCAGAGCTTCAGCAAATTAATGCGGTGCTCCTGAGATGGTTTTAAGAATTTTAAAAAATTATTTAAAAAACACAAACACGACCTATCCTTTAGCCCTAAAGAACCTCACATAAGTTCACTGTAAGGTAGGCTTTTTTGCCCCCAGAGTCTGAGCAGAGAACACAAGCCATGAGTAGAAAACATGAAGATTTCGTTGAGCACTAAAAGGAACAAAACTGTTGACGTCTTAACGTTGCTAAGTGTTCTGAAGTTGCTTAATCTCCTTAAATTGCTTCAATTCTAGTTGCTTCCATTGTGTCTCTAACACCAAAACCCAAACAAACCTCTTCCCTCAGAAGAATGGCGAGCTGAGGGCGGTTCTCAGAGAACCTGCCTGTAACAGGTGGCCCGGAAGGACCTGCCGCGCTCCCGCCGCCGCCGCCTGCACTCGGCGCCGCTTGGGCGCCCCCACCCAGTCCGGCCACTTCCGGCCGCCCCCGCCACGGCCACGCACCTTCCCCGCTCCCCCGAGCTCCCGCGTCCCGGCAGCCTGAGTTGTCCCAGGGCCTTCCCGCTCCCGGTTTCCACTCAGCGCCGCGGGGCCTCAGCACAGGCTGGGAGGCCCTGGAAGAAGCACGTGCCTCTTCTCGAGGCCTAGTCCCCCGGGCGGGAACTCCCGCCGGGCCTCCGTGCGCCCGGCCGCTGGTCCCCGTCTGTCTGAGTACGTGGGCACCGAAGCTTCTGGAAGCCGCCGAGGGGCCAGGCCACGGGGATGCGTCTCACCTAAGTGCCCGCAGCCTCGGCCCAAAGTGTGAGGTTCTGGAACAACCCCGACAGAGTTGGGCCAAATAACAAATGCGACGTAATTGAGCCCCAGGGGGTTGAGTACCTTGCTCCGGAGGGCACACGGTTGTCCGAGCGGGTGCAGAGCTGAATCTCGTGGTTTCATTCCACCGCGTAGCCAAGAGAACCGCTGGGCCGCACAGAACCCGCTTCAGGGAGCTGTGGCGGGAGGCTGCCCAGAACCTCGAGCGGCCGTGGCGGCGGCTGCGTGAACCAGGGCGGCCCTGGGGAAGGCCAGGCAGGGTCGGCTGAGGAGAGCGCCCGGTAGGCCCTGAAGCCCCGGTGCCCAGGCTTGTGCCGCGCGAGCTGGAAGCCTCTTTGCGCCGGCCGGGACTCCCTGGCACGTGTGGGCCCCGCATTCCAGGGGCCCCGGCGCACACCGAACCGGCGCGCTGGGTCGCCCTCCACCGGTAGCGCCGCGGGGCCAGGCTGGGAGGGGCAGTGGCTGCGCCCTCCTCGGGCCTTTAAGTAGTCGGGGATATTGGGCTTGTTGGGTGGGAAGGCGTGGGCCTACGGAGTCCGAGACGGGCCTACGGAGTCCGAGACGGGCCTACTGAGTCCGGAGGGAAAACGCGGCCGAGAGGGCTTCCCTCCAGTCGGGGCTTGCAGCACTGAGACCTAGCTCGGCGCGGGACCCTGGAGGAGGGGGTCATTCTCCAAACCCGGCCTCACGTTGTGTTCTCAAGTCTTACACGGAATGAAAAGAATAGGGTGTGTCGGTCACTTCGCAGGAAACTTTTCGTTGTTTCCTTATTTCCTTCCCGCCCATGGACAAGTTGAGCAGCTTCTGGGCCTTACACCCAGGAGGTTTCAGACCAGAGTATGGACTCTGGGTCTTCTGGAGGATCATCTCACCCCATCCCCACCCCTACCTCTGTCTTCCTCAGGGGAAGGTGGAACCGTCCTTCCGAACCCCCTTGTGTGAGCCAGGAGTCGTCTTCCCCTGCCAAAGTGAAACGCGTCCCTATCGACTTTTCTAGATTTTGTGTTTGCGTTTCAAAGAAACTTAGCAATACGAACAAAGATATTTTGGCTACTTCTGGCAGGGTCTGAGGGTTTAAAGGGACATCTTAGCACGTGGAAGGGATGACTCGGATTCCCCCGGCCTCCGTGAAGCCACCGGGGACAGCTCAGCAGAAAGGAAGGTCGTCTGCTGCCAACATGCAAGACACGGATCGGTTTTTTGTCGTTTTGTTTTCTTTTCCTTTTTGGCTCAGCTCTGAGAGCATTACAGACCTATCCTTTCCCGCCTCCCGACCCTCTTCCCCTCCCCCTCTTCTTTCTGGTGCAGGCAATTAGGGTGAAGAAATCAGTGCCAGGCTCCTGCCTCTGAAGAGAAAGGAATTGCTTCGGGAATTGAGTCCTGACACCTGTCTCTGTCCTGGATGGCGAGAGGGGATACGGGGTCAAAACGCCTGGGGGAAGAGGCCGGGCTGACCGGGAGGGGGGACCCTCCCTAGGAGAGCATTTTTTTGGCCTCCAGCTTCACACAGGTTATTAACACGCGAGTTATTAACACGGGGGGGTTCCTCTTTTTAGTCCCCTCCACCCACCCAAGACCAGGACCTGGGCTGGAAGCAGAAGAGCAACACTGACAAGCCGTTCATTAATTTGCATTTATTTTCGGGAAATAATGTAGATAAAGGGGGCGGAAGGGGACTGCCTTACATTTCAACAAGTAATTTGCGATCTTCACATCGGACAAATCAAATTTACAAATTACTTTCCCACCTACTGGACGAAAAGGCCAAAGCCAAAACTGATATACAGGCGTGGGTCCTCCGCAGATTTCGGAGAATGAAGGTGCACTAAAAACTCACTAGACAAAACAGGGTTGTTTAAAGAGAGAGAAGCCGACAGAGGAATTGGAACCGGGGTTTGGGGCCTGGGTTTGTTTGTTTTTCCATAATGCTGTATTTTTATTTTTATTTTTTGTTTTCTTTTGGTTTTGATCTCTTAACTGGAACTGCGACCCTGTGCTTAGACCTGGTGAAGGGCTCAGTCCTGCGCCCCGGCCCAGACTAGCCCCCTCCCCTGTACCCTGACTTGGCTCTTGCCTTCACACTCCCAGACCCTCCCAATCCTCCGCGCGCAGCTTCCTGAAACCAAACGATTCTCTTTAATAAATACACAGAGGGAGAAGGTGTGAGAGGGCAGGGAAGCTTTGCAAGAACTGAAAAAGTAAAAGCGCCATCGTTTGAGGAAGAGAGGAAAGGGGACAGAGGGAAAATATTTTTTGCTTTTGTTATATATATATGTGTATATATATATGCTGTATATATCTTAAAGTTCTATTTCTTGGACTCTAAGACGAGATATGCTCAGTTCAACCAACAGCAACTAAAAAGTTTAAGTGGTCCCTGGAACGGACCTGACTATATACAGCATTCCCGCCGAAGCGGAAGACTGAGCCAGTTCTACGCAGGGCGGGGCTGTGCGCGAGAGGCTATGGGTGCGCTCCTCCCTCCGGGCCTCGTCCCAGCGCATCCGGCTGGGGAGGAGGAAACGCCGGGAAGCTCTGGTCTGCAGGCGGGGAGCGGGGCTTAGGGCAGCTGAAGGGGCGGCAGTCTGCACGCGAGAAACGCTTAGTGGTTGTTTTGATTTGGAGTAGAGTATGGGTGCACTCCAACAGGCAGACACATGCCAGTTAGTGACTCCAGTGTCCAGAAAGAATAAATTAAAGTGTAGGGCTCAAACAGCAAGTCAGAGCGAAGAGCCTCCGAAGGCTGCAAGCGCATAATAACTGTCCAGAAAGACTAGAAGATGGTGACTTAGGAGTTCGTTAGGGGTTGAGGAGGGGAGCACACAGCTCTCCCATATAGAACTTGTGGGCCAAGCCGAAGCACCGGTCCCCTCTTCCAAGGGGTGGGCAGGGTTTGCACATCCCCCAAGCAAGTGGCACAAAGATGAGGGCGGCAGTGCAGCAATGGGCATCTTTTGGGAGCATGAAATTTCAGGTCTGGAAAAGCCGAGGCAAAGGCGGGCAGTGCAGCAGCAGCAGCAGCAACAACTGGACGGGGACCACGGAGGGCGCAGGTAGTTGCGTTTCTTCTTCTCTTCCTCCCACTCCTGGGCTCACAAGACCTGAAACCTCCATGAGGCTTGGTCCTTATAGTCCAGACAGTCAGGCGAGTTGAAGTTGAGTTTCCAAGCGGAGGAAGCGGCGGCGGCGCCAGGCTCCTTGTAATCCAAGCAGTCGGCAGAGTTGAAGGCGAGCCCCGAGCCGCCGTAGCCCTGGTGATGGTGGTGGTGATGGTGGTGGTGGTGGCCTGAGGACTGGCTCAACGGGTGGTGCGCGTGGGGATGGTGGTGATGGTGGCTAGCCATGGAGGAGGGTGCCATAGGGCTGAGCTGGTGCGGGTGGTGGTGCGAGTGCATGGGCGCTAGATATGAGCTGCAGTCCACGCCGCCAAAGTAGGAAGAGGAGGGCGCGGGGTAGCCCTGGCCATAGCTGCCGCCCTGGCCGTAGGACATGGGATAGGAGGCTGCGGCAGAGGCGGCGCCTGCGGCTACCGAGCGCTGCATACACGATGCGTTGCTAGGCGCGGCCAAAGGCTCGGGCACCGACACGGAAGCGGGCGCTGAGCCGGGCGAGATGGAAGCCGGACTCCAGATGGACGAGGCAGCCGGCGTACTCAACGACGACGGGACTGCCACCGCCGGGTTCCCGCCCAGGCCTGCAGCCGCTGCAGCCGCCGGGTTGGCCGAAGCGCTCGATGCGGAGCTGGAGGACGAGGCGGAACTGGACACAGCAGGCGGCGTGAACTGGCCGCTGCTTTCGGAGCCCGAGCTCTCCCGCACCGGGGAGGACTTCTTCTTGGCTGGGCGGCTCTTGGTCCCGCTCCCGCTCTGCTGCTGCTGGCGGCATTTGGCACGGCGATTCTTGAACCAGACCTGCAGCGGGCCGGGTGGGGGAGAGTGTGTCAGGGGGAGAGTAGAACTTGCCACTCCCCCGCCCCTTGGACCAACACCCGGCCTAGGATCCGCATCCCTCTCCTATCGACGCCTCCTCCCCTCCCTATCTCCGACCTGGCCAGACCTTGCATTCCCTGCTCCTCCACCCTCCCCCATCCTTCTGCTCAAAGACCCTCCTCTGGCAAAGTAGGGATGTGCACTCCCCCCACCCCCAGCGCAACTCTGCCGGAGGGCGGAACATTTGTGTCTGTCCAGCCAGAAGTTCAGCCATCTCTAAACTGATGCTGTTGGCTGCTTCCCAACAGACCTATGTATGTTTGGAGGCCCTGTCTTCTATGAATAGAGCTCAGTAAACTGCGGAGAGGCACAGAGCAGGCCGCGGAGTGGGGGACAGTCCCCGAGTTTGAGGCCGGAGCCCCTCCGCCCCTGCAGGTCAGGTGCTGGGCAGGGCGAGAATTTGGATGGGAGCAGGAGCAAGGCCAGGAGGCTGAACAGAGGCAGTACTCGGGGGACTAGGGAAGGAAGCCTGGGCAGAATTTCGTTGGACTTCTTGGCTCCAAGTGGGGAACCAAATAGGACAGTCATAAAGTTCTCAGTCCTCCTGGAAGGCCCCGGTACAAGACATGGCATTCCTGTTCTCTCGAGCCTCTGGGGGGGAAAAGGCAAGATAAAAGGCCTTTGAGGAGAGTTCTGAGTTATAATCCGAACAGTATTTTCGGGTCCCTTTCATCGCAAAAACAGAAACAGCAAAGCTGGTAGCCAGGTTTTGCGTTCGGCATCCTCTCCGGGCAAAGGAAATGTCTAATCAAACTGGCGCCACCCGTGGGGCGCACTCCCAGACAGGGCACCAGGCTCTGGCCAAGCCCCACTCTTCTATTTCCAGGATCCCCGGGATACAAGGCAAGGGCGGAGGAAGAATTCAGGACCCGGAAGGAAACTGCCAAGTCCTGGGGCGGCCAAAGAGGCAGGGGCAAGTGTCGGGCTCTCAGGGCACGTTACCTTCGGGAGCCTCGCTTGTCCTCCGGCAATCCTAAAAAGCACTTTGGATAGCAAAGGCGCCCCGGGGCCAATGGCGGAATCCAGGGCTCTAAGCTAGCTCCTCTAACTTTGGCCCCTCTGCCAGGCCCGGCCCAGCGCTAGGGGGAGTCTGAGAGGGGCTACCCAGCCTGTAAGCTCGCCCCGACACCAGACCCCCATTCCCAGGCCCTCTCCAACCAGCCCCAGCACCCCACCCCCGACCCTGAAGTCCCGCGAGCGCGCGCACCTGGACTCTGGACTCTGGCAGGTTGATCTTCAGCGCCACCTCCTCGCGCATGAAGATGTCAGGGTAGCGAGTCTTGGCGAAGAGTGCCTCGAGCACGTCCAGCTGAGAGCGCGTAAAGGTGGTGCGCTCCCGTCGCTGCTTCCGCGGGGTGGCTGAGGGGAAACGCGGGGGCGCGTCGGGTCAGTGGTGGCCACGCGGACTCGCGCTAGAGGACGCGGACCGGCCCCAGGCAGGCTCTGAACCAGGCCGTTGCAAAAGAAAGCCGAGCTCCGAGCAAAAACAACTCCCCAGAGAGGCCGAGCCTGACAGCCACAGGTGGGAGAAACTGCATGTGTGAGCGACTGGGAGCCAGTGTCTCCGGTACTCCAGGACTGCCCCCTTCCCTGCCTCTCAGAGGTTAAGAAAGGAAGAGAAGTTATACAATCTTTCTTCCTTCACTGCCCCCCTCCCAACACTCTCCCTGGCTGGAAGGTGGGGAAGGGGTGTGCAGAAACACGTCCTGGAAAACACTTTCCGAGGGAAAAAATGGGGGTGAAGAAGTGGAACCTAGAAAAGACAGCCAGGATTCTGCTCAAGTTGTCCACATCAACAGTGCAAAAGTTGGTGCAGGCCACCCGTCTAGAGGACAGTTTAATTAGGGAGGGAGAATCCCCCCTCCTCAGCTCAGCCAGTCACTTTGCATAAGGCAAGCTCGGCCGTTCCTCTCAGAGCCTAGCAAGTGTCCATATTCCTCATTCAATGTTGGGGGGAAAGGCATAGATCCTTTCTCTCTCCCTCTCTCTCTCTCTCTCTCTCACACACACACACACACACACACGCACGCACACACACCACCCATGAGAAATCGAATCCGTGGGTAAATGCGCCCTGTGCTGGCAGTGGGAGCACAACGGGAGACAAGGTGCCCGTGTGGCCAGGCAAGGAGGGCTCACGTCTCACATTTTCGCCGCCCCGGCCATCCTCACCGACCCGCGATTCTGCCCTGCGAGCCTGCAGCGTGTCCTGCACCGTAAGCAGACTAGGCAACCGGTTCCCTGGGCCGATCCACGACAAAGTTTGTGCTTAAACCCGGGAGGCTGGGGATCCCCAAGATTTGCAGGGGCCGGGGGCGGGGGCCGGTGCTCACCCGGATAGCCCACGGAGGGGTGTAGGAGGTCCATAGCCGGCCCGGCTAGGCCCAGCCCGTTCATGCCGTATGGGGGTTGTTTGAGGTAAGACATCATGCTAACAGCTGGGTGGAGGCGCCCCGAAGGATCCAGGGGGCCGGGGCCGGGCGCAGTGCGGGGCTCCCACTGCGCAGTCCTTCAAGCTCTGTTGCGTCTGGGGGCCCGGCCTATGGAGACACGAGACACACGGAAACCGTCACTCCCAGCCATCACGGCTTCCTGGTCTTGTCCGAGGCAAGGAGTCACAGGATGGGGAGGGGACGCCGGTTATGGAACTGTACAGGGCGGTCAACTCGGCTCTATAAGGCCTTAGCCCAAAGACCACAGCTTCTTTGAAAAGTAAAATAGTTGGATCATGATCTCCTCTTTTCGGGCTTGGAATGGGCCAGACACTCATAGGGCGACACTAGGAGTGAGGAGAGGTTAAAATCAGGGCCAAGCTTGGGAGGTCAGAGCCTGAACCGCAGAGTCGGCTAAGACTAGGCAAAATTCTGGTCGGGTGGGAACGGGCTTCACATCGCACAAGAAAACATTTGCTCGGCCCCCAGGCGGCAGGAGATCCAGAGCATGAGGCGTTGTTTCAAACGTCTTTGAAAGTGGGACGCACAGGTAGACTCCGGAGAGCCCAGGTGAGGCACTGCGGAGGGCTAGCGGCACCTGAGCCTCTCCAGGACGCATTGCCCACTTGGGAGAGTGCGACCTGCCAAAGTCTCCTCGGCTGGGTCCCGGCCCTAGAGCCTACAGCCGCCCTTCCAGTTGACTTCTCTGTGCCCAGCCGCTGAAAGACTGCTTACCCGGAATCCCACCCACACCTCGACCACAGTTTCAAGGCCAGGTCCCGCAGAGGCGACCAGAAAGGGTCACTGTACAGGTGGCGGTTCTAAGACGCCGCCCGAGGTCACCGGCGCCTCGCCACAGCCGCAGGCCGTTTTTCGTCAACGCAAGCCGGTCCTGGCTGCGGACAATGGGGTCCCGGCCGGGGTTAAAAGGTGACCTGCCCAGCGCCCCAAGTGTCTGGCGGATTTGGGAGGCCTGAGTGCAGCAGGTCCGGTGCGCTCCCCGCCTATCCTACTAGCTGAACCCGCGGCCGCAGGACCCGATCGAGACTAGAGAACTAGGCCTCTGGGGCGTAGCTCGCTCTGACCCGGGCTGGAAGGTCGACGCCTGGCTTCCCCAGCTGCCCCCAAACTGAGGCGCTACAATCAGGGGTCAGGAAGTGGCGCTGGGGGTGTGGGACTGAGACCCCAGAGGACCTGTCGCTTTACCCCGCTTCAAGGAACTCAAAGCAGACCTGGGACCCGGGCTAGAGAGTTTAGGGAAAGAAAGAAGTTAGAGCTAAAGAAGCCTCCCGCTCCCGTCCCCATGGGACCTGGGCCGGGAGAACCTAGTTTGCAGGGAAGGCGACAGAAGGGAAAGAGCCTGGGCTCTGGGGCCGAAGGAGAATGGGAATCAGCCGCGGCGACTCATCTAGGCTGCTGCGTGAGTTTTCAGACTTTCTTCAAACTTAGCACTTCAGCTCGGTTACTTCGGAGGAGGCGGGGGAGGGGCGCGGGGCCGCAGCAGAGCTCCGGGGTCCTCAGCGCAGCAAGAGGGGAGCCAGGTCGCCTCCCAGCCCCGCCCACGTGCCGGGGACCTGGGAAGCGGGGACCCGTTTGAGGACGGGGAGGCAAGAACAACCGACGCATTCCCAGAGTCCCGGGCGGCTCCCGGCTTTCTCCTTACCTGCCCTCAGCTGCCGGGGCCGCTCACCATCTACCTCGCACCCTCACACGGACCTTCCGGGCAGCCAACCTGCAAAACAGAGCAGCACAGGAATTACCCGCCGGGTTGGGCGGTTGGTCTAGGACCCCCGGATTTCTTTCTTTCCCCAACTTCCCTCCTCCCTTTCTCTTTCTTTCCAGTGGCTTTGTGCGTGTCCCTCCAGGTTTCACTTTATTTCATACACACACTTTGTTTGCAAAGCCCTACACGCTCCCGAGACACTGCCTCGCCCAGGACCGCGCCGAGGGGCCGCAAGGAGGAGGGTGGGGGTGAGAGGGGCAGAGCTGGGAGGTGGCTCGAGGTTGCCGTGGCACTCCGTGCAGCGTGGAGGCGGTGGGGGCTGGGGAAGCCCCGCAGAGGCACTTCGGAAACTAAATAAATCAAGCGATTTACCTTGTCGGAGTGGCTTGTCTGGCCGGGTTGTTTAGGTGATTGGAAATGTAGCCTGATGAAGATTGATCACCTTTCTAATGCCCTCCCCGGGTATGTGAACGCGAGGTGAGTGCGTAACCGGGCTAGGCTGCCAATCCCTGGCCCCGCGCGGGCTGAGTGACAGGGAGCCGGGCAATGGCAGCACGAGCCGGGGGTTACCTCCGCGCGCCCCCGCCCTCCCCCGCCCCCTGCACCCCGCCCTCACCGCCCGCCCGCCCGCCCCGCCCCGGTCGCGCGCTAACTCCGGGGCTCGACTGGCGGCAAACGCGGCGCAGAGCGACGCGAGGAAGACGAGCGCAGCGCGGGAGCCCAGGCCGTGGAGGGGGACGCCGGTCCCGAGGCCGCCCCGGGGCTCCCCGCCCTTCTCTCGCCCTTTTGGCGCCCTGGAGGGAGTGGCAGAAGGAGGCGAGGTGCTGGAGAACCGGTTCTCGCTCTCTCGCGCGCCACCCAGCTCGGCGGCCCGGTGGGCGCGAGGACCCGGGAGCCGCGGGCTGGAGGGGAGCGGGCCCCCGGCCCCTCTCCCGGCGCCGCGGGCCCCAGTGTCTTCATCCACCGCGCCACCATCCGCAGAGGGACGCCGCGGGCGGCTCGTGCTGGCACAGGCTACTTTGCCGAGCGCGGGAGCAGCTCCCAGTGCGCAGATCCCGCCTCGGCGCCTCAGGACTCCCGCGCCTGCGAGCAGCACCCGCAGGGGAGGCACGGCCACTTACCTGCTCTTCGGCGTCTCCTGGTGTTCCCAGTCCCCACGAAAGGTGTTTGCAAATCCTAAACGCTTCTTTTGAAATGTTGGAGCGCAGAGTCCCCTCTCCCTTACACACACACTCTACTTCTGAATCGAAAGGTTTGGATAGGAAACTTTCTCTTTCACACTGTCTCCTTCCCGTTCTCCTTTTACAAGGGACAATTTGGTGGAAAACGTGGCCACAGACCCCTGCCCTCAATTTCTTTCCCACATGCCGCAGGAGCCTCCTTGAAGCGATCTCCCCGGATCGTTCGTACTGGCGAAGCCCATTTCCCAATCGAACAAACTTCTCAAACACGTCTACCTGGATGGACTTGTCAAAGCGCAAAAAGAAAAGTGTTTTCGCCCCAACACTGAGTAAGGCAATTCTTTTAAATGGCACCTCTTCCTGAATATTAGGCACTTTACTCCCTTTCGAGGAATTCCTACCGCTTCTTCCTAATCCCCCCTCCCCTCCACCTCAACAGGCGGAGTGAAAAGTTTGAACAGGAGTAAGTGTGAGGGCGAGTCAAGGAGCCACCGGGCGCTTCGCGGTGGGGAGCGCGGGCGCTGCGGGGCCGCAAGGTCGGGCACCGAGAGCGGACCAGGCGCGGGGCGAGGAGGTGGAGGAGAAGGAAGGGGGAGCCCGCTGAGTGAAAAGGGGCCGCGGCCGCCGCTCTTCAAAGTGCTTCCCCCTCCCCCAAGCGACACTTTCCTTTGGAGTCCGAATAAAATACGGTAACAGAATATGATGGAGGGCACACTGTTTCCTTAACTGCTTCTCAAAGAACCCGGGAGATCTTCTTAGGACCTTTAATAAGGCTTTGGTCGGTCCTTTTGTTGATCTCTCAAAATCAACTCCTTCTAATTGAAGTTGGAGCTGAAAGCGAGCTAATGTTCAAAGAAAGTGGCCGCCAGGCTAACGAAATTACATTTTTTTTTTGACGATGAGGGAACATCTAATCAAAGGGGCAAAAGAGGAGGGGTGGGAGTGGGGAAGTATGAAGGAGAAAAGGTTTTACAAGATCCTTCTCTGGTTCACAAAAGTCGGCGACACGGGCGCTTCTCTCCAGAACAAAGACACCGCGGCCCATTCACAAAAGGGAGAGAAAGAGAGAGAGAAAACAATAAAAGAACGGGAGAAAAGTAAAAACATGAACAAGAAAAAGACTTAACAGGAAAAGAAACTGCGCAGAGCGCAGCGCTGACCCGAGCGGGGACACACCTTTGGCTCGCGCAGGCCCCCGCAGGGAATAGTCCGCGAGGCCCAGGACTCCGAGTCCCCGAAATGTGCAGAGATTTAAGGAAAAAAACGAAATACACCCCCGCTTTCGGTTCTGGGGAAAGGCGCGGGCTGGAGCGCACTAGTGTGAGGGGGAAGAGTATGCCGGCGCCCTGGGGTGAGCTTCGGCGGCACTGCGTCCGTAGCCCGGCGCTACCCCGGCCGGGGCCTGTGCGCTGTGTGCCTGGGTTAGCCCTCCCAGGCCTGGGTGCGTGCCCTGTCCCAGTCCCGCAAACTCTCGCACTCCCGCCTCCTCCCGGCCCCGTTTGGCCTGCAGCTGCGGCGCTGGGCCGAGGTCCGGCGCGGCGAGGTGGGGCGGCAGTGCGCGCTGGAATGTGCTCAGGCGGTCCCCAGGGCCCGCCAAGCGGGAGCCGGGCGCTCTCGGTTCCAGATGCTGCCGCGGTCTCGGGGAAGTTGGGAGGTATCAAGTAGCACGATTTTTTCCCCCCTAATGAGAGTATTTATCTAATCCCAAATTGCAGGCGAATTTTTTTAATGCTCAACCCATAAAACCCCGGGATTAAGAGAAGAAAAGGAGAGAAGAGGGGAGAGGGAGGAGAGTGGAGACGGGGGAGACTGAGATGAAAGTTTCTTGTATGTGGCGTAAAGGACTGAGGCGGCCGTCGCTAGGCAAATATCCAGGTGGGAGACGCTGGGCCAGAAGCCTCGACCGTTCCAGCAACGGCCGCAGCTCGGGGAGGGGAAGAGGGGGCCTCGCCCGGGGAGGGCCTGTGGACTCAGCTCGAGGGCCCCGGGCCGGGGAGGGGGCGTGGGAGCTGGGCCCTGGCTTTAGCATCCAGGTGACCTCGAGGCCGGGCCAGACTCTGGAGGACACTTGGGACAGGGGGAGGGGTTTGGCTCCGGGGCCTTGGGATCCTGGCCAGGGGCGGAAGTTCTGCACTGGCCCGCGGGCTGTGCCCAAGCCAGCCCGCTGCCAACACTCCTCCTCCTCCTCCTCCTCCTCGGCGACCCCCGGGCCCACAGCTTCTTTTGCCGCCGCGCGGGCTTTCGGATTGCCGGCCTCTAGGCGTGCTGGGCTCGCGCCTGCGCCCGGGAGGCAGCCTCTGGGCACCACGCGACGAAATCGGGATGCGGCGCCCTCGCCGCGGGCCTGACCCCGATGGTCCCCGGGGGCCGCGCTCCGCCGCCGCTGCGGGGCGTGCGGGCGCCACAGAGCAGCCCAATGGAAACCCCGCGAGGCTCGGGACTGAGGCAGGAGGGGCAGGGAGACGGGCAACAAATCTGGGGCTAGCGAAGGATTGTCACTTGGCAGGTCGCGAGCGGCTTGGGGGAGCCGCCTCTCTGCGAGGCTCCGCGAGAGGGAAGGTTCCCCGAATCCGAATCCTGCGTAAATGGAGTGGGTGACGCCGGTCACCCAAGCCCCAGGCTGCTCCGGGCTGATGGTTTTCGTCTGCCGGTTTCCCTGGGGTTAGGGCCGGGTTCTGAGAGCTTCCCCCCAGGAAGCGGTAGCTCCCTCTGCTCTCCTGCTCTAATAAAGACGGCAAATACCCGATTTCATTTAGTTCTGATAACTTTTCAATAACTTCTTAAAATCCTTGTCGTGAAGAAATTCTACCGTAGGAAGGTTTTATCATTTTGAAAGACTGGCGGCTGCATAGTTTTCGAAAGGAATTTGTGTGTGTATTGGTATAAATATTTGTCTGTATATGTACATATATGTATACGTGTATATATGTATGTATGATCTAGGCTAACGTATAAATGCTAGTGGACTGTTTTCTCTGTCTCCAGACTTGTTGAACGAGCTTTCTTTGTTTCAAGACACCTCTGTAGAGGAGTGATGGAAACTACCATAAAATCGCCAGTTTTTTCTGTAGCTTAGAACTTCTGGTTGAAAGTTCCCTTTCCCTCATCTCATACACACACACCTGCACACACTTACCCTCCTCCTCCCCTCCAACAATAACCCTCTTCCTTTCACTTCGGCATCTACAGTCTTGCCGGTTATCAGAAGTCATAGTTCTTCCTCATGAGTGCAAAATTATAACAATGGAAAATTACATTTTTTTCAGTGCTGTGGAATCACAAATCTCAAATCGTTAAGAGAGGACCCTCTAAAAGATGATAGTTTACACTGCTTAAGAAAATATGACTAATTGCTTTTCAATTCGCATTCGTGTGTCAGCAGGGCCCCTCTGGGGTGGTGTAAACTTATTCAGCTCCAAATACAGACCAGTATCCTGCCCTGCATTCAAGAGGACCATTTTTCCACATGAAAAGTCTTATGAATACAAAAACTTCTCAAGTTTTCATTGCAAAGAAGTACCAGCAGTGTTTAAGGTAAGAAAGTTTCTGCTTTTATTGAAAATTTATATATGACTCAGTATTGTAATAAATAAACAGATAACCATTTTCACAAAAAAATGACAGTGCTATGCTAGAGAAGAAAATATTAATTGGAGGATTTACTCATAATGGCAAGACAGACTTTTATCAATACAGAATAAATATTAACACCATTCTTGAGCCAATTTTGAGACCCAACAAAATGTAGGAACCAAGCTAGATGTAATAAATAATTATCCAGAGAAAAAGATGGCGCATTCTCAAATGATAAGACTGTCTTTGTAAAGTGATGCATGTCAATTAGTCCCATCCTTACAGCTCACTTCAAATCACAGGACTTGTTTCAGGCTACGTTAAAGGGCCATCCTCCGAAGAAAGCAGAGAAGTACCCTATTATCTTCATAGTGAAACGCAAAACAACTGCAGAAAATCCCACTGGTAAATAGAACACAGTTTAATAAGTAAATTGAAGATGATCTAACTATAAAATTTAGGTAACAGACTCAGTGTTACATATGGCAGGACTGGAAAAAAATCATTCATGACATTTTCCTTATCCCTCCCTCTTAAGCCCCCTCCCACCCCTCATTATGCTATTAACAATAACAACAACAACAAAAATGTTTTAAAATTTTTCTCCATCAAAAAATGAGGGAAAATAATGAGGGAAGAGTTTTCTTTTCTTTCTTCTTTGAACAGTTTCTTGAACACTCCTAATACCAATCACTCACAAGATGTCTGTGCAATCTATTTTACATGATTTCAAGGAAATGATTAACTCACACACACACAATCCTTAAACAAAGCTATTTCGGAGTTCTGTACACTGTCTGGAAAAAAGGGAGGAAAAGAGGTGGTGGTAGTGGTAAAGAAGTACAATCCAGCCAAACAAAATGTTAAAAGTTTTAAATCAACAACGAGAATGACTTTTTCTGGTCTGGGGACCCAAGGCTAATAAAATGTTGGTCAAGATTCTGGTCTGGCTTCTATTGCAGAACACATTTCTCTTCTTTCTTGGCCATCTTGCCTTTGTTTTGCTCCAGAGTTCGCTCCAAATGCTCGTCTTCTTCTTCGGCCCTGGAAGTCAAACAGGAAACCAAATTATTTTTCTCCTTGGAGCGCAGAGCGGCACTCTCCTCTCGCCCCGCATTCCGAGCCCCAGAGGGAACGGGGTTCGCGGGGCCAGCGGGAGGCTGCCCCGGCCCACCCGGGACCTCTGGACTGAACTTTCCGAAAACTTCTCGGCCCCTCAGCAGGCGGCAGAGCCTCGACCCCGACCCCACCGCCCACTTACTGCTTCTCCTGCGCGTCCAGGTCCCTGACGAGCGCGTCGCGCTTGTCCACTAGGGCCACCAGCTCATCCAGCAGGAGCTGCTCGCGTCGCTTCTGGGCCTCGGTCTTCTGCCAGTCTGCAGGGGACGGGAGGCTCCTTACCCACCCGGTCTCCCACCCCACCCGGCCCTCCCCTTCCCGCCTTTTCCAGTTCCCTTTTATTTCTCTGCAAACCATATTACAGAGCCACTAGCTAGTGTTTCACGGAGAGTTTGGCCGTCGTGATGAGGATTTCGCCCCTAAAACCCTACTTTCTAAGTATTTTCCGTAGATGGAGACGGCTACGGGCTGGGCTGGAACCTGCAAGAGACCAGGTGTGCGCCGGTGGCCAGCGGAGGTGCGCACCTGATGTCAGCCAAAGTGGGGGAGGGAGAGCTGGAGGCCCAGAAGAGGTCGGCCCGAGCGGTGAGGGGGAAATGTGGGTGAATGAGGAGGCGGGAAGCAGAGATGGGCAATAAAATCACCCTGAAAAGGCTAGAGAATCTGCCTGAGAACCTATCCTCCTCCCCCACCCCCATGCTCACCCCATACAGCCCATTCTTCGCTAATTTCCTCTTCGCTCTATTTTAGCAGTTGGATGTATCTCACACTGGGCGCCATATGCTTCACAATAACTTTAAAAGTAGTGAATCGGCTAATTAGCATTTTTCTTTGAAGTAAAAAATAAATTTGCTCTGCAACATTACACTGCAGCTCTCGATCGCATCACAGCCAGTTTTCTTTTGGAGAGGTTTGCTGCGTGGTTTCAAATCAAAGCACTTTTGCAAAGGAAAAATTACATACTTCTTTTTGAAACCCCGGTTGGAAAATCCGATGGGCAGTGCTCCTTCCATGGGAAGGGGCAGTTTTTTGACGGTTTTAGGCCCCAATAATATATTTCCTAATCATTGCTAGTCTGATAATTTCCTTAAGATGAGCAGCAGTTTCGTTTAATAAAAACAGGACCAAATCGAACATTTAAAGCACTTTTGAAACCAAAGCCAACTGCTCTCTGGCCAGACTGTAAGGGCTTGTAGCTGTCAATCAACCCCCAGTCTACCCCGCCTCCCTCATTAGGAAGGTAAACAATGAAAAGAAGAAGTAGATGATGAGGCAGATAGCCGAACAAATGAGGACCTAGAGGGAAACAGGACACCAGCTTAAAAAAAAAAAATACCCTGGCCACTGACTCATGTAGCCCCCTCCCCCAGCAAATGCACTTTCCAAAAAACAGAGAGGAGTGCAATCCTTTCTGGTTTCTCTCTTCTCTCTCCATTGCCCTGGGCAATCATGTTAAAACTCACATGGCTGGTGCTTATTCAGATAAACCCAACAATGCACACCGCTGGTTACCATGTGAATCTTCACAAACCACACAAGAATGTGCTGGTTCAAATCCCCCCGACCCCCTCCAAAGCAAAATTTATTCAAGACAGCAAACTGCTCAGCAGCTTTATGAAACCAAATGGAGCTAGAGGGAATTCTATCTTGTATTTACAAATTAAAAATTAGATGCATAATCATGCAATAAAGGTTAGAATAGCAGCAAAAAGCTAAAATAATTTATTCTATTTTATCACTATTCCTTTCATTACAAGCTCGAATACATACACACATATATATTAAACATGCCATATATTAATTACCCACATTCGATACAAAACATCACAAATAAGTACATTAAATAATTGGTCACATTACATTCTTATTTAAAAAGAAGTGAAGTATTCTATTGCATAGAGAGGAATAAAGAAACTATTGCTATGGAAAGTTTTTTTCTTAATGTAAGAATTTAAAAAATAATAATGAAACAGCAAAACTGGAGAAAAGCCATATCTATCACAATTTTATTCCTTGGATTTAAATGCAACTGAGGTCAGGAATGCTGGACAATTTTCTAATCTGGTTCTTGTTCTTAATCAGTTTCATTCTACACAGCAGATAAATTAATAGACTCTCCAGGTTGGAAAGATCTTAAAGGTCATCTAGTCTAATTTCAGGTAACTGTAGTTCTAGAAATATTAACTCAGAGAAAAACCTGCTAAATTTGTAAAAGATTTGTAACTAAATTTTATAATTATTAAGATTACCAATTTTGATGAATATGGATTTTTCCATTTCCAACCTCAAGAAATCATTCTAATTATAAGCTTAATTTATAATTCTTTACTTCCAAAACATTTTGATAAGAGCTTTACTACTGGGAAATAAAATTTCTCCACTGTAAACTTAAAAAATATAATTAAGTTGAAAATTACAAAATTTTTTTAAAGAAAAAATAAATTTTAATGACACATAATCTTCTTGAGTAAATTATTCCTTCCCTATATTTGACCAGTCACTTTTAAGGTTTTAATTAATAATTAGAAATATCAATATTTCTTTAACTTTTTAAAAAATAAGGTTTTAACAATATGGATAAGAGAGGAAACAATTTTATATTTTTAATCCATTAAGTATTGAATAATTTAAAAAATCTTAACCTTTTCCTAGCTCAATGCTGACATTTCACATAACTGTAACAAAAACATTTTTAAATTATGAATATTTAGGTAATTTTCATCATCTTACAAATTTAACTGACATTAGAATTTTAACTGTTTCAGCATAAATTTATAGGTTTTTTTATATTAAATGTGTCATCACTACATTAATATCTATCTACAAATAATTAGTCAAATTGTGGAGAAAATAGCTATGCGCAGTGAGTAGATTTTACACTAGCAAAACTACTTTTACTTTGAATTTGCTTTCTCACAGGAGTAAATTTATACACATTCACACACATATTTGAATGCTAATTTGGGAAATTAAGTAAACTATTTTGATGATTTAAAAAAATTTGATAACACCTTTAAAATTGATCAAGATTCACATTTGTATGTTCAAAGGTCTACATTTAAAAATTAAAAAATTCCTCTTTAAATAGCTTCACCTAGATGTAATGTCATGTTTTAAAAGCCTGAATGCAAGTTTATATGTTACTTGTTATACATTTTAAGAAAGGATTACTCACCTATAACAGCTAGCTAGATGCAATGACTTTGCCTTGGACAGACTACAATGTGGGTTTTGATTAATTTAAAGATTCCAGTGTACTTTTGCTACAAAAGCCATATCCTCTCACAACAAATAGGATTAAGTTTTGATGCTGCATTTGAGCCAAAGTGTTAAAATAAAGAGATTCTGTTTATGTCTATCTGCACTGAGCTGTTTTGTTAATCTAAAAAACTCTTTTTTTATATATAGGGCCAATTATTCATTCCCTGATTCAGTTTATTTGCTGAAGTTGATAATTACCTTGGAAAAAAGGCAAAAGAAATACCTATAAACACTTTAATAGAAAGGACCTAAAGTTCTTGTAGTAAACCTTCAACCTTGCCACTATAAATAAGCCTGGCACTTTGATGAAAATTAACACTAGTTTTGTAAAGAGCACATTGGGGGATTGCAGTCAAGTCTTATCTTTAGTTCCAGTCAACTAGCAATCCTGAAAGAGTTTGCATCATCATCAGAGCAGGCCATTTGATAGGATTCTACCGCTGTACCTAATCAATCTATGGAAGACTGTGGCTGTGCTGTGTAACAAAGCTAAAATAGATTTACAAATGGGGTTTTAGGGGATAAGCTCCTCCACAGGATTACATATTGATTTTAAATATAAAAAGCTTATCATATAAGCCATAACTACAAAAATAGTGAACCTATGCATAAATCCCTTTAGAAGAGCACCCACTTCAAACTCTAAGCCAAGAATAAATCAAGATGTACAAAATCCTAGAGAAGATCCATTTCTTGTGCAGAAAATGAACACACCACTTTCCAAAAGCCCACCCCAATGTGTGCAGAAATGAATTTATCTTTCCTGAGGGGGCATTAAATAATCTGGAACAGAAAAACTATAGGAAAAGTATCTGAAAGATGCTTGTTAGCTTAAGGGATCCTACAACTTAGCTCAGTAGAGTGAAACTCCTGCAATGAAAACACCTCAGGGAAAAAAAAAAGGCCAAAGTGATTATGGATTCTCAGAAGAATGGATATATTGAATGTTATTATTATTATTTTGCTCTCAAATCAAGCTGTTAATACTTCTTTCACTGGACTATGACTATTAATATTCTGTGCTTTTCTCCTAGTTAATGGTTTCAGTAGTAGATTATTCAAAAATATTTTAGTTTATTTATTATGAAAACCATCTTATGGCTACTAAGTAGAAGAGATGGGAAAGAAAAGAGGAAGGGACTTTAAAACAAAGGAAAGCAAAACAAAACCAATTAGTGTTGCCTGTTCATGTGTTTTTCTGTGGTGTTTTAACACTCTGAAAGACTACTGAATGTGTGTCCATTCTAAGGGCTGGCTCAGAGGATACTGTCTTCAAAGAACTGATGATCACGATGCTCAGTATCACTCTAGGACAGCTCAGGCCACATATTGCCCAGGCTAATGGGACAGGCCTCTCTCTGAGAAAGTGTCTTTATTTGTATTCAACAGGCTGCTTCTTTCCTCAAGTCTCTTTTGCCCCTCAACCAGCAACAGAAACTGGCTGAGAGATTTAAGGCACAATCACACATGGGACAATAGTATTAATTAAAAAATAAAACAGAACAAAACCACAAAAAATTAACAATTGTATTAAAGGTGTATGAAAAGAAAAACATTAATTTTTTTTCTCTTCTTCAAAAATATTACTTTCTACTGCTCTTCCATGTGTACAAGGGGAGCAGGCAGAAAAATGTTAGATTATTTAAGACTGTAGGTCTATTATATAGGGATAGGATGGCCAATGAAACTGGGATGTTTTATATGTATTATGGCCCTCCTTTAAAGATGGTACTATTTGGTAATAATATTGGTTTTGGGATAGAAGCAATATCTGCCTTAAAAGTCAACTGTATTGTATCAAGCTGTATCTTAGGGTTGATTTAACTTACTATACATGAGAAAGTAAATTTTTAAACATTGTAATACTTTGTATTG
Organism: Grampus griseus; assembly: GCF_964374135.1. Taxonomy (NCBI): domain Eukaryota; kingdom Metazoa; phylum Chordata; class Mammalia; order Artiodactyla; family Delphinidae; genus Grampus; species Grampus griseus. The sequence goes on along the minus strand of NC_139009.1, from coordinate 52,410,555 downwards.
AGCATAATATATAATTAATCTATAAAGAATAAATTGTATAATGAGTTATACATACTATATACAAACACATTTTATATTATACACACACATATATATATATACACCATATAAATAGTATTTGCTATACCTACTTTTCAAATGACTATTTAGCTTTCCAATCTCTTTTAAGACTATACCATGACTACAAAAATTATAGCAAGAGGAAAAATACCATTTAGTATATTTGTGCATTTTATTCAGTGGCAAGTTTCACAGAACTTCTTAAATAATTTTGACAAATTTTATCGTCATTATTAGTGATATAATTTGATAGCCACTTGAAGGAAATTAGCTATCTGAAAACCTTTTAAATAAAGTAAATCTAATTTATAAATTAGGACATACAAATGTTGTTAGTCATATTTATCAAATATTAGGAATATAAAAGTAAGAATAACACTTCTATAAATGTATAAGATACTATTTAGATAAACAGCATGTATTTTATTTACTAACAATTTTAATTAAAATATTTTAAAACATATGGTTTCATTTGAATTTCTCTTACAAACTTAAATTCCCAGTTTCTGAACTAATTAGAATTGACTTCTTATGGATCAGGTACCTTATCAGGTGAAGAAAGAAATTACAATGGACAGTCAATGCATGTGTTAAGAGGTCAATACAGAATAGGAAAATCAATTTGCATTGATTAGACAAAAGGTCCATTTTACAGAGCCCAAAGGATTAGCTTTTAAGTGGACATCTTTGAACTATAAGACATTTTCAACTAAGAGGTATAAGGAGAACAGCATTCTAAAATAGTAAGAATTTAAAAAAAATAAGCATATATAGTAAATGCCATAGTTAAGCTAGCTGATGTTTATTGATATTATGAACCATGCTTAGGATTACTATATATGTAATTCATTTAAAAGCTTTATATAAAGTGTGAAAGTGTTGCATTTATCTCATATGCCGGAATCTTTGCCTGATTATTCACTTAATAGGAGCTGGAATCTTAAGAACTATAGCAGACTGGACAGTTACATATTTGTGTTGACATCAATTAAATATTAAGGTAAAATTTAGAGTATGAATGTGAAAAATCAAAATGATAGATCTTTCTCAAACCTCTTTAACTTGCACATAGTAAAATGAAATCATTTAACTAGTTATATTTTCCATTTAATGGACATTTAAGCTTACAGACGAAAGATAAGACAATTTTATGTTTAATAGCAAGCATAACGATGATCTGAATTAGGGTCCTTAGGTTTTACATGACTATTGGTTTCTGACTCTAAGGCATTTATTTGCAATTCCTGTAGGTCCTTAGTCAGACCACACCTAGTGAGACCAGAAGTGTATTACACTCTTTAAATCTCTTTGACAACTGACACCTCAAACACCTTATTCGGCCATGGCATCTCTTACCTTCAATGGCTAGCATTGCCCGCAATTCCCGATTCAGCAGCTCATATCGTCGTTCTAAATCATGTTCTTTTTCCCTAGGCAAGTTGCAAAAGTTCATCAATATGCTAATTACTAAATCATTAAACACTTAAAAGAACCTTTAGGTTACATTGATTTTAGGACTCATAACTGACTGTTCTCTTTAACTTTAAGCCACTCAAAACAAATGATACACAAACCTAAAACCTTCCTCAGGTTGAATATTTAATAGTGCTATTATTTTTCTCCTTCAATTTTGAATTGCACAGAAGTATATTCTAATCTGTGGATAAGTAGCCTCAATCTTCAATGCTTCTTGTATTAAGTGCCAGGTATAAGGTTATTTTGTAGAATATTTTTCATAATTCGCAATAAACACTTTTTTGTCTAGAACTCTGTGTGAAAAGAGTACAAGAAACATGAAAGTACCACCAGTGAAAATTTAATATAGAGACAATTAAAAAGGCAAGATTAGTTAAGTTCTGCACTTCTTCATAACTCCTTTATCAAGTTCAGGCATGGCAGAAATGACAAAAATAGAGGTTTTCACTAAAATAAAACATGTAAGCCTGCTTCTTCCCACACTAGGTGGCATAATATAAGAACATTGTTAGTGAGAAAAAGGAACAAGCATTAAGTCCTATGTGAACTAAATGCTAAAGACTGAAAATGCTTACATTTGGTCTAGTCTCCATTTTACTGTAATTCTTGCAATCATAAAAAGGTCACTTCTGTGTAAATTATTAATCTTTTATCCCAAAATTTAGGGTAACATCATTTGTAGAATACAAAGTTAGTTTTGTCCTTATTAAGACTTATTTTAATTTTTAACTGAAAATTTGATGTTAAATAAACTTCAATTTTATTTCTTTTCCCACTAAATATAAACCAAACATCCTTTTTGTGCACAAGTGATTTCTTAAACACAAAAATTGTTTATATTACTTGGCTTTCTATATAATAAATACATTTTTTCAGTATCTAACACTCTAAAATTCTTACTCTTAAGGTAAAAATTGGTTATATACTATTTTTAATTTTATTTTTATATAAAACATAATCTCTAAGGAAAGAAAAAACATTAAGCCTAATAAGAATGAAACCCCCAAAAAAGACAATGATGGAAAACCTAAGATTCATCAATGTTGTAGGAAAAACAAGCAAAGTCATAAGTACTTACAGGAGAGAGAGCTGGTTCATTCTCCTTATTAAGGCGTTTTTCTTATTAACTAACATAAACCACTCCTGCATCATAGCTTCTTCTTCTTCTGTGTTCCTTCCTATAATTTAGGAAGAGATATTTCTTATTCTATTGACATTTACAAGCCAAATAATAGTTCAGCACAAGTGTTTTGTTTTTTTTCTTTTTAACACGAAACATATTTTAGCTATCCCAACAGTACAAGTTAAACTGTTTATAACAACATCAGATTAAGGTCCGAGGCCTGAAAAAAGAAATCAATATTTAAAAATTCATAAGCCAATCTCCAAAGCTGCTATTATTCACCTTGTATATTTCAGTCCCCCGAACATATTTACAGATCATACTAAGTACAATACTAATACTAAGTACAGTTAAAAAAAAAAAAAAAGTGTTCCAACTTTTAAATCCTCCCCAGAGGCTGACTTGTTATTATGTTTCAGTGAGGAACTCGTGGTGCTGACAGACATACGGTCATGATAAAAATAAATAAATTAATTAAAAACCACATTAAAAAATCATTATGAGAATTATAAGACTACCAGTAAGGTCAGAGAAGTCAACAGATTTTGTGAGAGCTTCCACCTGTAACAACTTGCTTTTTTTCTTATTTTCCTCCCCCAAAGCAAACTAAAGGTATACATACATATACCATTCCAGAACTCATCATCCCTAACAGGGTAAACACTTGCAAATTATTTTAAATACATTGTAAATGAACAAGCTACAAAAATACTTAGAGCTATCTGTGAAAAACATGATGAACATAATAATGTTCCGTAAATGAGAAAACATTTGAGCAGAGAGATGATTTAAAATTTTAGATTATAAATTTACTGATTGTACATTTAAAATTCATTTTCCCTAATATCCATTCCATCATCTGTACCACCCTCCCCCTCAAAAGGCCAGTATGTCAAGGATTACAACATATAGCATATATTTGGTATTGTTCATGCAGAAGTAGGCCACAATCATACTCAAGAAAAATATTAATTCCCCAACCCTCTTCCTTCCTCTCCCTTCAAATTGTATCTAGTCAAATTTACAATTCTTTGACTTTTTTTTTCTGAATTTCGCCCATGATTGGTTTATTGTTTTGCTAGACCATTATTTAATACCTCAGTCCAACTTCTAGATAGATTCATAGGGTTAACTTAAATATCTACTAAAAAATTAAATATGCCAGGTGAAGACTACATAGCCTAGTCAATTTCCTAAGTTTCATTTTCTTCTTAAGTGAGATATTTTCTTTTAACTTTCAAACACACTACCAGTCCATTAAAAAATATTCAAACAATACAGAGGTATAATTGAGTAAAAAGTCAAGGCCTCTTTCACCACCCCCACCCTCTCCAATTCCCCCATCCACCTCCCTTCTCCAGAAGTACTACTGCAGTTTAGCGTATCTTCTTCCAGACCACATACGTAGCTATGTCTATCACATACAGGTATATACCTTATCTGGACACATACAGGTTTCTTTAACATAAGGACCCTGTGATTTGTTGTTGTCATGCTGTTTGAAGATCTACTTCATTCTTTTTTAATACTTGCATAAATTATGGATGAACCATAATTTATTTACCTGTTTCCACATTAACAGAAATTTGAAAAAATCTTTAGAATGAAAATCTAAAATAAAGAGCTGATCTGTGTGCAAAAGATTAAACATGTATTTCTGAGCATCCCTGTAAAATAGATATCTGTTGTTCATTATTAGGGAAAATAGTGAGAGGATATGTGCTTTCATTAAAGTCTGTTAAACTTTATGGTATGAAGCAGATCTAGGATAGATTCTTTGAGTATGAACAAAGGTCTTTATTGTTTTACAGCATTTTTAATCTCTCTTTTAGGGTAGCTGGTTTTGTATTCACTTTGGACCATGTGATGTCTTGACACTGGTCATGTGATATAGGCTGCGATAGGCACAAATCCCTGGGTAGCAACAAAAGAAGAAAGAGTAAAAAGAAAAAGCTGAGAAAAAGCTTGCAATTTGGAAAAAGGCCAATTGTACCCTGGTGAAGGCCTTTTTGATCACTGAAATGACACATGTGTGCAATATTAATAGGTGCAGTTTTTATGATATTTTGTTTTCTGATTAAAGACTTAATTCTTGCATTCATAACCTAAGTGGTTTCTAAAAATATACACATATTAAAACTTTGTTTTGAGTTTAACCTAACCTGTAATTGAGGCTTTCAGGCAATAAGACTAGAAGCAACTAGCCTATTTTTAAATTAGCATCATTTTCTTCAATGGAAGACTGCTTCCTTGAGAATAACAATATTGATGTGGTACTGTGTTATTTTCAGTTTAACTCATGCCTATGATTTCTACATAAGAATAAAATAACTGTGTTATTTTCAGTTTAACTCATGCCTATGATTTCTACATAAGAATAAAAGATCCACCTCCCCTAACTGTTAGGAAATGAGAAGAGTCTCATGTTTAAAAAGGGAATAAGCCAAACAATAAGAAATATTTAAAGACATATTATTCAGTGCTACATAGATTATATAAATTAACTGAAAAAAACATATTTGAGGTTAAATCAATTCTGTATCACTAACTCCTTATCTGAGATAGTACACAGTGATGAAAATCTATACTTAGCCTAGTAATAAAAAAATTAAATTTTCTTCTAATACATCATTACACTATTGTTTTTAGGGATTTAAAATTTTTTTAATTTAAAAAGCTTTTAAAAGCCAGTAAGTTGAACCATTACAAATTAATCCTGACTTTAATAACTGGTTAAAGACCCCTTTAGCTTTATAAGTAACAAAAAATATTAAAGCCTGTGATCACAGTGAGCTTTTCTCATTTCTCCTCTAACCATTTGTTATTTAATCCAATACTAGTAATCCAATTTGTCCATCAGACTTTTAAAGGGCAGAATGCAACTTCCTCAGCTTAGACACTTTTCAAAGTACAATATATTTTTCAAATGAATGCTGGATGTTTCATTTTTCCCAACTATTCCTAGCTCTAATGCATGAGGAAAAAAAGAACAAGATGAACATTGTTCATACTGATTAAGTAAGAGCTCATTAAAGAGCTGTCAGTGAGGTACTTTGAATATGCATGAAGCATATAATCAGATCTAGTACCGTCACTAGAGGAGAATACGGTAAGTACAAAGGATTGATTTAATTACTTAGAGTGGGCTGTGGTGGTAAAGCAGTCTTGTTAGTGCAAAAAGAAAAAGAGGTTGTATTCTGGCACTGTTAGAAAAAAGGCAGTTTTAGCTTCTGACACAATACATAATCTCAGAATAAAGCACTTTACATTGTAGCTTAAAATGAAGATTGTCATTATTTTATAAAATGGCCATAAATCATTTTATCTTGTTTAAACTCACCTAGTTAACTACCTCTCTTTCAAAATTATCTTTAATTTGTAATCACAACTACAATTTTATCACCTTAGAGTCAATACTGATACTTTAAATTTTTTTCAGTTTCATGAACTGAAAAGTTCAAAACCTATATTATTGAAGCCCATTTTGAAATTTACAAAATGACAAAACACTACAGTTCAGTACACAGTGACTAAAATGTGAAAGCATGGCCGGGTTGTTAAACTATATTTTAAAACAGAGTGCCTCATGTTTATTATACATATACTACCAATAAAAACATCACCTTAACATTTTAAAGTATTGACTAATATAGTCTCTGGTAATGTTTTTTTCTACTTTGTTTCCTTAAAGAATTCTGTTTTGTTATTTTGCCTTGTGGAATGTAACGTCTTTCTGACATCACAATCTCTTATTGTCAGTTTTATCTTTTAATCAATTATTATAGCTGAGTATGATTTATAAAAACTATTAAATAATGAAGAGTAATGAAAATAGCAGGAAAAGTAATATGTAAATATGACTTCAAATCATTCTTCCTATCACATAGTTACAAAACCACTTAACACAAAGCAGCATAATATAGCACTACATGTAGTATAAATACTTAATAAACGTTGGTTGACAACTGCCTTTATATTCCATCTCCTCCCTCCCAAAATGATTTAAAGTTAAGATTTAACTTAAGAATTCATTTCTTCACCCAGGAACATGTATGTAGTTTTCATTTGTTTTTTCCAAAGCAGCATTCTCAATGTAAATTTTAAAATGAACAAGAGGAAAGTGATGTTAAAAACCTGAAATTATGAGTTATATTTTCAAAAACTGTCTACTAGTTAACCTTTCCTAATTAATCTTTCACCATAAGCTTATTGTCTATTTAGAAAGATATATTTTCAGACAGTGCATTCTTTTTTTTTTTTTTTGCGGTACGCGGGCCTCTCACTGCTGTGGCCTCTCCCGTTGTGGAGCACAGGCTCCGGACGCGCAGGCCCAGCGGCCATGGCTCACGGGCCCAGGCGCTCCACGGCATGTGGGATCTTCCCGGACTGGGGCAAGAACCCGTGTCCCCTGCATCAGCAGGTGGACTCTCAACCACCGCGCCACCAGGGAAGCCCAGTGCATTATATAAATGCAAAATAAGGAACAATACAATTTTAGCTGAAAAGAAGAGGAATTCAATGGGAAACAAAGAAAACACAGAGATGAAGGCACTGTTGAAACATATACACAAATTCAAGATTTTCTACTATGAAAACATTATATAATGCTGAAATCTTGCCATAGCTCCATAGTGGAGATGGCTGACTAGTGATCACATATGGCCCTTAAAGGACACAACGTAGCAAACACAAACCAAACATAAAAACAACAAAGCTGCCATTACAAATTGTCCCTATGGTATGATTACACGTATATGATAACCTCTGAAAGATTTAGTATATTAAAATAGAGATACACATGAAGGTATCCAACTAACTGATACTGGACAAACATATTTTAATAACACAGGAGGTGAATTCTGGTAGATTTACTTAATGGATGAGAAAGATTAATTTACTGCAGTTACATAGGGTCATGGACACATGAACTCCAAAGCCAACATCATTACAGGATTCCAGTGCTCCAGTTTTAGAAAATATTTTAAGCTTAGGAAATAGAGCTTTATTATGAAAACAAATTTTACTATATGAGCAAACAGTTGATAAATGTTTCTACACTAAGAAAATCCTCTAACAGCAATCAATGTAAATGAAGAATCTCATAATCCTTATTGATGTCTTCAGCAATTGTCTTAAAACTATTTGGTCAGGGCTTCCCTGGTGGTGCAGTGGTTGAGAGTCCACCTGCCGATGCAGGGTACATGGGTTCGTGCCCCGGTCTGGGAAGATCCCACATGCCATGGAGCGCCTGGGCCCGTGAGCCATGGCCGCTGGGCCTGTGCGTCCGGAGCCTGTGCTCCACAACGGGAGAGGCCACAGCAGTGAGAGGCCCGCGTACCGCAAAAAAAAAAAAAAAACTATTTGGTCAGCATGATATATTTGTTATAATATTAAGTATATAAACTTTGGGGGAAAATCCTGTCTCCTTTTGTTGAAGTAAAATAAAAACTAACCCATTCTCTCAAAATAAACACATCTTTTATTTACCCATTTAGTAAAACAGAATGTGGGGAGAGATTCAGGGCAACATCTCTCTACAGATAAATTCTGACAGACTTCTATGGACATACCTGTGCAGGAGGAGGTATAGACAACTTCACAAAAGCTCTTCCTCCTTAGACTTATACAAAAGAAAATGCTATTTCTAAAGGCCAGAAATTAACAGCAATCTTCTTGTGCCAACTTCTTAACAGAGTCTGAACAGACTTTTTATGCCAAAGGTCAGTGCTTAATTTCTCAAAAGGTAAATTAAGCACAAACTTAATATAGTACAAAAATAAACTAAAAAGTATGAAAGTAATCATCATCAGAAAATTCACAACCAATAAAATTCTTCGTATTTACTTACAGTCTAGTATATTTAAAAAATTACATGTGGGATGGAGTTGCCTCCATAACTTTTCAGTGCTCTTAGCCTTTAAAAGTATTAATATGACCCACATTTCAGGTAATGCATGACTATTTTGACTGTTGACAGATAGATATTTGGCTGAAGTCAAAACACTCAGAACTCTGAAACTGTATTTATTTTTCAAGTTGCATTTAACATACTTTGTAAAATGGGATAAAATACAGTGAGTCACTTTTATATGCATCATTCAACCAAACACACTAATGTCTACTTGGAGGATCAACTGGGCATCCTCCAATAAGGGGAAAACTTGAATTGTGAGCCACACTTACAGATGGATAGCTTCCCCTGCCAGTTCTCCCCTTTCTTGAAGCCCCCTTTGTTTGGCCTGCACCTGGCAGACTCTTCTCTACCCCCTCCCTCTCCTAGAGCCTTCTTGTAGTCATGTCATGGAAATGACTTTAAAGAGTGGCCCTAGAAGTGACAGAGATATTAATGTTAAAGATGAGCATTAACAGTTGAATAAAATTATTTCTGGAAAAGTGGGAGTGGAGAGAAACAATATTTCTAGATTAATGTATCTTAAGATGTGATTTTTTTTTTTTTTTTTTTGCGGTATGCAGGCCTCTCACTGTTGTGGCCTCTCCCGCTGCGGAGCAACAGGCTCCAGATGCACAGGCCCAGCAGCCATGGCTCACGGTCCTAGCCGCTCCGCGGCATGTGGGATCTACCTGGACCGGGGCATGAACCCGTGTCCCCTGCATCGGCAGGCAGACTCTCAACCACTGCGCCACCAGGGAAGCCCAAGATGTGATTTTAAGTATATATATAGAGATAAATTAAATGTTACAAGAGATATTACTAAAGTTTTATATATTCAAGAAGGTCAAAATTTCTGGGGGAGATCTTCTCATTGGGAGAACAGGGGTTTATCTTTTTTAAAGTCATTTGGGCACACAGTTTTTTATGTGGTGGTCTGGGAACTCAATCCGTAATTTAAGTACTTTATGGAAAAACAACTGACTCAGAAATGAACTTTAGAATAAAGACCTCTTATAAATTAAGGACTACCTTTATGAATGTTTACTTACATTAATTCTGAGAAACTCCTGCAGATAAGACTATAAATTCTGGTAGGGCCAAGCATAATTTATAACTGTATACCATCTATAGTTTCTATGGCTGGTTAGGTCTGTCGTTTGGAATACGATACAAATAAGATGAACATTGAATCTGCATCTCAAATGGCTTTCTTCCAGTTCAGTTAAAAAAAATTGACTGAACCCTTTGATCTTAGACCAATTAACCTCTCTAAACATCAGTTTCTCCTTCTCTGTAAGTATAATCATATTACTTACCTCATATGGTTGATGGAGGAATTAAATGAGAAAATCTGTGTAAAGTCCTTAGAACAGTGCCCACAAATAAAAATGCTAGCTATGATGACGATCATGAAGAGGGTGATAATGGCACGTGCGGCACTGAGCCAAGAACTGGAGATAGAAAGATGACCAAGATGTGGTCGGTGCCCTCAAAAGGGCTTATCCGTCTAGTGTGGAGACAGACACATAATCAGGGACAGCTGAGTGAGGATAAATTTCTAAACAATTCCTTGGACACAAATTATATTTTAAATCTTCGTTAGTGATAACAAAGTCTATAGTTAGTATAATTAGTATGTCATTGGTCATAAGCAAGATAGGTGAAAAATGTGGGTGAATAAGCACAAACTCATCTTTGAAGCTGTAAAAACAAAGTGAATGCCCTTTTGGGTCAGCAGTGTCACAGCTGCATACAAAAGACAGCCATAGCTATGGTGACACAATAATGTGGCTGTGCTCCAGGTAATGACAGTCTAGTTATTTGCAATGGGTTTTAGAGATTGAAGAACAAAGTAGATCATGAAATACTACTTAATATCCAAAAATGAAAGAGGTAAATTTTAAGATTGAAAATTATAGACTAATAGAACACATCTAAAAATTTACCAGTTATCAAAATAAAGAAAAAAAAGATAATTTGAAGTACAAATTGATATAATTTTAAGAAAAGAAGGCCCTCAACAAGAAAAACCAAATATTTATAAAGCAAAAAAGCTTCACCGAGATAGTAAGTTTTCATCATTTTTATAGAGAGATTTTGATGTTAAAAGCAGAGCATCATTAAATCGGCTTACGAAGTTGGCAATATAGATAAAAAAGATGATTTACTAAATGCCAGGTGAGAATGAGATTTGATTTTGTTGAAAGTGTGGAAAATATATGTAATTTTTAAAATACAGAAGGACAAACCAGGCAGATATGCTCTAAATAGGCTTCTAATAAAGAGCTTCAATCAGCTACTCTTTTAGGTAACCCTGTGCTGCTTAAAGTCTTTAAATGTCCTAAAACAATCATAGCAGGGTGTCCCCAGAGCCTCCAGTTTCCAGTAAGGGATGAGTTCAACCCCCAACCCCCAGTGCGCTACACACACAATAACTTCCTCTTCCTCCCTACACCTTGTCTGATCATGCTTGGGGGTTCAGATAACCAGGCAACACTGCGATATATCCTTCCTTATGTACCTTCTTAAAAATCTTTACTCAGTGAGGGAGAGCTGAAGGGAATTAGGCCTATCCCCTCCTGGCCTGCGGCCACGTTCATTCTCTAAACAGAGAAGCCTAATGAAAGCAGGACACTGCAGAGCCATCTCCAGCAGTCTTTTAACTTGCACACAGCTTCAACAATTACACAACATTTTAAATCAAATATAACGAATGTTGCTTTTCAAGACCAGGCCAGGTGACTAGCGTGAGTTTCAGCATTATACTACCTCATCCAATGCCCCTTAACCTTCCCAGTGGAGCCAATCTCTTCACCAGGACACAGAGACATTCATGATGGACTTGTGTCCACAGTGCTGCTTCCTGAAGTCTTGGAAAGAGTGTCTCAAAGATGCTCTATGTCATATATCTCCCTCACCAGATGACTGAGAACCAATAACTTTCTCATAGACTGGGAATAATAATAATGATGATTATGATAATAACATCAAATATTTAATGAGGTTATATAACTTACCTAAAATAATAGTTAGTGGAAGAACTAGGCCTCAAATCCAGGCAGTCTATCTGGTGAACCACCATTCTTAGCCATCCTACTTGACACTCATAGGTAACCAGTCTTACCAGAATGGGCCCTTTATTTAGAATTCAGGCCAACCTGACAAAGCCTTCATAATGGCTCTGATGAGCAAAGCAGAAAAAACAAAGCAAAACAAAACCCCCAAACAGAAAGCAAACCTTCCCACCTCTGATAAACAAACAAGTTCATCCATTAGCAGAGGTGGTTTTGTTTACTCTTCCCGTGTAGGTCACTGAGACTTAACAATGATCTCAGAGCAGTACATCAAGGAGTGTCAAGGGGAGTCAGCCTTTCTTCCTATGCAGATACGTCTATGTGATCCTTGAATTATAGGTTGGTGTATGATGTCTTCAAGAAACGGGGGATTCCAGGGATACTTGTCTAATTCTTGGGCAACTACAAGCTATGCTGATTCCATTTGAGCATTTGAGGCATCCTTCAATGAAAATGGCCAAACAAGAATACTCTGCCTGAATGGACTTGAGGACACGGGGAGGGGGGAGGGTAAATTGGGATGAAGTGAGAGCGTGGCATTGACATATACACACTACCAAATGTAAAATAGATAGCTACTGGGAAGCAGCCGCATAGCACAGGGAGATCAGCTCAGTGCTTTGTGACCACCTAGAGGGGTGGGATAGGGAGGGTGGGAGGGAGACGCAAGAGGGAGGGGATATGGGGATATATGTATACATATAGCTGATTCACTTTGCTATACAGCAGAAACTAACACAACATTGTAAAGCAATTATACTCCAATAAAGATGTTTAAAAAAAAAATACTCTGCCTACCATGATATTATCAGGGTGCATTCAAGTTCCACCTCTGCTCTTTAAAAGCTGTGGCAATTTGGGTAAATTACTTAATCTCCCTACGCCTCAGTTTCCTTATTTGTAAAGTGAAGATAATAAAACTACTTCATAGGGTCTTGTGAAGATTAAGTGAGTTAATGTATGTAAAGTACTTAGAATAGTGCCTGGCGTATAATAAATGCTATAAGTAGTATAATGGTGGTTGCTATATTCTCTCCGTTTCTACACACACACACACACCCTTATATATACAATACACACACACGCACATGCACATGCACACACACACACAACAGTACAGATCCACATTCTTCAAGCTTCAGGATCCTCCCTGCTGTCTGATTCCTAGGATTACTGATGGGAGTAAGGCATGGTGACTCCTCATGGCAGGGTCTCACAGTTTTTCTGACTGCCTGTGCAAGCACCAGATAGGCCTACTCACAGAAGTAAACATACTGGGCAACTTGGTGCAAGTTTTAAGATGTTAGTGCCATTGAGCATGACATTTCTAGTATCTTTACATATCTACTTTACTGGACCAATCGACCAAAATACATCCTACCATCATTTCATATTTTTCATTCCTCTTAAGTATGGAAGCCCAGCAACTACCCATTACCCATTTTTCTTCTCTTAAAAGAGCTACTCAAATGCAAACCCTCCAGGAGACAGTCTCCTTTCCAAGGTTACACATGTACTGTGAAGTCTATTCCAAAGCTTCTCTTGCTAATAGCAGTTCCTTCAGTCAGAAATTCAGAGAAAATAAAAATCTAATGTGACTCTCAGAATCTCTAGAATTACCAAAAGTAATTTTCAGATTTCTCAACTTAATTCCCAGGACATGTTCAATTTGCCCTTTATCAGGATATAAATTTTTAGATAACCTTTTGACTGAAGAACATCATGCTCCCCAATACCCACTCTCAGATTCTGGCATAAGTCGTATGAGCCAAGCTCCAGCAGTTAGTTACATGTCCTTCTGTTGTGTTGTATATCCTCTCCCTTTTCTTCAAAGCTACAGCTCACTTAAAAAAGGTCAGAGCAGGGGACTTCCCTGGTGGTCCAGTGGTAAAGAATCCGCCTGCCAATGCAGTGAACGCAGGTTTGATCCCTGGTCAGGGGACTAAGATCCCAAATGCCGCAGGGCAACTAAGCCCATGTGCCACAACTACTGAGCTTGAGTGCCTCAACTAGAGCCCGAGTGCCGCAAACTACAGAGCCCAGGCACTCTGGAACCTGCGCGCCACAACTACAGAGCCCAAGTGCCCTGGAGCCTGTGCACCACAACTAGAGAAGAGAAAACCCACATGCCACAACTAGAGAGAAGCCCACACGCCACAACAAAAGATCCTGCAAGCCTCAACGAAGATTCCGTATGCTGCAACTAAGACCCATTGCAACAACAAAATAAATTAAATAAATAAATAATAAATCTTAAAAAAAATAAAATAAAACACAATCTACATTCCCACCCAAAGTCATGGTCAACTCCAAATCTATTTAGTCCTCATGATGTTCCTGTTAATATTATATATTTCAGAATTCAGCAAAATTGCTACCTAGTCTATGGTGACAGTTTTGCAATGTTCAGTATAACTTTCTTTAACCTTTTACTTAGATTCAAAATAGGCACATGAGTCAAAACAAATAGTATTAAAAGTTAAAAATTTTTGGCTCCCTTTCATTTTATCCTCATGAGAAATTAAAATATTTTTGACTATTTTAATAATTTATTTCTGTGGTAGGTTATTCATACCCTCCATACAAAAAACTATTTCTATTTTTTAAATCAATGAAATTTATAAAAACTCATTTTTAATTAAAAAAATAATACCAGCCTAAGTATCATCTTTGACTTACATTTTTATTTTTATTTTTTTTTACATCTTTATTGGAGTATAATTGCTTTACAGTGTTGTGTTAGTTTCTACTGTACAACAAAGTGAACCAGCTATATGTATACATATATCCCCATATACCCTCCCTCTTGAGCCTCCCTCCCATCCTCCCTAAACTCACCCCTTTAGGTCATCACAAAGTATCAAGCTGATCTCCCTGTGCTATGCTGCAGCTTCCCACTAGCCATCCACTTTACATTTGGTAGTGTATATATGTTAGTGTTACTCTCACTTCGTCCCAGCTTCCCCTTCCTCCCTGTGTCCTCAAATCCGTTCTCTACATCTGCATCTTTTTTTTTTAAACATCTTTATTGGAGTATAACTGCTTTACAATGTTGTGTTAGTTTCTGCTGTATAACAAAGTGAATCAGCTATATGTATACATGTATTTCCATATCCCCTCCCTCTTCAGCCTCCCTCCCACCCTCCCTATCCCACCCCTCTAGGTGGTCACAAAGCACCAAGTTGATCTCCCTGCACTATGCAGCTGCTTCCCACTAGCCATCTATTTTACATTTGGTAGTGTGTATATGTCAATGCTACTCTCTCACTTCGTCCCAGCTTACCCTTCCCCCTCCCCATGTCCTCAAGTCCATTCTCTACATCTGCATCTTTATTCCTGTCCTGCTCCTAGGTTCATCAGAACCTTTCTTTTTTTTTTTTAGATTCCATATACATGTGTTAGCATACACGTGTTTTTCTCTTTCTGACTTACTTCACTGTGTATGACAGACTCTAGGTCCATCCACCTCACTACAAATAGCTCAATTTCATTCCTTTTTATGGCTGAGTAGTATTCCATTGTATGTATGTGCCAAATCTTCTTTATCCATTCATCTGTCAATGGACACTTAGGTTGCTTCCATGTCCTGGCTATTGTAAATAGTGCTGAGGTGAATGTTGTGGTACATGACTCTTTTTGAAGTATGGTTTTCTCAGTGTATATGCCCAGGAGTGGGACTGCTGGGTCATAAGGTAGTTCTATTTTTAGTTTTCTAAGGAACCTCCATACTGTTCTCCATAGTGGCTGTATCAATTTACATTCCCACCAACAGTGCAAGATGGTTCCCTTTTCTCCACACCCTCTCCAGCATTTATTGTTTGTAGATTTTTTGATGATGGTCATTCTGACCGGTGTGAGATGATACCTCATTGTGGTTTTGATTTGCACTTCTCTAATGATTAGTGATGTTGAGCAACTTTTCATGTGTTTGTTGGCAATCTGTATGTCTTCTTTGGAGAAATGTCTATTTAGGTCTTCTGCCCATTTTTGGATTGGGTTGTTTGTTTTTTTGATATTGAGCTGCATGAGCAGCTTGTATATTTTGGAGATTAATCCTTTGTCAGTTGCTTCATTTGCAAATATCTTCTCCCATTCTGAGGGTTGTCTTTTCGTTTTGTTTATGGTTTCCTTTGCTGTGCAAAAGCTTTGAAGTTTCATTAGGTCCCATTTTTTTGTTTATGTTTTTATTTCCATTACTCTAGGAGGTGGGTCAAAAAGGATCTTGCTGTGATTTATGTCATAGAGTGTTCTGCCTATGTTTTCCTCTAAGAGTTTTATAGTGTCTGGCCTTACATTTAGGTCTTTAATCCACTTTGAGTTTATTTTTGTGTATGGTGTTAGGAAGTGTTCTAATTTCATTCTTTTACATGTAGCTGTCCAGTTTTCCCAACACCACTTATTGAAAAGGCTGTCTTTTCTCCATTGTATACTCTTGCCTCCTTTGTCAAAGATAAGGTGACCATATGTGCGTGGGTTTATCACTGGGCTTTCTATCCTGTTCCATTGATCTATATTTCTGTTTTTGTGCCGGTACCATACTGTCTTGATTACTGTAGCTCTGTAGTATAGTCTGAAGTCAGGGAGCCTGATTCCTCCAGCTCCGTTTTTCTTTCTCAAGATTGCTTTGGCTATTCGGGGTCTTTTTTGTTTCCATACAAATTGTAAAATTTCATGTTCTAGTTCTGTGAAAAATGCCATTGGTAATTTGATAGGGATTGCATTGAATCTGTAGATTGCTTTGGGTAGTATACTGACTTACATTTTGAACTTTCCTTAAAGAGCTAGATCCCTTGAGAGAATAACAGATATAGCTATGACCAAGGCCAGCTCAGAAATGTCTAATGGAGGATAATATGCTGGTGGGGAAGAAATGTTGGCACTTTACTCAACTCCTAGCTTTGGCCACCAAGTGGTGCTATCAATTCAGAGTGAACTGGCACTGGGGGAGTAGGGTTGGGTGGCTTTGGGTTGGTAAAGTGTAAAACCAGTCAGTAAATGCAGAGGACACTCACAAGTCGGATGTTCATAATTCTGTGTACTGTGAATTCATGTATCATCTCCCACTCAATGTCATCAGTATAAAAACAAGGGAGAAAATGAATTCATATAATCTTATTTTGGTGGTAAAGTCCATTGTACTCTGACAGGAAAATAACTGTTTATATAAAATATTTGTCCCAAACTTTATCCTTTCAGGCTATGTAGCTATAAAAATAATCACACAATTTTGATTAATCTTCCTCCCTCTACAATATTCATCCAAATCCTCCCATTAAAACAAAAACAAAAAACCTTTACAGAAAAAACTATTCAGCGATAAGCATTACAAATTAATCAGTAATGTTAAGCATTTAAAAATATCTAATTTAATTTTAAAAACAGATATCAGCTCAATGGTTTTTCCTTAATTTCTACTGTAAACTTTTCCTGAGGAAATAGTTCCTCTGAGTGGATGAATGCCTTTCACATTCCAGCTTAGAAGTGACATGTGGGAACAGGGAACAGATGCAATGACTATATGTTTAGTTTTCTTATGTGATGCACCTAGAGGCCTATGAAGAATGTTAAAAGCATAACTAAAAGCTAAAAAAAAAAAAAAAAAAAAAAGACATAATAATTTACAATCCACTAGAAGAAGAACTGGAAATGTCTCTACAATGGAATGAACAATGATTTGAAAGCAGAACTTTGGGAAATCTGTACAACAATAAAAGTTAGGTTCACTGCTGTTCAATTAGACAGTTCTATCCCAAAGATGAGGAGACTTAGTAAGAATCAGTGTGTACCCAGTTGTCTCTGTACATGAACATCTGTGTTTTCTGAGAAAAATGTTTCCATCTGGAAAGACTGGGAGAAAAGTGTTGGAGCAGAGTTTACATCCT
This sequence comes from Grampus griseus, assembly GCF_964374135.1. Classification (NCBI taxonomy): domain Eukaryota; kingdom Metazoa; phylum Chordata; class Mammalia; order Artiodactyla; family Delphinidae; genus Grampus; species Grampus griseus. Next base: position 52,393,047 of record NC_139009.1, on the reverse strand, counting down.
TCCATAAACTATCTTTATTTTCACTCTGGACAGGGGAGGCAATTCACATATGCTTATCCATCTCTATTGTCATACTTAGTTAAATCAAATTATGAAATCTTGGTTAAGCTTCTTAGGATAGCATCAAGATGAAGCAGAAGAGCAGAACATACATTTGCAAAGTTGGTTCTTACATGGATGTCCTAAAATAAATTTCTCAGATACAGTGCTTAAGTTGTTTATTTCTGTACGTACCTCACAAAACTATATAACTAGTATATCAATTCAATGAAACTTATATGGGTTGAGGGGCTAGCAAAATTCCTAAGGCTCTCTCCTAGTTATTTATTTAGTTGTGAAAATGTTCACAGAAACATTTATCTGTTAGTTTTTATATATAAGACAAGGATTAATGCCCCCCTCCCCCAAACTTAAAAGCCCAACAACTTTCCAGTCTTATGACATATTGCCAAACCAGTTCTTCAGGCATTTCTTGGGAGAGACAGCATGCACATGCACGCATGAGTGTATGTTTTGAGGGAAGAGAAGAGTTATAATAGAACGAGGGATAATCATATTACTTAGAAGCAAAGGAAAATTTTAAAGTAAAGGTAGAAACAATAATAAATAACAAAACCACTACTATGACTGATGGCAGCTACTTTCATATTGAGCACTAAGCCTCTGCCAGGCTCTGTGCTAAGTACTCGTATACAAATTTTATCTATATCTGTAGCAATATATTTTAGACTCCCAATAACCTTCTGAAATAGGTTTCATCAGCCTTTAAAAAAATTAACAGAGGAAATAGGGGCTCAGAGAGGATAAGTAACTTGTCCAAGACCACCCAGACTCTAGCTGGCATCTTGCTGACTTTCAAGTCTATGCTCTTGAATCTCTATGTTATGTTACTTCCTTTAGCACTTGTAACACTGTGAGTTTAGCATATCTTAGCCCCTTGTTTCTCAAAATGTGATCTGTGGATCACCTGTATTAGAATTGCCTAAAATATGGGCTCCACCACAGATCCACTGAATCAGAATCGGTTAGGTGGGGCCTGGGAATCTGTATCTTAAACAAACTCCTCAGGTGTTTTTTTAAGGCAGATAAAAGTTTGAGAACCAATGTCTTAGCCCTTTCACAAATAAGTCACCGAGTTTTTTCTTTTTTTTAAAGAAATGATGATATTCCATGTATAAGATGTTATTTTAGCATTGGCATGACATTACACAAATTTAATTTCACATTCAGAAGAAAAACATGTTGCTGCCAAATCAGTTCAAATGCCTAAATTTTGTTTCATAGATAGTTGCTGAGAAAAACACATTTTCCTGGAATTTCTACTTTTTTAAGTGTTAAAAAATTTTATTGCAGTCTAGAATAAGGATGTACCTCACTTTAGGCAATAGACATGTTCCAAATTGAAAATTATGGTGATGTGATAATTCTTTAGGTTCAAAAAATATATTTTATATTTCTAATTCAAAATTTCTAGAAGTAGAAAATACTATCTAAATATCACCAGTAGATATTATATACATTTGTTCCCCTCGATAAATGAACAAACATGAGTCAGCAGATGAAAAAGTCACCTTCAGACTATGTAGTAAAAAGCTGGGACATACAGTGCGTGCCAAGGAGAGAAGACACAAATGTTAGAAATGAGAACTGCAGCGGGTTCTTTACATTCTGAATCAGAGATTCCTTTCTAGAAATCCTATGATCCATGGACTTCCCTGGCAGTCCAGTGGTTAAGACTGCACCCTTCCAATGCAGGGGGTGCGGTTAGATTCCTGGCCAGGGAACTAAGATCCCACATGCCAAGCGGTGTGGCAAAAAAAAAAAAAAAAAATTAGAAAATCTATGATCCAATATCTATTGCGTGAACTAGAATGATCCAACAACAGTTGTGTGCTACTACTTCTAAATATAATTTATATATTTTCCATCTTTAAATAATACGAATAATGAAATGCAGATAGAAACAGTTATGAAGGATGTTTGAATTAGCTGAACAAATTGTGAGAGTAAAGAAATTCTGAAAGTAGGACAACAGTTTTAATTTTTCTTGTTAACTACAGAAGGAAAAAACTATAGAAAGAAAAGAATTTAGGAATGTTACCAACGGTTAAAACAGAGGGTATTAAAAAAGAAAAGAGCAAAAACAGTGTAAGCACCTTAAAATTTAAAGTCTCCTTTTAAAACAAACTTTACTATTTTCTTCACACTGTATTTTATTCATTATTGATCATTTTCAATAATCAAAGGACTATCCCAGTATATGTAATACATAGTAATAAATAAAATGCATAAATGTGCAAAGAGAACAATATTAACTTATTATCAATATTTCATTTAGTGTTTGATGGTGATATTCCTAATATATTAGTGTTTTTCATCTTTTGGTATTTTTTATTTCAAAGGAGACCTCGACAAATTTAAATATTAAAGGGATCATATAAATAATAATAGCGGACATTTACCAGGCACTGTAAAAATGATTGATATAAGGTACCTAATTCTCACAATTCTTAGCTGCCACACCACATCAACTCTGACTCAGTGTGAGAACATTTGAACTAATTATATTCACTAACCAGGGTTAAATTTTAACACTCAGTGTATAGTGCCTTAGGCATAACAAGGCTCAAAAAATATTTGTTGAATGAATGAAAATCACAAGACATAAAAGGATAAATGAATTTCACCCTTTATGGGAATTAAAGTAGGCTCTTTCCCTCAGTTTTTATGTTTCAAGCTGTAGCATCTTCATTCTATGAAAGTGGGAACTGAGGCTCATAGCTCTGAAGCTGGGCTAGTAAGCAGGAATGCATATAGCACAGTAGAATGGGATTCTGGCTATCATTCTCCCAGCCAGAGTTCCAACTCACCACTGGAAGGGCTAAGCCTAATGTTTTCAGGTGAAGGTATGCTGAGGATTAAGCTTGGAAGAAAAGCCTCTCCTGTAGTTATGCTACAGCAATGAAGGACAGATGGGCTTCAGTACTTAATGGACAGAAGTACCAGAGAGAAGGTTTACATGGAGACCTTGGAGAACTGGGCCTTGGCTCACTGTTCTTCCACCTGGCTATGACTCTGCTAATCAAGGACGTGACAGAATCAATCCTTTGACATATTTTTTTAATGCTTTTTATTTTTCTGAGTATTGGATTAGAATATAATTTCATGAAACTGTACTATTTCTTGCAATTAGAAAGTGATTTTATATTATTTCATATTCTTGGAGTTAGGTGAGATAAAGTAACTAAAATCTTGACACAGCTAAAAACACAAGACACACAAAACAGACACCACATTTACCAAAAGTATGTTAGCATTTTACTTCCAAAAAGGAATGGATTCTATCAACTCTTAGAGTCTATCAAAGGATGTGGCTCATTGCCTTTGGAAATTGTGTTAAACAGTCACTTTGTACAAAATTTTCAGACATAAAATGTTAATTTTTTTTTTTTTTACTGGCTTCTTGATAATGACACAAATTTAATTCCTTATGAATTTTCATTTATAATTATCTTAGCAGGGAACAATAGCTAAGTCTATACTATCTTGGAACCTTAGAGATCATTTTATTTACTTTACAGCACCAAATTCACTTAATTTGTTTTTACTTATGAAAGTTCCTTTGCAGAGACAGTATTATAATCTTGTCTATTTCATATTTTATGTCTGTAGAAGTCAAATGGAAACACTCTACTTTAATAAACTAAAAACTTCATTTTCTATTTCACTATGGCATGTCATATGGTGACAGAAAAAAATTTCTTTAATGAGAAATCTACACTTAATTTTTTTTTTAGTTTTGTAAGTAAAATGCCAAAATAGATATCTCACTTAGTTTAATGTATATTTTTAATGACATGGCCTCTTTTCTCATTGTAACTTATATGAAAATATATACTATAGCTATTAAAAAAGAATCTCTACATAATGAAGACATTTTATTACATGGATACTATTTCCTATCCATACTTGTAAGAAGCACAGAAATATCATACTAAATGATAGAGGATATAGAATAACCAGATATAAAAAAACTTGTAAAACTTCCATTTTATTTAGAAGATAGTTTCTATTTTTTGCCGACTTTATCAACTATGATTGTTCAAGTTATTCCTATTACTGTAGGGTTCCCTCCTTTCACTTTGTTATAAGTGTGAATAAATTACAATGTCTTAAGCCATATGAACAAAATTCAATGTACAAAAATATGATTTTTCAGGATAAGAGAAAATTTAAAGAATAGTATATGGAAATATCAGAAATACATGTGTTAAATGTGAGAAAAGTTGCCAAAAATTTTCTCTACACAAAACCTGAAAAGTGTTACTATATTAAACTTCCTTTCCTTCCTTCCCTGGTTATTTATTAGCTGTATAGAATCAGTTTAACTCTAAGTTCAGATGTCTTTACATATAAAAATATACCCAGTTTTGGTTTTCATTTTCCCTTTCTAGATATGGGTATGGTGAGGGATAGAGTTGACTACTCCCAATCTCCTAGTAAGTGTACAGTGACTGCTAGAAAAAAGAGATAGAGCTGGTGAAAAATATGTTCCTTACAAATACATAATTTAACTATCATAAAATGTTTTTTAATCAAAGAAGACATTTTCACAGTATTCACTGAGGCAATCTTAACTTTATGTTGTTATCCATACTCTAAACCATAAAAACTACACTATCTGCCACTTTCTAAATCATAGAATCAAATGGTCTATATAGACCCTGTTTTAATGTTAATGAATTTATAGACACAAATAGCTAGCATCAAGGCTAGAGTGAAAAGCAGAACACTTCAAGCATTTAATACAGCTAAAGGGGCAGATTAGAGATGAATAACAAAATCACCTGGTAAAAAAGGAAAAAGGTGTAGCATTAAAAGGCTTTTTGCTTTATATGTGAAACAATACTGAGAAACATGTATTTTAGCACTTGTACTCAACAGGCACTCCAAACTATGCACTGATGAGAACAGAAACCCATCCTTTCTAATAATCTTGTGACAAAAGCTAAAAGACACATCCTATTAACTACTGATCTCAACTGCTAATGCAGAGTACTTCCTGGTGCCTTTTATGTAGAATGCTGCTATTAAAAAACCACTAAACATTCACTGTGAACAACACAGAATCATTCATCTTTTATCAGCATCTCTTGTTAGAAGAGTATGAGTGGGGCTGAAGGTGTCATTGATATTATGGAGTGGAAATTAATCAGAAATTTTTCTCATATTTTCCTCATCTCACTAATTTACTTTTGTACAAATTTCCTCCTGTTAAAAAGTTCATACCCAACCCCCTGTTGTACTCTTTTAAGTTGAGAATATTCAACGAGTGCGTCCACTGAAAAGCACCAAGTCCTAACACAAAAAGCATTCGAAATTCTCATTTAGTTGTCTTTATTTTGCTAGCGCCATGTGGTCCTTGAAGATGTAGAAAACACGGGAAGCTGAGTAAAGATCAGAGCAAGCTCATTAGCATTCTGACAAAATTGGAGTGGTGGAGATGTATAGTTTGCCTAGTTTGTCGTTTTGAAAGCTACCGGTGGTAAGCTTTCTATTTCATTGTGCTTTTGTCTTTTGGGGGGGTTTCAAAGCAGCAGGGTATTTGTTAGCCCTAGGTTTGCACAATGCATTGTGGGAACCTTTCCTGCACATTCAGCCCTATATAGTATCATTCCAGTCTGAGTCAAAAAGTTTTGTTTTTTTTCACCATTTATAAGAAAGGACATGTGTGTGAATCTTAGTGCACAGCCTCAATACATTTATTACAGCTTTGTCTTTCTCTTTTGCCTGAATCATAAAGTCCACAAAAAGTCAGAATAAGAATCTGAAGGACATAATTTTCAATCTTTTAAAAATGTCATTCATTTCAGACCACAACATTAAAACATTAATTTATTTTCTGCTCTTTGTCGTAAACAACTAACAACAACCCGCAGGACTGACAAAGTTAGTTAAAATTCAAAACCTTACTGCTTACTATAATAGACTTTAATTCTACTTTTGAAAATAGTATAGAGGAAAAAAAGTGGTTTATGTTTTAGAATTTATGTAAATAAAGAATACCCCTTAGAAGAATTAAATAAGTTATTACCCTAGTCATTTGATTTTCTTCATCGTCTTCTTTTTCTTTTCTTTTCCTTTTTTTTTTTTTTAAACATAAGGCTCACTTTGAAGAGCTAAATGGGCTACATTAATGCTACTATTCAGCATGAATGTTTCCAAGTTGCAATGAAATGGATAAAGGTCTTTGGGGATGAATTTATCTGCTAAATCCTTGTGGTTGCCCTCCTATCTTGGATGATGACCCAAAAGAATGTCAACAGCTCATTTTCCCAGAGAGCTGGAAGGAGTCCCTATGCAAGCATAATCTGCACATTCTCAAAGAACCATTTCAAACATTATATTTCACAAGCGGTTTTAAGTGATTTTCCTCTCATCTCTAGTATCCTAACAGTACTTTGGATATCAATGCCTCTGAAATGAGGGTTAAACAAAGTTTACACATGAATTCTACATATGGCATAGAAATTTTTAGATTTTCAATATATATTTTAGAAACACGGTTATCTTGTTACAATAATATATTTATGGCACTGAGTTAAATGTCTAAACTAAAGATTAGTAACCACATTTTCTATTATAAAAAATGTGCTTTTTTATTATTAGTTGTCATTTTGCTTAGAATCAAACCTTATTTATGAGAAGTGTTCATAGTTTTTCTTAATTTCTAATTATTAAAAACCCAGAGGAAGCTAAAGAGCAGTGATGAGTGCAATATAGTATATGAGTAATCTGGTAAAAATAGTTAATAGTAAGAGAATGGATCATTTCTACATGAAGTCTCTGACAGAATAGCATTTGGTTATATTCCATTTTATTTCCTTTGTACAGTAAGTGATATGTTGTCATGGGGGGGTAGATTTTGTATATTAACTATTCATATTATATTAGAGCATGTAATTAAAATGATACATTTTTAATGTAATGATACATTTTTAATGTAATTAAAATGATACATTTCTTTATTTCTAATTTAAGCTCTAATTTTCACCCCTTTAGGCTTTTCTTAGGCCTTCTTCTACAATTTAAAAATCATTCTTAAAACAAACAAAAACAGAAAAAAAAACTATGTATAATTTTGTGGTTATAGTGTAAGCCTATTTATATATTGTTAGAACATGAAACTTGAGTAACTTATAGCTTAATATTTAAGTGTATCCCAACATTGAGCTGTTCTACTGCTAGCTTTAAAATTATTTAAAAAATGGATGTTACCACAGTAATAATGACAGAATTAGTTCTATACTTTGCAATATGAGTATAGCCACAAAAATTATTTATCTACTTCACTGAATTCTCCTACCAAAGTTTCTTGAATAAAATTGTTTGGAGTAGCTATATCAAATTAGAGAGCAGTCAGGAGTGTCTAAGTCCAGCTTTAAAACAAATATCTTAACAATTACTTAGCCATATGGAAAATAGGGTATGTCTCTCCCAAAACCATTTAAAAAATATATTGTCTATCTTGAATTTAGACTTCATTAGAAACCATTTCTGACTTGTAATACCAAGATTGCTGAAATACCACCTTTTAAACAACCATGAAAAGACATGTAAAAAAGCTGAACTCTTTAAAGCTGCCAATGAATGATTTTGATTTTTAAAGCATAAAAAAAAATGGAGTTAGAGCATTATGAGTAAACAAACACAGTTGTATAGTTAGATACAGATACACAGATGCTAATGTAGCTTTTTTTACATTATGCCAAATTTGAAGCCTCTTCACAAGTGTTCACATTGTACTTGTGTTTGGGTTCCTACGACTTAAAGGCCAGATGCTTTTCACAAATGACCAACAGTTGTAGTTAGAATAAATTAATGATTGATTTTTTTAAAGCTTTGATGGAATTAAGCATACTTCTTTTCTCAATGTGCCTATGTGAATGTTTGCCCGTTAAACTTTTTTTTTTTTTTTTTTTTTTGACAAGTGAGGCCACCCGGCAGAAAACAACTGATGCAAAACCCAGGAGTAATCCCTCTGTTTAGTTCAACACTATGGTTAGCCTTAACACCGCCTCTATTATTCAATGGATTTAGAGAAACTTTCATTTATTTGTTGGCCTCAGTTTTCAATTCCGTTCCCCTCTTTAAGAAACCTAGACTTATTCCTATGTAAATACATTTGCATACTGGTACAATGAAATGTTCTCGAATTTTTATTACTCTACTAAGCTAAATAGGGGCTGTGTACATATGTAGTTTGAAAGATAAAGAGTCAAGATAGAATCATTACTAAGGATTTTAAACATACTGCAATAAACCTATGATGTCCATGGCCCAAGACTAATGTAATTATTTCCAACAATATTTTAACAATATACAGTCATCTATTTTACAAAACCTAAAACCATTGGAACCTAAGAAATGTATTTTATTATCACAGAATCAGTGTCAATTTACTACATTAAATTGTGTTACTTTTTTCCTCTAGGAATCTTTAAAAATATATATTTTTACTATAGAGAATATTTTACATTCTCTAGCGTTCAGTCTAAACTACAAAAGGTTTACTCTACATGAGATAAGTAAGTAGAATATGCATTTTTAGTTTATTTAGGAGATCCAAATTAGGGATTCACTTAGCTGTGTGTATACTATAGCAATCTATATTGTTTTTCTCTAAACATTTACTTAAATAAATGAACTGTATAACAAACAGCATGGCTTAGGAGAAGGAAAACATGTTGGACTGAGAGTCAGAAAATAATAGCTCTGTACCAATCTTTTACTCTGGTTTTAGACTAGATGATGTCTAAGATTCTTCACATTTTCAAGCAGTTATAACTATGTGGCATTAATTTATACAAAACAAATTGTTATAATATTATAAGTTAATATTAGGAATTTGTTCAAAAGTTAATTCTTATAGTCTTCCTTACTCCACAAATGCTTTTGAAAGTGAATAGTACAAATTGCACTATGTATGTATAGACTGCACAAGGCTAAGATTCAGTAATAGAACTTCATAATAAAATCTCCACTTAACAAAAAATGGATCATATAAATCTTAGTAAGGAAATCTTAATACTCTTTCTTAGCTGTCTTCCCTAGTTAATGCAATCAGCACTGATACCCAGCAAAACATGTCATCCAGAATGATGGAATTAGCAATACCACCCACACCCCACTTCTTCCTGTTTTCTTCCTTATTTAGTTTTTCCTTATAACAACGACATTAGTTTCTGGAAATATCCAGTTAAGAAGAGGTGCACATAGACTCAGACATCCAGATGTTCAAATAGGACTTTTTAACTTTATCAAGGAAAGAAAATGGAAAAATGATGATGACATTCTACTATCCAGAAGACAAGCAGAGGTCTCCAACTCAAAATGCACTTAGTATTACTGTATATAGTATTCTCTTGGGAATAAAAAATAAACATGCATTTCAGGGTTCTAGCTAGTCATGTAAATTTCTTCTATAAAATTGATTTTCCTATTGGACTAAGCATATCAATATGAAAACAAATGAACTAACGAAGTGCCCTAATTAACAATTTTGCACGTGAATACAGACATTAGAGCAACACTGCTGCCATTAAGTCTTTTCCA